>NC_083324.2:51671504-51977786 GCF_963455315.2 Globicephala melas
GGACAGGGATACCTCCCCCAGTTAGTTTTTTAGATTTTTTTTTTCTTAATCTGCTGAAACCACAGAATGTTATGCTCTGGATACTCTGGGCTCCCCCCATGCAACACCCCCTCATCTGCTGAAACCATAGAATGTTATGCCTTGGATACTCTGGCTCCCCCCATGCAACACCCCCTCCATCATGTTATACAAGCCAACATCGAGGACTCAACAGAGCCTGAAACTCAATCCTTTCTCCCAAACTAAGGCCCAATATCCCCTCCTCATCTTCATCATCTGATCTTACATGCTTTTAGATTTTATTCCCATTTATTTATCTATTGCTTTTCATGCTTTTTTTTTTGTTGTTGTTGTTTTGTTTTGTTTCTGGTGGAGAAGAAGAGAATTGGTTTTGCATCCCAACAAGCAAAGAAATGGAAAAAACCTTGAAAATAAATTCTGTGGGGCTAGAACAAATAGGCACTGATGAACATTAACTTCAGACAAATTCTGTGCTTGGTTCTGCAGTAAACACGATACAACCAATACAGGAAAAAAAAAAAAAAGGACCACTGATATGAATGCTGAAAACAGCAAATGTGAAACACCATCCGTCCTTTTATGAGCAAGCAAAATGTTTGCTCTCCAACTTCAAAACTAGCTGCACTAGAAGCATTTTCACAGTCTGAGATGCCCAGATATATTCAGTGCTTTTCTTTGCATGTTTCTGTATGTTAGTTACTAACATTTCAATACAATTAACAACTATACCTCAGTTCTTGGATCTCAAGGTACGTCTGTCTTTTTACTGCACAATATACTTAAGGATGAATAAGATTACAAAATTAATAGATGTTGTGAACCCCAAATGTTGTCCACAATTAACCGCTATCTCTTGCTAAGAGAGGATTTTGCTATGCCTTCATAACTTGGTTTCCACTCATCACCATAAATATAAACTTAAACACAAAACCCCCTTTTCCCCAACTAACCTTCAGTTTAAAGTGGAGACACAAACCTAACTTCATTTACACTCCCTGGAGGCGATTCTTTCCAAAATTCCCTCAAAGTTCCAGATATTTGGGTTGGTCCATCGCTGATGAGAGCTATGCTTTTTTTATTTGCACCCATGTGGCTTTTTAAAAATCTGGTTAAATTGGTAAAATAAATTTTCCTCTTCGCATATTCCTCTAAATCTCTGAAAGCTCTGATAAAGCTAACAACAACAACAAAAAGGGAAATAAAAACCAAAGGGGGGCTTCCTTGGTGGCACAGTGGTTGGTTAAGAATCCACCTGCCAGTGCAGGGGACACGGTTTCGAGCCCTGGTCTGCAAGGATCCCACATGCTGCGGAGCAACTAAGCCCGTGCGCCACAACTGCGGAGTCTGCGCACCACAACTACTGAAGCCTGTGCGCCTAGAGCCCATGCTCAGCAACAGGGGAGGCTGCCGCAATAAGCCCGCGCACCGCAACGAAGACGAGCCCCCCCTCACCGCAACTAGAGAAGGCCCACGCGCAGCAACGAAGACCCAACGCAGCCAAAAATAAATGTCAATAAATAAATTTATAAAAGAAAGAAAAAACCAAAGGGAATTTTTCTGAGAAGTTATTAAAAATAAAGGGCAAGACTGGTGGGTGGCTGGCAGGTGCTTCCACTGCCCCCTGCAGCACTGTCCCCAAAGCAATTCCTTCCCTTTGAATTTCTGTCTTCACTTATATTTATTACTTTAGAAATTCTTTTATTGAAGTGGAGTTGATTTACAGTATCATGTTAGTTTCAGGTATTCAGCGCAAGGATTCAGTTATATATGTATATATACTCCTTTTCAGATTCTTTTCCCTTATAGGTTATTACAAAATATTGAGTGCTATACAGTAGGTCCTTGTTCACTTATATTTATATATAGCACACATTGCAATTTTTCATCAGAAAATACCTCATTTGATTCTCAAAAAAAGACAGCCCTAGGCAGATGAATGCACATGTTACCATCCTATAGAGTGATGAGGAAACAGGAGGCACAAAGCCACACACTTTTGCTGACAAATGTTCCTGATCAAAATGGAGGCTCCAGCAGAAGACAGTGACCGCCAACACTCAACACTGCACTGCTCATATTCCAGGCATTAACATAAACAGTCACCATCGCCAAAAACAGGAAACACGAGTGCCCTCCAACTGGCGAATGTATAAACTGTTGTACATTTATACAATGGAAAACTACTCAGCAACAAATAGGGAGGCACCACTGATTCCAGCGAATGCAGCTTGGCAAGTGGAAAAAGCCCGACTCAAGGAGTCAACACTGTCAGATTCATGATCTTCTGGAGAAGACAAAACCATAGGGCTGGAGAACAGGTAGAGGGCTACCTGAGGCTGGGGGTCGGAGCATTTGAGGTGATGGGATGCTCTGTACTGAGCATGGTGGTGACTGCACTCTATGCTCTTGTCAAAAGGTGCAGAATTGTACATGAGAAAAAGGTGAATCTTACAATGTGCGTTATCTACCTCAATACACAAAAACGAATACCAAAAAATCAAAATAGGAAATCACCAGACTTAGTAAGAAGTGAGGCCTTCCCTCTCGGCCTAAGGTTCTGCAGCACAAACTGCCCCCTGAACTGCAGGACAAAGCCAGGGGGGTGGGGTGGGGGCAGGTCGTCCCAAAGGCCGAGGAGAGGAAGGGGAAGCAGGGAACGGAGCTCCTTCCTGCAGGGCCGAGGCTCCTCCCCTCACTCAAGATTATAACCATAATGGGCTGCACGGGTCTAGCTCACACCAGGGAGGTACCCACGGATGCCCCGGTGCACCAGCCTTTGGGGAAGGCAAGGAGAATCCCCCAATCCCAAACTGGTTGTGTAAGCTCCACAAAGAAAGGGATTCGGGGCTATTTTGCTCACTGCTCTTTCCCCAGGGCCTCCTGCTTTACACCAAATCCGATTTCATAGAAATTCAGGTCTGCTTACCTAGAAATTCTCTGCACTTGTTTCATTTTTATTTAAACTGTGTTAATTACACAAACAAGTACGAAGAACATACATAGGTCTGGGAACAAAAGCAGCAGCCTCTCTTGGTAAGCACATACATGACTCAGAGAGCTGGAAGCAGGGCGTGGGCTATCCATGGCTGGTGCAGCCTGCTGGCAAGTCAACAGCAAGCTGGGTTAGTCGAAGACTGGAAACACACTGACAGGAACGGCACTGCTAACTTTGGACACGTTCTGGTCCTCCTTAGCCTGAGGTCTCCCCCCGTATTTTCATGAAATTTTCAAATGGAATCAAGCACCAAGTGGTGCTGCCGGAGGAGTGGCCCAAGTGCGATTCCATCTTCCCAGCTGTGCTGCTTACTGAATTCTTATTGTCTCTCAGCTCGAACCCACCCTCCCGAGTAAACCACATCTCTGCTTTGCCCGCTGAATCCCTGTGACTCAGACAATAGGGGATGTGAGGGGGAGAAAGGCTTCGCTCTCTGCTGTCCTGCTTCCTGGGTGGTACCCTCAACAGACTTCTTACTCCAGCGTCATGGGTCCCTGGCCAGACCCACAGGTACCCTCCTATGTCTTAACAACTCCAACCTTTTCTCTTCCGATCTCCCAGCCCTTGGGTGGTAGCCGCTTCCCACAGCTGCTACTTCCCAGGTACCCGAGTGCTCTGCTCTCTCCTTGCACTGCAGCTTCTCAGTTAACTCAAATAACACTGACAATTCTTTACATTAAATGACCTGTTAAAGTAACTAAAGTGGCTCTGGCTCCAGACTGATATTTATTTCTTCTATGTATCAGTAACCACCCCCGCTAAGGAGGATAAAAAAGAAGGGGATCCCTAAAAAACAGAACTACGAAATGACCCAGCAATTCCACTCCTGGGTAGATATTTGGAAAAAATGAAAATGCTAATTCGAAAAGATATGTCCACCCTTATGTTCACAGCAGCACTATTTACAATACCCAAGATATGGAAGCAACCTAAGTGTCTGTGAACAGATGAATGGATAAAGATGTGGAATAAATATACAATGGAATACTACTCTGCCGCAAAAAAGGAAATTTTGCCACTTGCAGCAATGTAGATGGACCTAGAGAATACTATGCTTAGTGAAATAAGTAAAAGACATCCGTTATTCGTGGAATCTAAAATATAAAACAAGTGAATAGCAAAACAGAAACAGACTTACAGACATAGAACACAAACTAGGGACTTCCCTGGCCAGTCCAATGGTTAGAGACTTCATGCTTCCACTGCAGGGGGCACAAGTTCGATCCCTGGTGGGGCAACTAAGATCCCTCCCACAGCAGTGAGGCAAAAAAAAAAAAAAAAAGAACACAAACTAGTGGTTACCTGTGGGGAGAGGGAAGTGGGTAGGGGCAAGATAGGGGCATGGGATTAAGAGGTACAAAGTACTATGTATAAAATAGATAAGCAACAAGGATATACTGTACAGTAGAGAGAATTATAGCCTTTATTTTGCAATAACTTTTAATGGAATATAACCTAAAATACTGAATCACTATGCTATACACCTGAAACTAATATAATATTGTAAATCAACTATCCTTCAATTTAAAAGGGGGTGAGGGGACCCTAACACCTTTCTTAGGGGTGCTGAAAGGAAAAACTAGATAAAAGATCAAGACTGCACACCCTCCTCTAGAGTCAATCCAATGCAGGCTCCTTGAAACCACTCCTGCCTTTCTTCCATCTTCTACCTAAAATCCCACCATTCTCCAAGATTCATCTTAAACTCCTCTCTTTCAACCCAAACTCATCTCCCAGTCAGAACCTCTGTTCAGATGCCACAAGCTTTTAACACTTATATTTCCTCTGGTAATGTAAATGCGACCATATATAAAGTAGCCACCCAGGAAGGTAAGAATCCCCCTTCCCCATCAACTACTTTCTTCCAGTTCTGTCTTCCCAGTAGGCTAACCACAAGGCTCCAGCATCCTCAGCAAGGAGCATAATTCCTAGCAGAAAACAGACATTCAAATATTTTGATGACAAATCTTAACACATCAAGTCCTGTCAGCAATGAGAAACCGCCCAAATTATTTCATGGTATCAAATATCGCTTGGCCATCAACCAGGAAGTATTTTTTTAAGAAGGATAAGCAACATATTTAATTTCAGGAAGAAGGAATTTTACCCGTTTGGCTGCAACTTGCGGGAAAAATTGAAGCCAAATTTTTTTTTCAGGAGACTCACACAGTTATGTACACGTATATTGAAACAAATTTTTCTAACTCCTTCTTCCAAGCATCTTCGTATAAATCATAACTCCCCTCCACAAATAGGTCTCTAATACTACTCCTACCATTTCCACCTGAAAGGTTAAGTGACTTGTCCAAGGTCACACAGCTACTTCCGCGTAACACCAGGCTGTGAACCCAGGTCTTCTTACTCTAAAGCTCATGCTCTTGTCTTTACATCAAGAAGCTACAAGCATTTTCCCACTTACTGTTCCCCTTTTAATCCCCCAACTACATAATGTGAGAGAGAACATTTTCGGGGCATTCTGTGGCTCGAAAAGGAAGAGATCTCCTTTGTTTCTGCCAAAGGGATCAAGGCAGCATCACTGAGCATGTTCTAATTAAACCCAACTTGCCTCACCACTGAGAACCAGCAACCTGGCAACATCTTTCTCGAATTGGTCCTTAAGTCCACTAACATCAACCAAGGCCAGATCTGGTGTAAGAGCCCCACCAGTGCCAGAGTAGCTTCTCTGAAGTGCTGGGGCCACAGGGCAAGAGTACTGGGGCAAGGGCGGATGGGAGTCTCCACTGCCTGAGATCACGGAAGAACAGGCCTACGTTAGAGGTTGGCTGACAGAGGAAGTACCCTTCTCACTTTGATACTGTAGGGATCTGCTATGAGACAGACATTATTTCAAGAGACTAATTAAAACTCAAAGCCTTGGACTTCTCCCTGGTGGCGCAGTGGTGAAGAATCCACCTGCCGATGCAGGGGACACAGGTTCAAGCCCTGGTCCGGGAAGATCCCACATGCCATGGAGCAACTAAGCCCATGAGCCGCAACTACTGAGCCTGTGCTCTAGAGCCCGTGAGCCACAACTACTGAAGCCAGCGCCCCGGGAGCCCATGCTCTGCAACAAGAGAAGCCACCACAATAAGAAGCCCGTGCACCGCAACAAAGAGTAGCCCCTGCTCACAACCAGAGAAAGCCCGCACGCAGCAACAAAGACCTAATGCAGCCAAATAAATAAATATATATATATCCAAAAAAAAAAAAACAAACCTCAAGGCCTCTTCCTTGCTAAATCATTGTTCTGATAATACTTCGCATTAAGTTCATTCTGGAAGGAGAAGCAGTCACGGTAATGACGGTCACACTCACTTTTGCCAAGAGACCATACTGTGGTCCATTTGTAATTACCTGTGTGCTATTTAATTTTCTCCTTAATAACTTAAAAAGACCAAAAACAAGATAAAACACAAGAAGCTAAAGATTCAAGCAAGAAATTTAATATTAAACATCAGACTTGGGCTTCCGTGGTGGCGCGGTGGTTAAGAATCTGCCTGCCAATGCAAGGGACACAGCTTCAAGCCCTGGTCCGGGAAGTTCCCACATGCCGCAGAGCAACAAAGCCTGTGCACCACAACTACTGAAGTCCGCGTGACTAGAGTCCGTGCTCCACAACGAGAAGCCCGCGCACCGCAATGAAGTGTAGCCCCCACTCGCCGCAACTAGAGAAAGCCTGCGTGCAGCAAGGAAGACCCAACGCAACCAAAAATAAATAAATTAATTAATTAATTTTTTAAAATCAGACTTCTATGAACTAGTTTCAAAAAAAATAATAAATTTGCCAAATATTGTACATAAATAGTAGTGTGGGGAGTTCCCTGGTGCTCTAGTGATTAGGATTCCAGGCTTTCACTGCCATGGCCTGGGTTCAATCCCTGGTCGGGGAACTGAGATTCCACAAGCTGCACAGCACAGCCAAAAAAAAATTTTTTGTTTTAATTAAAAATTTTAAAAAATAAAAAATAACTAACAGTGTGAAAAGAGTGCTAGACTAGGCAAGTTCCTGCTTAAGTCATTTCATCATCCCAGCCTGTCTCCCCATTTGTAAAGTAGCAGTTTTTCTATGATGATTTAAGGCCTTTCTTGTGATAACTGAAGTTTCCTCTTCAGGAACACCTAAACACACACCTGACAACACCGTGAAATTAAAGCTTATAAAATATTCCAGTCCCTGAAATCAGACTGTTCCCTTGAGCAAGTTGATCCATTTCCTTGAAATGTCATGGTGCCAAAAAAGATCAAGTCTTTAAAGATTAATGGTTGTCAAATACATCATATAAAATGTGAACAGAAACAGTGGCCTTCCATCTCTAAAAAAAAAAAAAAAGCTGAGGGCATTGATGTAGCCTCTAAACACAGTTGTGCCCATCTTTTCCCATAGGCTCGGGGAGCCCTATAACCCTAAGATGGTCTAGACCAGAAGTTAAAGTTGAGGTCCAGTTTTTCTAAGGTGAAACAAGTTTTATGCATGTTTCTCCAGTTCACTTTGCATCACCTGAAAGAATCACTACATCCTTCCGTTTAGATCATAGTAAACTGACAGAAGCCACAATTTCCAACACTGACATTAGTTTTCTTCTACAGCATCCCCTCTGGAGGGAAGAGGGGTGGGGTGAGGAGTCTGCTGCAATACTCAACAGTTTATTAATAAAAGCTATTACAAACCACAAGGTCCTACTGTATAGCACAGAGAACCATATTCAGTATCCTATGATAAACCATAATGGAAAATATATTTTAAAAAGAATATATATATGTATAACTGAATCACTTGGCTGTACAGCAAAAATTAGCACGTTGTAAATCAACTATACTTCAATTTTAAAAATTCTTAATTAAAAAAAAAAAAAAACCTGGGACTTCCCTGGTGCCGCAGTGGTTAAGAATCCGCCTGCCAATGTAGGAGACACGGGTTCAAGACCTGGTCCCGGAAGATGTCACATGCCACGGAGCAACTAAGCCCGTGCGCCACAACTACTGAAGCCGGTGCACCTAGAGCCTGTGCTCCGCAACAAGAGAAGCCACCGCAATGAGAAAATTGCACACCACAACAAAGAGTAGCCCCTGCTCGATGCAACGAGAGCCCAACACAGCCAAAGATAAATAAATAAATTTATAATAAAACAAAGCAAAGCTATTATAAGTGCTTACAATTGGCTTCTACTGTGCTACAGACTCTTTAAATATGTTAACTGGAATCCTTAACAATGCAAAGTGTTACAGATGAGAAAACTAACGCAGAGCAAGAAATCTCAACCTAAAACCACACTGCCTAAATGCTTAAGTAAAAATAAAGCTATATAAACAGACAGCTTTAATAAGAAATATCACAAAAACATTATCCCAACTCCTACTAAAACTTCCTTTACCATATCCACTTTTCTGCTCAACACTTACCCAGTACAAGCCTACAGATGATCCTAAGAGAAAGATCTCCCTCTGACATTGATCTCAAAGAGAGGCTGATGGCACAGAACAAAATCTGCGGATGTGCTCTATATAAACACACCATAATCAGGAGTGTTGACACAACCTATTCACAATTCTCATTTTTTAAACACCTGTGCTGAAGATGTTCTATCAGATCCATATTCAGCAGCAAAATCTCCATGTGCAGACTTTTTAGTAGAAGAACATCTTTATAACTATCCCAATTAGCCAAAGACATTAAAGAAATCTGCAAACTCCACTGGCATTTCAACAAGGCTAGATAGAAGGAAATGGCTGCCCGAACTTTCCAGAAGCAACAATAACAACTAAGGATACAGTTGCTGACAGATGTTTGACAGAGGCTGGGCAGGGGGGTTTCCAAAGCCCACACAGGGACCCTCAAAATTCACAAGATGTGGGAGCCATGAGGGGAGCCCTCAGTTGACACAACTGACCTGACCCACTTCACTGTCTTGTGCCCACTGCTCGGTTTCATTCAAATCCCATTAATATATATATATATATATATATAAAAATCCCATTAACGATGACAGAATGTGCAATTTTGCACAAGCCTGTTGGATAAACAATCACAATCAAGAAAAGCCTGTCAGATAAATAATCACAATCAAGAATTGCACCCTTGGGACTTCCCTGGTGGCGCAGTGGTTAAGAATCTGCCTGCCAATGCAGGGACACGGGTTCAAGCCCTGGTTCGGGAAGATCCCAAATGCCACGGAGCAACTAAACCCGTGCGCCACAACTACTGAGTCTGCCGCTCTAGAGCCCGCGAGTCACAACTACTGAGGCCACATGACACAACTACTGAAGCCCACGCACCTAGAGCCCATGCTTGCAACAAGAGAAGCCACTGCAATGAGAAGCCCACGCACCGCAACAGAGTAGCCCCCGCTCACCACAACTAGAAAAAGCCCACTCGCAGCACGGAAGACCCAACGCAGCCAAAAATAAATTAATTAATTAATTTTTAAAAATTGGCCTGATGTCTTCGGATTAAACATGAATCTCTCAAAATTTCAGGTGGGTGTTAGTGGGAGATTAAACCCAGGCATTAGGGGTCTTCCCCTGTTTCATTCCACCATACCTTCAAAGCCAACTGTAAGCCAACTATCTAAAACATGAAGGAAACTGGAGATGCAATCTGAAGAGGCAAGGAATTACACTGGAATAGGGTTTAAGCCGAAGTTTCAGATGTAAATTGCCCAGGCTCACCCCCCCACCCCTCCCAATTTTTCTGTTAACAAGCCAGAGTCTTGTCAATCAAAACAGTCAATCTGGTTTCAGTCAACTAGGTTTGTGGGTACAGACAAAACCTCAAAGGAAGAAGAATAATTTAGTATTGAAGAAGCAGGAGGTCACATCAACTGAAGAGGAAAGATGGCTCAAGCCTCATCCTGTAAGTCACAAAGCTTGAAAGGTCAAAGAACGAGGAACAGAGTGGGCTGCAGTGGTGGCACCTTTTGCTCCCTTCAGGCAACTGTAATTCTTCATCCGCTCTCTTCCAAAATAAGAGAGATGGCACAAACAGCCTTAGTGAGTCAAGCCTTCAACTCTTTGTCAGTGTTATGGGGAAAAGGGGGAGGAAACGCTACTTTGAAACCGCCTGCATGGTAGAATTCTTCTCAACCTTTCGCTTAAGTGTCAAGAAGAATGACATCGAAATGGTCCTTTATTAGCTAAGAATGAATACGTCTGAAATAAACCTTGCCCTGTGTGAGGAGCTGGCGAGTAAGCAACCCATGTGACTTCAGTTAGCACCAAAGGAAATAAAATTTGGAGGGGATTAAATTTCAGAGCTATATAGAATTATCAAGTAAATTAAAATTCCTCATAATCAGAAAAACTTATAAAACCCTTTCTTCTGGCAAACTACCTCAACAACAAAAGCATTTTAACCATTTCACCTCCTCATTTAAGGCTTCCTCCAAAACTAACTCCCTTTCTATATATGCACAGAATTTTTTAAATGAAAACATAAAAAGCCAAACAGCTGTGTTCAAAATTTTACATGTTAGGAGAAATTAGAAAACTACACATTTTAATGTTGGTTTTAGTGACCTGAAATACGTTTTAAAATTACATACGTGTGCATTTTCTTCTTTTTTTTTAATTGGCTATGCCTCGCAGCTTGTGGGATCTTAGTTCCCCAACCAGGGATTCAACCTGGGCCCTCAACAGTGAGAGCATGGAGTCCTAACCACTGGACTGCCAGGGAATTCCCCATTCATCAAGCATTTTCTTAATTCAACAGATTTCAATCTACAAACATCCACCTGCTGAACTAGATTCAAAGCAGGAACCTCCAATTATTTCCAAGGTATGGAAAATTTGGTTTTCTGGTGAATAGGTGAGATGTGTGTGCTTTGCAGACACACATCTACCTAGTCCTATAGAACGGGTTGAAGATGCGGCACAGAAACAACTAGAATGCACATTTCTACTCACTTTTTCTCTCTTGTCCTTAAAAAAAAAAAGGCTCTTGCTATAAATTTTACAATGTACAAAACACACACCTATTATTTTAAAACATACACTGAGTATGCATGCCCGAAAAAGCTTAGACTCTGGGAATGCAAAATAAAATACATTGGTGCCAATACTGGTACAATCCCCATTTACAGGAACTTATTCAAAATAAGATACAAGAATTCATTCCACAACCAATTATTTTAGGCAGCAAACCGTCTTCCTCAGTGGTTTGAGGCTGATTTTTTGAGAGTGGTTTTCTGGGGAAAGATAGTCTCCCCCACAAGCCTAGGATGGCTCAATACTTAGGGTCACACTGGATTGGAATTCTAGAACCTATATTTCCAGGGAGTGAAAATTGTATCAGCACCTACACCCCATTTTCCATACAGGACACTCAGGAAAATCCACCCCCACCCCCGCCTTCATAACGGGGAACAATACTGCCATCCTCGAGCTACAAAATATCCCTCGGCTCAAGATGGCAACTGGGTCACCACCGCCCCCCTCGGCCACCCCCGCCAGTTGACAGGGCCTTTCCCGGGGACCGGAACAGGCTCAGACCCCACTCGGCTTCTCGCCATTTACAGAATCCTACCGCCCGACCTCTAAACACACTCACACACCCTTTCTGCTTCCAGTGTCGCCTCCAAGGCAGCCAAGGGCTCACATCCCACGTGCAATTAACACATTAAATCGTGAAGGTGGGAGCAGCGCGCTCCAGTCCCACTCAACTACCTAACTCTCCCCCCCAGATGCGTGCAGACCCCGTCCCAGCCCCGCCGCCTCCCGCTCGCCGAGGCCGGCTCCGGGCCGGCCGGGCTGGGGCTGACCCACCGCCGCGGCGCCTCCGTCCGCCTCTCCCAGGCCCCGCGGGAGGCGCGCGGCCAGCGGTCAGGAGCGCGGGCCCCCAATTCCCGGCCTGGCTAACCGCCGGCCTCGGCGCCTGCAGGCCTTTCGGACTGACCACCAAAGCGAAAAACCCAAACTCTGTTTTTTAAATGGACCAAATACAGAGTGGCAGCAAACAACCCTCACCATTCCGTTGGAAAACCCTCCTTTTAGATTTTAAAATTAAGTTTTAAACCAGTGCTCAGAACACCACCTTGTCAGTCCTGAGGGGCCATTTCCGGGGGGGTGCGGGGAATGCTTAGGAAAGCAGTCTGGGAAGAGACCCTACCGGCTGCTTCCCGCACCCCTAGGTGGCCAACTGTCGGAGGCACCCTCCTTAAAATTAAAGGGGAAGAGCCAGGCGTCGGGGCCCTCTTCCCAAGGTCAGGTGGCATTAGTCACCATCAGGCAAGGGCTCCCTGAATTATTTAATTGAGCCTGTTGACCCGGGAGGCAACTCAGTGAAGGAGCACGTTTCAAAAACTGAAGTAGAGTGTACCTACTGTAAAACACATGGATTTAGGCATCCAGTCCGTCACAATCGAATAGAGGACAGGACGATAGTCCTCCACATTGCCCTCAGTCTCCTTTTCCCAATCCGAAGAATGGTTTTTTAAAGGAACAATATTACTAAACTGTGAAGGATCACTCCCTTGGAAGGAAACGAAGAATTTAGGCCGTGGGTGGGATCACTTCTGTGAACCTGGTGCTTTCCCTCCCAACACCTGACTTCTCCATTCACAGCATTGGTTTGTCCCTTTAAACTTAAATTCCCTAACATTCCAAATGCAGGAACGATTAAAGAGATCTAACAACTGTTTTCCAAGTTTTCTTCTTTTAATGAAAAACCAAGAAGGGGAAGTAGAATTTTGCTCAAAACTGAGCAAATGTCATGTTTTAAAAGGATAGTTGGTCTAACAGTGTAATATCTTAGTGCCTTTGCCAAACAACTTCAACCTAGTATTGCACACGTTAAAAAAAATCTAAATGTTCAGGGCATCCAGGCACCTCCCAGGGTGAGGGGTGCGACACTTCACACGCTCCCATACCGTTTGAATGGTTTAATAATTTAAAAAGTGTATAAACCTTTTACAAGTGTGGCAACACTGAGCATCTACTGTTTTAACCCAAATAAAACGTATGTGGATCTTTAACTGGGAATATAAATAAAACCTGACATTTAAACTCAACTGCTGGGAGGGAGGGTTCAATCAACGCCCCTGCCAGGAGGGAAATTGTGGCGGATTCAAGCCGCCCTCTCCCTCCCCCCTTTCCCCTCCCCCTCGACGCTAATCTTCCCGGCGAATTGGCTCCCTCTTTCCATCCCCGGGATTCGGATCAGTATTTAACTCAATCCATTTTTGAAAGAACCTACTAGACACATTCAGCCATGAATGTGGGAAAACTTTAAAGATGAGTCCATTCAAAGCTTAAAAAAGGAAGGAAAAGAATAGCTGCCCCTTAGGCTTCATACCGAGAAAGAAACTTTTAAAATGAGGCGTCCACAACAAGTAGATTAGAATTTCAACTTTTTTCCAATAGGAGAAGCCGGCTTAAGGCCAGCAGGCAATAGCTCCGCCCTCCTCCCCAAATAACAGGTTAGGCGTGGAAAAGGCTGCGCTCGGCAAGCCTCAGCCGCGTTCGGAACCAGCACGCCCACTCCACCTAGCACGCAGCCAACTCGCACCAGGAGCCGTCTCCTGCCCGCGCCCAGGGCAAGGCTAGCACCAAGTCTCACAAAGGGGCTACAGGTAGATCGCATTAAGTCACCGACCCTCTCAGCAGAGGCTGCGCCTCAAAGCTTCTGGCCCCGTCCCCCAGTGGGTTCGGGTGAGTGGAAGGTGGCACAAGATGTGAAAAATAATCAAGAACGGTTTATTCAACAAACAGCCAAAAGAGCCAAATAAGCTCAAAGGCTGCTGTGCAGCCCGCGAACTCTGCGCACCCGGTTCGAGCCGCGTGCAGCTTGGGTCGGCTTGTTTTCCATGAAAAGTCGAGCCCCAGGTTGAACGGGGTGGGAACACCTCCCAACCAGGGAAACCGGTTCCCGCAGAGATCGAAGCCGGGGCAGGCGGGGGCGGCCCAAGGACTTCCAGCTGGGTGAGGGCAATGGGCAAGGCCCCCCGATTCCGCTGCTCCCGGTGCAGCGGTGGGCCCACGAGGCCGAAGGGCGATTCCATACAAGGGAGGTTCAGGGGCCAGAACACGCTTTTTCCACGGTGCGGGAATAGAACCGCGGAAGGCTGTTCTTACTCCATACAAGGAGGCAACAACTGCCACGGTGTCCCAACAAAAAGCACAGTCGTCCCCTCACAAGCGCGCACGTGGAAACCAGGTCTACACGCGCAAGCGCACCCCACACTCACCCACACGACCATCTCCTCCTGGCTCATGCCCTACTTAAAAGCAACAATCGACGAGTTTTACAAACAAAAATAAGGTTGGGGGAAAAAAACTAAAGGAGAACCCTCAGCATGCTGGGAGGCCTCTGGTGTGCCCGCACAAGGAGACCACGTCTACACATACACACGTTTCCATCTCATGTCTTACTTAAAACAATAGCCTGCACGCTTTGTCAAACAGGAATGAGGAAATCAAAGTCCCTAAAGAAGAGGGGGTGTCTCCAACCTCGGGAGCCGTCGGAGGGCAGAGGAGGGACCCTCGCACACGGAGGCCAGGTCTACACAGTCGCACACAACTACCTCTTCCCAGCTCATGCCTAACTGGAGACAGCGGCTGCCACATTTTGCCGAACAGAAAATTGGATACGGAAGCGGGGGACTCTGCGTTTTGGGACCCCTCGCAGCTCGCACAGAGGCCAGGTCTTCTCCACACACACTTTCCGGGTCAGGATCTGCTTCGGGCAGCGCTTGCCGCGTAGCCAAAAGAAAAACGAGAAATCCGGAAGGGAGAGGACCCCCTCCCCTTGCTGGGGGGCCTGCCCGGATGCCCGCACGAGCACCCACGCGGCTCCCCGGGTACCAGACCCGCGCCCCACGCCGCCCGGCCGCAGCCCCCGCGGGAGCGGCCCCCGAACTCACCTCGTCGTCGTGGTGCTGGCAGAAGCCGAGGCGCTCGGGGAAGACCGAGAGGATGGAGAAGGGCGCGCCGGGGAAGGGCGGCCCGAGCCCGAGCTGCTGCGCCGCGGCGGCGGCGGCGGCTGTGGGGCCGGGCGGGCCGCGTTCGATGTAGTGGTCCTTGGTAAGGCGCACGCGCTGGTGCGCGCGGACGCAGTTGTCGCACAGGTGCTCCTGGCAGTCGAGGCAGCGCGACGAGGCCGCGTTGCCCTCGTCGCAGGAGCTGCAGCCGTGAGGCCGGCGCAGCAGCAGCGCCGACGGGGAGGCCGCGGGGCCGCCGGGCGCTGAGCGGGGCGGCGCGGGCGGCTGCGGCGCTGGCGGGAGCGGCGGCGGCGCCGAGGCAGAAGCGCGCGGGTGCGCGTGGTGCGCGTGGTGTCGGTGGTTGCTGTGGCCGCCCGCGCCCGCCGCGGCGCCGGCCCGCCCGTTCTTGGGCGGCGGCTCGTCAGCCGTGGCCACCACGGCGTCGAGCAAGTTACTGAGCAGGAAGGCGGACGAGGGCAGCGCGTCCATGCCCGCCGCCTCGGCCAGCACGACCTTCTGGTCGCACACAGGGCAGCGCAACTTGAGCGGCTCTCCCGGCGCGCCGCCGCCCGCCGCCGGCAGCCGGTGCGCCTCGAGGCACGGGCGGCAAAAGGCGTGCAGGCAGGGCAGGACGTGTAGGCGGCGCGCCGCAGCCCCGGGGCCCCCGCCGCCGCCCCCCGACGACGTGGACGTCTGCGAGGACGACGACGACGCCGACGAGTTGGAGGAGAGCGGCGCCGGCGAGCCGCACATCTCCTTGCACAGCAGGCAGATCTGGAAGTCGGTCTCGGAGAACGAAGCCATTTGCAACCAAGCCCGGAGGAGGGAGGAGACCAGAGAGGAAGAGGAGGAGGAGAGGAGAGCGCGGACAAGGAGGGTGGGGGAGCCGCCGACTCACTCAGAAAAAGGCATCAATTAGGCCTGCGATCCAGGAGCCGGCACCAGAGCGGCGCGGCCCGCTCGGCCTCGCCGCGTCCGGCCCGCGCGCTGCCACCCCCGACGCTGCGGGCATTAAATGCCACTCTCCGGAGGCGACACAGATTCCTCCCGGAAAAGGACGCGGGGGCCGCGTGCTTTCCCGAAGCGGGAGCGCCGGAACAAGTCCCGACACGCGAGGGGCGAGCGGGGGCAGGGAGGTCAGAGGACTCCCTGGAGCAGCTGTAGCTTAGCTTCTCGCCAGCCGAGGGGAGTCCCCCCCAAGTCGAGTCCGCTGTACAATCCCAGTCCCGGCGGGAGAAGCAGAATTTGGTTCGACGAGTATTTGGTGCGTGGCTTTTCTTTAAACGGATTTAGTCTCTTCTTGGGACAGGAAAGCTCCCCAAACTAGTAAAGGCGGGAGCGGCGCGATGCCGAGCCCGTGTCCCCCCGCGCGACGCCGACCGCCCCGCCGCATGACGCGGCGGCCAGGGGCTCCTGGGTGGCCCGGCGTGCGGCGCTCCGGGCTTGCGCACGGCCCGGCGCGGCCTCCCTGCAGGGCGGTCGGCCCCGCCGCAGCTGCAGCTAGTGGGAGCCCGCTGCGGCCGCACGCGTGTAGTACGCACGCGCGCCCCACGCGCCTCGAGTCTCCCGCGCGCCCGCCGAGCCCGGCCGCGCTGCCGGCGCTTAACACGCACGCGCGCCCCACGCGGCCCTGGGCCCTCTTGCCCCCGCCTCGCCGGGCCTGGGCGCCTCCAGCGAGCTCCTTCTCCGGTTTAGCCGCGCCGTAACGCGGGACCACAGGTCCCCGCGGGCCGTCGTGAATTATTCATCGGCAGGAAGATATTAGATGTACCCGCTGCCCGCTCCGCGCGAGCCGTCGTGCAATGCTATCCGAGCTCCGCGCGCGCCCCGCGCCCCTCCTCCTCCTCGCGTCCGTCCTCTCTGAAACCTTGGCAGCGAAGGGGGATCACATTTCCTTTGTCATCGGGCCATTTCGCCCTCGCGTTGGTCCCCCCCTCCGATCCCGAGCCGCGGGGACGGAGCCTCCACCGGGGCGCGCCGGAATCAGTGGAACCGGCAATGGCCCAGCGCGGTGAGCTCGGGAGCCGCGTGGTCAACGCCGCCGGCCCGCTCCCGCGTCATCTTCTTTCTGAAACGAGTCGCCGAGCAAGACTCGGGTGGCCCCGGCAGCGCTGCTGCGCCTACCGGGCTTTGCTCGCGCCTTGCGCCCTGGCCTCCTGGGGCTTTGAACAACTCCCCAATTCGGGTTGCCTGCGTGCACGCGCGCGCGTGCCCCCTCTTTCTCTGCTTTGCCGCCTCTTCCTCCTCCTCCTCTCAGTACGCTGGATATTGGGACTGATCGGAATTCGGAATCCTTTTAATCTCCAAAGGAGCAAACTCACTTCCGCCCGAGTGCTGGGAGGGGGCTGGGGGAGGGGACACAGGGGAGGGGGTTCCAGGCAAACAGGAAACATTAGCCCTCTCGGCACGGCTCGCTTTTGTGTGCTCCCTCCCTCCTCCCTCCAACCTCCTCCCTTCTCCGGGCCGCAGGGGAGATGAACGCCCCCGGGCTTCAGTGTGGCGACCTTTGAAACCTTCCGAGCGAGGAGTGGAGAGCGACTCTTCCGTTTATTTAAAAAAGAAAAGATTTCATTCTGAATCCCGGTTCTGCAGAGGCTGCCCGTGAGATCTGGGGTCCCCCCACCAAGACCTTTTTTTTTTTTTTTTTCCTTTTTACGTTTTCTTAAAGACTGCATATCTGTGATCAACACCAAAACATCACGCAGTTGGAATTAAACGAATCTGAATTTTGATCTGCGGAGGGGCCGGTTTCTTTTTTGAGTTTTACTGGGGGGAAGTGGGGGGCAGAGGGCAGCTGTTCTGGGGAGGTTCCCGGTGAAGGCCCCGCGGCCATCTGGGTGGTGCCCGAGGCTGCCTGGGCGGTTCTGGGAAAGGAACTCGCTGGGCCCTGGAGAGAGACTAACTTGGAGGAGTGGAAAGGGCCACATACCAGGATTTAGAGGGTATTTGGTGTGGAGGCCAGCGGGTGGAACAATTGTCCCTGTCTTAACACCGTCAAGCTGTGACTGACATCTTGGGTCCCACTTCTACAAGCAACAACCTGGATGAATCTCAAAAACATCATGTTAGAAGAAAGAAGCCAAACACAAGTTCGTAGTGTGTGATTCCAGATACAGGAAATTCTAGAACAGGCAAAACTAAGCTTTGAGGATAGGAAAAGAACCCTTGCGGGTGAGGGAGTATTGACTGGGAAGGGGAATAGGAGAGAATCTTCTAGGGTCGTGAAGTAGAAATATGTTTGTGTGTACATTTGTCAAAACTTATAGATCTGCCATTTAAGAGCTGTGCAAAATTTCACTATGTAAATTATACTTAAATTGAAAAAAAAATAATTTGGTGTCCAACCTAATAATCATGCCTGTATCATAAAAGTGAAATAAAAAAGAAAAAACACTTTATACACAATTCCAGCTCCTTCTCTGAACTTGCTCACCAGAATTCAGGGAGGTTTCTGGGGGAAATATCAACCGGGAAAGAACTCTTAGATCAACCTGCTGGACAAACATGCTGAAGGCCGCAGGCTGCAGAAACACCACCCTAAAGGGAGAAAGCCATTGTGGGGCCCGGTGCTGTCCTGAGATGGGAAGAATTCTAGGACAAGCTAGCAGCCAAAGTCCTCAGCTGCTGTCAGGAGGGCTCTCCTCAGCACCTGGAGCAAATCTAAGCTCAGTGAACATTCACCGAAATGTGTGAGGAGTGCAAAAATTATTATCAAATAAACCCAGAACATGGCAATTGTATCTCAATAAAACTGGGGGGAAAAAGAACAGATTTCCTTCTTTGACCAATGAAAGAGAAGTAAACACTTTATACTTTAAATATTAGAACTAACACAACATTGTACGTCAACTGTACTCCAAAATTAAAATTTAAATAAATATTAGGAGCTTTTCACGCAACTATCTATTGCCAATATGTGTTTGTGTTTATTCCATAGTTTGAGACCAGCGTGTAAACAGGTACATGCTCACACATGAATTTTCCTATAGAATTTTGTACGGTGCTGGCCTTGCTTCAGCAGAGGTGTTGTATGTATTCTTTGGTTTTGTTTCTTTTCCTTTCTTTGATTGTTTTTAATTTCTTTCCTTTTCTTTCTTTCTTTCTTTCTTTTTTTTTTTTTTTAAACAAAAACAAGAGGAAAACAGATGGGGGAAGAGAATTGCCAGAAGGAAGATGGCCCCAGAGGGTCAGAAAAGGGATGGGCCAGACCTGCTGTCTCCCTCATGGTTGGCCCCACCCACCAGCATCTAAAAAGGTTTAAAAAAGATGACCAGAGAGGGGGAGGGGAGAATTAGCAGTCCTCCTGGTCCCATGACTCTAAATATCTTGCAAGTGGATGGCAGAGATGGAAAGTCAGCTGAGACATTGTGGAGGAGCAGGAAGGCTGTAACTCCAGAAAGAGGAATCAAACTCGACAGCAGTTGGTGGGTTAGTTTCCTGGGGACAATTGCTCAGAATAAGCCAAAAAGAAAAGAAAAAAAGAAAGAGGAGGAGAAAAAAAGTTCTTGATTTCTATTCATGAAGTAGCTTCCCCTTCCTTTCTTGAATTGACAGGACATTGCCAGGAAACAGGGCTGCAGTGTAAATTGTTAAATTAGCACTTTTCTAATTTCCATTAAGACTTAATTTACCATAGGCGGGAAAGAGGGAAATTTTTAAAGCAACTAATTTAATCCCAATTGTATAGAAATACAGTTATGATTTTTTAAAATATGGTATAGTGATAAAGAACAAATTAGGATGAGATTTCAATAAGACTATAGCTTATCCATGAGAGGAACAGGAGCCGTATATCCAAATGTAAGGCCAAAGACAGTCCCCTGCTGTAAACTAGTATTAAATTTTTCACTGCCATCCTAGCTAATAAACACCCATTTTTAGCAAAGGGAGGAGCAAGCAGCCGTCCAGTTTTCCCTAACATTAGAAAGAGAGTATGTGTATATCTTTCCTAATCCTGAAAATAAATCATTTGTATTTTAATCAGTAACTACTTATTAAAAGAAACCAGCCCTAAAATGATGTAGGCAGTGAATTTGCAGTCTTTCTCGAATTCATCCATAACCATATTTTGTTTTCAAAGATGACACTGGCCCCTGCTGCTCTCTCAGGCCTGGGGTTGAGGTTCCACCACATTTCCATCGAAGTCAATCTGCATCTGCTTTTTGCATCTGATCCTTTAATTAAATATTTGATGCACCCGCTTGTTTTGATGTCAAAGTTGCACCTTTCACCACCATCCTAAGGGTGCTTTCACATAATTTTTAAATACATAAATCACCAGAGTATTCCTTTTAAACATTAAACAAACATTACACCACAATAACTCTTTTAAACCAGTGGGGGTTAGGGCCGGGGGTGGGGGGGGGTACCAGCCGAATAGACTACCCGTGAATCATTGTCTGCATTCTGCCAGCTGAAGGGGAATGGCATTCGACACACCAGGCCAACTCTTAACTCTGCCCTGACTCCGGCCTTGGGGTCATTATGAGAAGTGTGTCAGCTGCTTTCAACAACCCAGAGTTCAGAATAGCAACAAGTAAGAGGATATCATATAAGCTCTAGTCACCTAGAACTTCAGAGACTATAGTAAAGAAGCTTGAATTGCACATAGGAGTGGTAAAAGTCAACATCCAGCTTGGTTAGTTAAATTAGTTCAGAGCTCAGCCAGGCTTATATCCCAGCTCAACACTCTTAACTGTGTGACCTTGGGCAAGTTACTTAACCTCTCTGTGCCTCCGATTTCTCATGCGTATAGCAGGGGACTGGTGCAAGTACCTAGCCAATCAGGGTTAAATGAGCTACTAAATGTACAGGGCTTAATATAGTACAGATCACGTGTAAGTGCTCAAGCACACAGTTAAATATTAGCTTTTTGTTTTCGTTATGGTTATTCAGCAGAGTGGTTTACTGCCTGCCTACCCCTTAAATTTGTCATTGCCTAATCACTACCCTCCCCTGGACCTCAGCATTTCAGGCAACCAATCATGTCCTCTTTCCCCTCCATAATAGAGAGTTGTGGTCTCATCTCCTGTCACTCACAGCTCAAGACCTCGTAGTGGCTGCCTGTGGCCTGCCACGTTAAAGCTAAGCTCTCAGCCTACATTTTTTTTTTTTTTGGCCTCACCATGTGGCATGTGGGATCTTAGTTCCCCTACCAGGGATTGAACCTGTGCTCCCTGCATTGGAAGTGCAGAGTCTTAACCTCTGGACTGCCAGGGAAGTCCCTCAGCCTACATTTTCTAAAGTGAAATGTGTATCTTTCATAATAAAGGGCAAAAAAACTATAAAAGTTGTTTTTAAATAAATATAGCAGAAAATCAAAAGATACATAAATCGGTACATACCGTTAAGCCCGACCAGCTTCTCATTCCCTCTGGAGAGACCCCGTGGGGGGGTCCTGAGTCTATATGGAAAGGGAAAGGGGCCCAATTTAGCCCAGCCTCCCAGGCATCCCCATCAAGGTACCAGGCATGTGGGTGAAGCCACCTTGGATCCCCTAGACAATCCCAGCCTGAATATAACCCAGTTGGTTCCACAAGACTTCACGCAACTGAGCCAGTCTAAATTCCTGACCCACAAAATTGTGAAATATAATAAAATGCTTGTTGTTATAAGCCACTAAATTTTGGGGTCATTTGTTGCACAGCAGTAGATAATTGGGACACTCCACCCCCATCTGCCCCATATTTTCTGCCAGATTAACATCCCTAAATTTCTTCTCTCTCTCTCTCTCTCTCTCTCTCTCTCTGTCTCTCTCCCCTTCCTCCCTCCCTCCCTTACTTCTCTCCTTCCTTTCTTTCATAACAGCTTTAGGGAATTCCCAGGCAATACGGTGGTTAGCACTCTGCACTTACACTGCTGAGGGCCTGGCTTCGATCCCTGTCGGGGAACTAAGATCACACAAGCCCCACGGCAAAAAAATAAAAAATAAAATAAAATAAACAGCTTTGGACTTCCCTGGTGGCGCAGTGGTTAAAGTGGTTAAGAATCCACCTGCCAATGCAGGAGACACGGTTCGATCCCTGGTCTGGGAAGATCCCACATGGCATGGAGCAACTAGACCCATGCGCCACAACTACTGAGCCCATGCACCACAGCTACTGAAGCCTGCGTGCTGTAGTGCCCGCATGCCACAACTACTGAGCCCACATGCTGCAACAACTGAAGCCCGCGCACCGAGAGCCTGTGCTCCACAAGAGGAGCCACCACAATGAGAAGCCTGCGCACCGCAACAAAGAGTAGCCCCCACTCACTGCAACTAGAGAAAGCCTGCGCGCAGCAATGAAGACCCAATGCAGCCAAAATAAATAAGACAGTTTTATTGAGGTACAATTGACATACAATAAATAAGCTACACACATTTAAAGTATACAGTTTGAGGACTTCCCTGGTGGTTCAGTGGTTAAGAATCCGCCTGCCAATGCAGGGGACACGGGTTCGAGCTCTGGTCCGGGAAGATCCCACATGCCACAGAGCAACAAAGCCCACGCACCACAACTACTGAGCTGTGCTCTAGAGCCCGCGAGCCGCAACTACTGAGCCCATGTGCCGCAACTACTGAAGCCCACACGCCTAGAGCCCCTGCTCTGCAACAAGAGAAGCCATCGCAACGAAAAGCCTGCGCACCACAATGAAGAGTAGCCCCCGCTCGCCACAACTAGAGAAAGCCCGCGCGCAGCAACGAAGATCCAGTGCAGCCAAAAATAAATAAATAAATAAATAAATAATAAAGTATACAGTTTGATAAGTTTGGATATATGGATATCACCACACCAAGAGAATGAATACATCTCACCCCCAAAATTTTCCTGGACCCCTTGATAAACCCTCCATGTAACCTCTCCCCAGGCAACCGCCCATTGCTTTCTGTCACTATAGATCAGTTTTCATTTTCTAGAGTTTTGCATAAATGGAACCATATAATACGTATTCTTTTGTACAATATGTACTTTTTTTCGGGTGGTGGGGCTCTGGCTTCTTTCACTCAGCATAATTACTTTGTGATTAATCCATGGTGTTGCGTAGAGCAGTAATTCCTTTCTTCATATTGCTGAGTAGTATTCCATGGTATGGATATATGCAATTTGCTGATTTACCTGTTTGAGGGATCATTTGGGTTGATGGGTCATTTGGGTTTGTTTTCAAGTTTTGGCTATTACAAATAAGGTTGCTCTGGAACTTCCCTGGCGGTCTAGTGGTTAAGACTTTGCCTTCCAATGCAGCGGGTACAGGTTTGATCCCTGGTCGGGGAGCTAAGATTCCACATGCCTTGCAGCCGAAAAACCAAAACATAAAACAGAAGCAATATTGTAACAAATCCAATAAAGATTTTAAAAAAGAAAAATAAGGTTGCTCTGACCATTCATGTACAAATCTTTCCTTGGACACGTATATCTTTTCTCTTGGAAAAATACCTATTCATGAAATGGCTGGATCACATGGCAGGTGTGGTTTTATATAGTGGTTGTACCATTTTACATTCCTACTAGCAGCGTATGAGAGTTCAGTTTTGTCTACGTCCTCACCAAACTTTGTATAGACAGTTATTTTTTTTTATTTAATTTTAGCCATTCTTATAGGTGCATGGTGGTATCTCATTGTGTTTTGTTTGTTTGTTTGTTTGTTTTGCAGTACGCGGGCCTCTCACTGTTGTGGCCTCTCCCGCCATGGAGCACAGGCTCCGGACGCACAGGCTCAGCGGCCATGGCTCATGGGCCTAGCCGCTCCGCGGCATGTGGGATCTTCCGGGATCGGGGCACGAACCCGTGTCCCCTGCATCGGCAGGCGGACTCTCAACCACTGCGCCACCAGGGAAGCCCTCTCATCGTGGTTTTAATTTTCATTTCTCTGATGTCTAACCTTCTTTTCACGTGTTTATTTACAAATCATAGATCTTCTTTGATGTAGTGTCTTTTTAAAAAATATTTATTTATTTGGCTGCATCGGGTCTTAGTTGCAGCAGGCGGGGTCTTTCTTGCAGCGCACGGGCTTCTCTCTAGTTGTGACACGTGGGCTCCAGAGTGCCTGGGCTTAGTTACCCTGCGGCATGTGGGATCTTAGTTCCCTGACCAGGGATCGAACTTGTATCCCTTGCATTGGAAGGAGGATTCTTAACCACTGGACCACCAGGGAAGTCCCTGGTGCAGTGTCTGTTCATAGATTTTGCCTTTTTTAAATTGGGTTGTTTGCTGTCTTACTATTTGAGAGTTCTTTATATATTTTGGATATGAGTCCTTTTTCAGATACATGCTTTGCGAAGATTTTTCTCTCAGTCTGTAGCCTGTGTTTTCATTTCCTTTTGAATGAATTTTATATTTTGATGAAGTTCAGTTTATCAATTTATTGTTTTTTTAACAGTTTTCACAGCAAAATTTATTAAAAGAAGAGTGGTTCTGAAAAGTCTAGCATCCGGTGAGAACTACCATCCACAACATTACAGCTGGGAATTTTTCTCCAAAATGTCACGGTCAAGTAACACAATGGAACCATTAAATCTTACACATGCACCAAAGAACTAGCATGTTTGACATACAGAGCAAAAAATGGGACCTCATGGATTAAAGTTTCATGTGTTCATCACATACATTAAGACACAGCTTATTTTATTTATTTATTTTTTTAAAAATAAATTTATTTATTTATTTATTTTTGGCTGTGTTGCGTCTTCGTTGCTGTGCACGGGCTTTCTTTTAGTTGCGGTGTGTGGGGGCTACTCTTCATTGTGGTGCGTGGGCTTCTCATTGTCATGGCTTCTCTTGTTGCAGAGCATGGGCTCTAGGTGCGCAGGCTTCAGTAGCTGTGGCTTGTGGGTTCAGTAGTTGTGGCTCACGGGCTCTAGAGCGCAGGCTCAGTAGTTGTGGCACACGGGCTTAGTTGCTCCACAGCATGTGGGATCTTCCCGGACCAGGGCTTGAACCCATGTCCCCTGCACTGGCAGGCGGATTCTACTTTTTTTTTGCGCTATGTGGGCCTCTCACTGTTGTGGCCTCTCCTGTTGTGGAGCACAGGCTCCGGACACGCAGGACCAGCGGCCATGGCTCACGGGCCCAGCCGCTCTGCGGCATGTGGGATCTTCCCAAACCAGAGCACGGACCCGTGTCCCCTGCATCGGCAGGCGGACTCTCAACCACTGTGCCACCAGGGAAGCCTGAAAATTCCCCTTAGATGTAAGCTATCAAATATTAAAGCGGAAGAAGTATCTGTTTTGTAAACCACAGATAGTTCTGCAGAAAACAAAAGGAGTTTTAAAGAATAAAGCCCTCTAGCAGACAAGTCTTAACATTAAAGATGCAAAGGGTTAAAACACTGGAATTAGAACACATCAGAAGAAACTTGCCACTGAGGACTTCAAGGCTAAAAATATGCTGACAAAACTGTCTGCGATATGTAGACTAAGACTTTTGCTAATTTTCTGACATTTACATACTCATGTTACAGCATCAACTTTGTCAGAATCACTACTAATAAACTCAGAGCATTCCTGGCCCAATGGTTGCATCACAGTGGCCAGCGCACAGAATTCTCTAAAGACACTGTGTAAACTAGAACGTCGAGGTCAGACACCCAAGGACCAGTGCTTGAATTTAGTAGTAGAATGCTGAAGAAGCTATAGCCATGTCAGTTTATTCTTCTAGGGATTGTGCTTTTGTTATTGTATCTAAAAAGTCTTTCTCTAGGCCTTGTTTTCCTTTTCTATAAAATTGGGATAAAAATAGATGCTAGTAAATTTATATTCAATATCTTGTAATAACCTATAATGGAAATGAATCTGAAAAAGAATATATATAAAGAATATGTGTGTGTATATATATATATATATATATATATGACTGAATTACTTTGCTGTACACCTGAAACTAACACAACATTGTGACAAGACCTTGCTCAGTGGGACACTCACCCCGGAAACCCTGAGCTGCTGTAATAGAGGGGCCATGTGGAGAGGTCCTGAACATTTATAATGATGGATGGAGAGACAGATAGGTAGACAGATGGTAGATGATAGATAGATGGATGGATAGATAGACAGACAGATAGATGGTAGATGATGAATGATAGATAGCTGGATGGATGGATAGATAGATAGAAATCCAGAGAGCTCCAACTATTCGCATCATCCCAGCCAAGGAACCAGACACGTGTGTGAAGTCATCTCTAGATGATTCTACCCTCACACCCTTAGAGTCACCCCAGCCATTCAGGTCTTCCCAGCTGAGATTTCAGACATCGTGAAGCTGACAAAAACAACCTCTGCTGTACCTTGTCTGAATTCCAGACCTATGTAATCTGTGAGCATAGTAAAATGGTCGTTGTTTACACAACTACATTTTGGAATCATTTGTAAACAGCAGTGGATGACTGGAGCATATACCATTATTACCATATGAAAAAATGTGCCTATTCAAATTAATGAAATACACTGTATTTTGAAAGTAGAGCCAGTAAGATGTGCTGATGACTTGGATGAGAGAATGATAAAAATCAAGAGGTGGGATTGGGGATGATTCCAAAATTTTTGGCCTGGGCAGTTGGATACATGGTGAAACCATTTCTTGAGCTACAGAATGCTGGGGGATTGAATGAGTTTAAGCTGATCATGGCACTAAAAATGTGCAACTTACGTGTAGGACAGAAAACAATTCCTGGAGAAGTCCTGACCGGGCTGCTTTGGGACCTGTGTGCCCTCAGATCTGTTCCCTGCCCTTCCCAGCTCCGTTCTGAGTCTCAGAGGGCCTGATCTTTGCAGCCCTAACTCCCCAGGTTCCTAAGTCAGCTGGCTTCTGGCTGGGTTTGGCCAATAGGAGGCTGGCAGCTGATTAGAGAACTGGAAGGAGGGAAAGGCCAGGGGTTTCTCCCCATCACGCTCTCTGCTTTGGGTGGCAACTCCAGTCTCCAGCCATGATTGCATCTCTTCCTCGCTCCATCTCCAGGCCTGCTGTGATTTCAGCTTCCAGCAGGGGACTCCTGGGTTCTGATAACTCCATCCCCTCCTTTGATCCTCCACCCAGCCGAGGTGTGGTAGCAGCTTCCTGCTCTAGCTGACCTCTGGGTTCTATCACCTGTCCAATCAAAACTCTCCATTCAATTCCCTCTGTTATAAATAGGTAAAGTCATTTCTGTTTTGCTGGGTTGCCCCTGACCGTGGCACTCTAGGCTGAGGACTCAAGTGCAAGTGTGCAGGCTCCAGTGAGCGGCAAACACCTTGCCCAGCCCCACCTGGGGCAGACTCCCAGGCTCCAAGGTGTTTACCAGACCTTCACCTTGGGATTTGCTCATTCCTGACCTCTGCACTTTTGTACCAGACATTCCCTCCATCTGTGTGCAAAATGCGGTTTCTGCATATCCGAGGCAATCCCTGCTCCAACCCCAGCTCAGAACCCGTGGCCTCCTCTAAGCCTGTCACCAATGACTCACCTGTCCAGCCTCCAGCCTGTGGCCTTGGCTCAATAAAAAATCACTTGCTGACAAATCGCTCAGTATTGCATCCTGTCTCCCACCTCTGTGCTCAGCAGAATGGCCCCTCTACCATTGCTCACAATTTCCCTTTACTGAAAAATTCTTACTCAGTCTTCAAAACCTACTTCAAGTGTCCCACCTGGGGAGTAAGTAATTTCTGGCTGGTTTCCTCCCCAGACCGAGAAGAGAAGCAAACTCCCACATTCCTGCTGCTGTCCCGGTTCCTGGCAAACCACACTGCAGTCATTTTACATGTCTGTCTCCCATATACAACTGCTAGCTCCTTGGAGGCGAGGCTAAGTCATCAGCTCTGGTCTGGGCACCGGTGGCCCTCAGGGACTCTTGGTTAAATGCTGGCTCTGGATGCATGGATGACCATGTATTTTCAGTGATTGTAGGCAAATGCCTTCAGTCTTCCCAGTCTAGTTACAAGCCTCTCTTAGGAGGTTCCTATTTCTTGTGCAGCCTGTTGGTACCTATTTTAGGGCTTTTTTCAGGCAGGAGGAAACCAATAAATGTTGCCATCAGACATGAACATTTTGTCTATTTCCTTTAGTACCACACCTTTTCTTCTTTCCTTCCTTCTTTTCCTCTCTTCCTTCCTTTTTCCTTCCTTCCTTCCTTCCTTTCTTTCTTAGGTTTCTTTTTTTTTTTTTTTTTTTTTCCGGTACGCGGGCCTCTCACTACTGTGGCCTCTCCCGCTGCGGAGCACAGGCTCCGGACGCGCAGGCTCAGCGGCCATGGCTCACGGGCCCAGCCGCTCCGCGGCATGTGGGAATCTTCCCGGACCGGGGTATGAACCTGTGTCCCCTGCATCGGCAGGCGGACTCTCAACCACTGCGCCACCAGGGAAGCCCCAGATAGCTATTAAATAAAATACGTATATAGATTAAAAATTGTTTTTCTGAACCATTTGGGAGGGGGTACAATGCCCTTCTCTATTCCTAATCACTTCCTGTGCCTTTCCTAAGAATACAAACATTATCTTATGTAACCAAAGTACAGTATCTAAATCAGGAAGTTTAGCATTGCTACAAGACTACTATCTAATCCACAGACTGTATTCACATTTCACCAGTTGTCTCAATTATGTCCTTTGCAGGCACATTTGTTTTTCCCTTCCCAGGACCCAGTCTGGGATCACAGGCCGCCGTCCATGGTCCTGTCTCTCCAATCCTCTTTAATCAGGGCAGACCCCTAGCCCTCCTTTGTTTTTCGGGACCTGACTTTTTTTCTTTTTCTTTTTTTTGGCCACGCCGTGCAGCATGGGGGATCTTAGTTCCCAGACCAGGGATCGAACCCATACCCCCTGCAATGGAAACCTGGAGTCCTAACCAATGGACTGCCAGGTATTCCTAGGACCTGACATTTTTGAAGCAGTCAGGCCAGTTGTTTGGTTTCCTCACAGGTTTCAAAATGCCCCCTAAGATTTCACCTCTCACCACATTGTTACCAAACCCTCTTCTTGTCCAGACTCAGGGGAGGACTCTTTGCAGGGCCTTGTAAAACCTTAAATAAACGACACGAACAAATTCCACTTTGACCGCTATCTTGTTAAAATTCCTCCAAAAAGTTAACTCATTGGCCCAAAAGTATCTTAACAAAAGCCAGGCTGTACTTGTATTCCCCCTTCCTCAAAGGGTTTTATGTGCTGTTTAATGATTTTTCACAAATCGTCCTTCTTGCCCTTAAAGTTGGATTAATTGAATTTTAATTCAGTAGGATCACCCTCTAAAAAGGGCGACACTGGCTCTGCAGGTCAAGTTAGGGCCGCTCGACCTAATTAAGACCTTTCTTGAGCGGAGTGGGATTCTGAAGGTTAGAAAATCCAGCCATGCAGCACCCTAAACTCATCTCTATTTTGGATCATAATGAAGAAATCCCTTAAGAATTCCCGGGCGGTCCAGTGGTTAGGACTCCGTGCTTCCACAGCTGGGGGGGCATGGATTGGATCCCTGGTTGGGGAAACAAGATCCTGTATGCTGTGCAGTGCGGCCAAGAAAAAAAAAAAAGGAAAGACAAAGAAAATGAAATTCCCTTTTCCTTCTCAGCTAAGGAAAACCTGGATGGCCTATGAAGGGAAGCCAACAACCAGGGCTTTCTGGGCTCCATCTGGTTGCCTCTCATATTTAAGGCTCCCGCCTTCAATGGGCGGGGGGGGGGGGCTCCTCTTTTTTTTTTTTTGTTGGTACGCAGGCCTCTCACTGTTGCAGCCTCTCCCATTGCGGAGCACAGGCTCTGGACGCACAGCCTCAGTGGCCATGGCTCACGGGCCCAGCCGCTCCGCCGTATGTGGGATCCTCCCAGACCGGGGCACGAATCCGTGTCCCCTGCATCAGCAGGCGGACTCCCAACCACTGCGCCACCAGGGAAGCCCGGGGCTCCTCTTATTAGTCCCCTTGTTTCCTTTAAAAATTTTTTTGAACAACTAAACATAGTTGAAATTCCCAAAATACAAAAGACCATAACAAGAAAAGTCTAGACTTTCTCTCCCGAATTCTGGCCTCAATCCCAACCGTCCATAGCTGTCTCTGGCTTAAGCCAGTTTCCAGAGGACTTGAACCCGTTTGCTGTATGAATTTTACTGCATGAATCCATGGATGAGGGACCAAAGCTTGTTATTTCCTCCCAGAAGAATCCTGCCTATTATTTTCCTCATCAGCCTGGTCTGGACTTGAGTTAAAGATAGATAGATACATAGATAGATGAATAGACAGAGAGACAGATGGGTAAGACAACCCATACTCAGAGTTCTGTAAAACATTGTGACATCAAGTGGAGAGGACAATTATCACAGAAGTACCAGGCTAGCCAACAGCCACTCTGCTTCTATGGCCTCTGAGGGGCTGACTGAGGCCAAATGAGGGGCTGCTAGTGACCTCAGATTCCTGATCCACAAAGCCACTCTATTCTTTTTGTATTTGTTTTATCTTTTTTTTTTTTTTTTTTTTTTTTTTTTTTTTTTTGGTACGCGGGCCTCTCACTGTTGTGGTTTCTCCCATTGTGGAGCACAGGCTCCGGACACACAGGCTCAGCGGCCATGGCTCACGGGCCCAGTCGCTCCGCGGCATGTGGGATCTTCCCTCATTGGGACACGAACCTGTGTCCCCTGCATCGGCAGGCGGACTCTCAACCACTGCGCCACCAGGGAAGCCCTGTTTTTGTTTTTTGCCATGCCGTGCAGCTTGTGGGATCTTAGGTCCCTGACCAGGGATCCAACCCAGGAAACAGCAGTGAAAGCACTGAGTCCTAACCACTGGACCACCAGGGAATTCCTAGCCACTGTTGGGTTTTTCAGGGGTTTTCACACTGTTCTTGGGAAAGGCCAGAAAGGAAGAAAACACCTATTTCCTTCTCTGAGAGAGAAGGCCTGGAAAAGTCAGAGGCTCCAAGCAAGGGGCAGCCAGGTGAGGCCCTTTCCCTGAAAGGACGGTCCTAAACCAGAGCAGGACCCTATGATCCTTGCCCCCCATGTCCTCAGGCTGCCTTTTTTTTTTTTTTGGCTGCACTGCACAGTGTGTGGGATCTTAGTTCCCCGACCAGTGACTGAAACTGCGCCCCCTGCATTGGAAGCATGGAGTCCTTACCACTGGACTGCCAGGGAATTCCCCCGCCTGCCTTTTGTCTATGGAAAAACTTTAGCCAAAGAATAAGTTTAATCTGAGAAGTGAGAAAATGCAGAAACAAAGGAAAACAGTCCAGCAAGTCTAAATAATAAGATTAGTCATTAAGCAGAGTCAAGGACATTTAGTTCCTTCTCAAGGAGCTATAGATAATATTCTGAGCCATATCTATAAGATACGGCTCAGAATATTATCTATAGCTGCCTTATAGATACTGAAACCCCCACCAGGTGGAAGAAGCTAACTACATGATGACCAGACTGTAGTCATGACATAAGCTGCCACAATTCCAAGAATTGGCCTCAAGGAAATGGCAACAAACAGACCCTGGAGCTGAAAATTAACTGTACTTAAAACAATCAAGATGATGGTGGTCAACGCACCTATGGTCAACTAATCTATGACAAAGGAGGCAAGGATATACAATGGAGAAAAGACAGTCTCTTTAATAAGTGGTGCTGGGAGAACTGGACAGCTACATGTAAAAGAACGAAATTAGAACACTCCCTAACACCATACACAAAAATAAACTCAAAATGGATTAACGACCTAAATATAAGACCAGATACTATAAAACTCTTAGAGGAAAACATAGTCAGAACACTCTTTGACATAAATCACAGCAAGATCTTTTTTGACCCACCTCCTAGAATAATGAAAATAAAAACAAAAATAAACAAATGGGACCTAAGTAAACTTAAAAGCTACTGCACAGCAAAGGAAACCATAAACAAGATGAAAAGACAACCCTCAGAATGGGAGAAAATATTTGCAAACGAATCAACAGACAAAGGATTAATCTCCAAAATATGTAAACAGCTCATGCAGCTCAATATTAAAAAAACAAACAACCCAATCCAAAAATGGGCAGAAGACTTAAATAGACATTTCTCCAAAGAAGATATATAGATGGCCAAGAAGCACATGAAAAGCTGCTCAACATCACTAATTATTAGAGAAATGCAAATCAAAACTGCCATGAGGTATCACCTCACATCCATCAGAGTGGCCATCATCAGAAAATCTACAAACAATAAATGCTGGAGAGGGTGTGGAGAAAAGGGAACCCTCTTGCACTGTTGGTGGGAATGTAAATTGATACAGCCACTATGGAGAACAGTATGGAGGTTCCTTAAAAAACTAAAAATAGAATTACCATATGACCCAGCAATCCCACTACTGGGCATATACCCTGAGAAAACCATAATTCAAAGACACATGCACCCCAATGTTCATTGCAGCACTATTTACAATAGCCAGGTCGTGGAAGCAACCTAAATGCCCATCAGCAGGTGAATGGATAAAGAAGATGTGGTACATATATACAGTGGAATATTACTCAGTCATAAAAAGGAACGAAACTGGGTCATTTGTAGAGACATGGATGGATCTAGAGACTGTCACACAGAGTGAATTAAGTCAGAAAGAGAAAAACAAATATCGTATATTAACGCATATATGTGGAACCTAGAAAAATGGTACAGATGAACCGGTTTGCAGGGCAGAAATAGAGACACAGGTGTAGAGAACAAATGTATGGATACCAAGGGGGGAGAGTGGTGGTGGTGGGGTGGTGGTGGTTGTGGTGGGATGAATTGGGATGGGATGAACATATATAAAACAGATAACTAATAAGAACCTGCTGTATTAAAAATAAATAAAATTCAAAAAAAAAAAAAGATGATGGTGTTCAGACCACCGATGACCAATTTCAAGATGATGGTCAGAGCTGACTGTGCTGTTTCTGCATGTAGCCCCCTCCCTCACTCTATAAAAGCTCTTGCCCACTGATTGTCAGTGGGGGCAGTGGCCTTTGGACAGGAGTCCGCCTATCCCCCTAGGTTTCCGGCCTCCAAAATAAAGCAAGATTTCCTTTCCACCAGCCTTGTCTATTTGCTTTTGAGCAGCGGGCAGCTGGACCTACTTTTGCTAACAGATTTTGGTTCCCAGCGTGAGGCTGGTCTCTCGCGATATCTGGCTCCCGCGTTTTCCTGAGCAGGGCGGCCGCCATGAAGACGCGTTGGGATGGCTGAGAGGAGACTCCTGGTCGTGGCTCCCTGGCCCTGCCCTGAAAGGGGTTTGGCGGGGACATCCCTAGCGGCTGCCCAAACCATTTGTTTTGGGGCTCCTCCCTGTTTCTCCCCTGCTTGGCACTAGCTGCCAATGTACGCTTTTCCTTGGTGAAACGGAAAGATGCCTCCGAACGAGCTGACGAGCTCCAAGACCAAGTAAGTCCAGTGGTGCGCACCCGGCAAACTTCTCTTTTGAGCACGAAGTGCTATTTGGGCATTTTGCCAGTTGGTTCTGATGTGTGTCTGACGTTGAGGACCGTTTGTGTTGGGAAGTACACTTAGAGAAAGCTAGTTTGATAAAATACTGTTTTCAGAATTCTGACCCTGAGAGAACAAAAATATGCCTAGGAGAAAGCTTGAAGTTAACTCTCATCATGTCCTTAAAATATTAACAAAGCCCACTTTGACTGATACTTCAGCCTTGGGTTAATTAGTAGAATTTCAAAAGATGTTTGGGTTTATTAAATATGTATCTTGTACCACATTAAAGAGAAATTATGATACGAGAAAAATGTGAGTTTTTAGAGGTTATAGAATATATTCATAAGTTTGCCAGTCAGTAAATGCTGGTATAATACTTCAATTACTTGTTTCTTGGTTTTGTTAAGGCTTTTAAGGGTTAAAAATTGTAATATGTAATTAAAGCTGCTAAAAATGATAAGGGAAGCATTTCAGTGTGTAAAGCAAGTAGGATATATGTCTTCGGCGAGGGAAGGTATAAAGAAAGGAGATACTTTTGTTGAGGAAAAATGATGATAATAATTTTGTCCTAGAGCTGTTTGTTTCTGGATGGGGGAAAAATAAGGGATAAATCATACGGACACAAAAAGTGATAAAACGTTTGTGAAAAAAGGGAACTTTGAGAAAAGAATTTTGTAAGTTGTCAGGAGCGATTAAGATTAGATTGGATTTAATTAGGTAAATAAACTTTGTTACTAATAGTAAGCTGGTACAAGACTGGAATTTGTGTTTGTTTGTTTGTTTTTTCTTGTCCACGCAGGCCCCTTGGCCCTACTACTGACTGTGGCAACGGGAGCCACGAGGTCCAAGGGCTGAAAGGAGGCTTCTTTCTTTCTGCCCCTCCCACCCATGCCAGTTCTAAAAGCCGTATGTGAGTGGAGGTCCCCAAAGACCTGTTCCCACCTGCAGATGGATTAACCCCCAACTCAGGACTGCTGTCCACCCTGTGTTTCACCATATGCGGGTCAGGCATGAATAGCCATGGCCAACCCCTTCTTTTTTTTTCTCTTTTCAACTTATTTATTTGTTTATTACTTTTGGCCGCGTTGGGTCTTTGTTGCTGCATGCGGGCTTTCTCTAGTTGCGGCGAGCAGGGGCTACCCTTCGTCGTGGTGTGCGGGCTTCTCATTGCAGTGGCTTCTTGTTGCAGAGCACGGGCTCTAGAGCACAGGCTCAGTAGTTGTGGCTCACGGGCTTAGTTGCTCTGTGGCATGTGGGATCTTCCCGGACCAGGGCTCGAACCTGTGTCCCCTGCACTGGCAGGCGGATTCTTAACCATTGTGGGAAGCCGGGCCAACCCCTTCTTACCATCGTGGTACTTCTTCTGATTCCAGTAGGTTTCCTCCAACCAGCGTCTTGGCCACGGCTCTGGGTCTGCAACCACTTCCCATACCTCCCAGATCCTTCCCTTTCCAGTGCTCAGTGCTAATGAAAGCCACAATCATTAAACAGCAATACAAAGTTGAGTTTCTCAATCCAGGAAGAGTGCCATTTTTAGAAAGGGAAACTTGGATGTCTTGGTGCTTTCCTTTTTGGGTTGTTTTGGGCGTGGTGTAAGAATAGGGGTATTGGAATCTCAACAGACAGGGTAGCAAGAGCAGAACATTAAGAAACCAGGGTCTAGGCTTCTGAGGAGACGTCCTTCAGCTGGGGGGAGGAGGTGTCAGGAACGGAAGCAATGGGCCCCCTCCTCATAAAGATGCATGTAGTCATCAACAAATAATCAGATAAATCCAGATGGAGGAATCTTCTCCAAGACCGTGCATGGCCTGGAACCCTCAAAGCCTTCAATGTCATGAGTGACCATAAAGGTTGGGGGAATGTTCTGAATTAAAGAGGACTTAGGACAACCAAATGAAATGCAGGATCCTGACGTGGAAAAACAGCAACGAAGGGCATTTTGAGGACAACTGAGAAAATTGAAATATGTACTGTGTCTTATTAAAGACAATTATTATAATAAAATTATTATGGTTTTGCAGAGAATGGCCCTCTTCTTAGAGATACAGGCTTAAGTATTCAGTAGTGAAGTATCATCATGTCTGCAGTTTACTCTCAAAAGTTCATTTGAAAAATAGAGAGAGAGGGAGACAGAGAGAGAGAGAGAGGGGAGAGGTGTATGTGTGTGTAGTGTGTGTAGGGGAGAGAGAGGAAGAGAGGAAGAAAGGTAAAGCAAATGTTAGCAAAGTGCTAACTGGTGGATCTAGGGTATAAAGGTGTTCAGAGAACCACTTTTTCATCTTTTCCATAAATTTAATCTTTTTCAGAATAAAAGGTTGAGGGATGATAAGGTGAAAATTCAGAAATGCAATTCGTAGTGCTTTCCAGACAATTAATAGCAAATAAATAGTGACTCATTCTCCCCTTCTCTGAAATTACATACACCATATGCACAGGGTCTTTGGGGGTGGGTGGGTCACAAGCGCTATGGCCTCCATGGAACCCAAAGAACCATAGCGTCTGAGAGCTGAGACTTCCCTGACAAATGACCCCTTGCCTACCTCAAATTACAGACCACTCTCCCTCTAGCAGCTGAGACCCACCGCAGTGTGACAGGAAAAAAAAAAAAACACACCACAGGAACTTCTTTCCTAGTTTTATCTGTAACATGCCCCCTATTGTCCAGTCACCTGTAGTTGTCTCCTGCCCCCTCTACCTGCCCACCTGAAGTGACACTTCCTCCATGAAGTTTGTTCGAATTCTTGGGTCCTTGTCTCCCATCCTCATGTTGGCTTGGAGCTCTAGAGGCAGCTATCCAGAGAAGGTACCTTGATGCAGTTTAAATATCTGATTGACTGGACATGCAACGAGCGTTTCACATTGTGTCAACTGGAGAAATATTTATTAATGGCTTTTGGTGAACACATTTCCCTGGTCCAATTATGACATCAAACCTTGCCCCTGACTTTCAGGTGCTTCCAATTTAGTTGTGGCGATTAGGCAAACACCCTGAATAATTAGCTGAGATTGTATTCATTTTCACTATTTCTCAAAACTCAGAGGCAGGAAAATACATAAACCTTAGAATAGGATGAAAAAGGTATCCATCTTTCCCTTCAACCACAAATAAGTAAAATAAGAGAAAATAAAAACAAATGAAATGAATCAATGAGATAAAATGAATAAAATAATACAGAATATAAAAACAAAGCAAAATAAACGAAATTAAGTAATGAAATAAAAGTAGTAAAACAAAATGAATATGAAATGAAATAATCAAGTAAAATAACGAAGTGGAATAAGCGAAATAAGAACGAAATAAAAGGAAATAACTAAAGATAAATAAAGCTAATACAATAAATATAAGAAAATTAGTAAAATGAAAAGGAATGTAATTAAAGAAACACCGTAGGATCGGAGGAAACAGTATGTTGAGTCAGATCTCCTTTTTCTGCCTGCATCTCTGGGGCCCTGGGTGTCAGCCAGAGCTAACGCGCGGCGCCCTCGGGTGGGGTGGCTTTACGAGGTGGTAAACGTGGAGTCTCGCCGGGGACGAGGGGTCCCCCGGGTTGGCACTGTCTCAGCTCCTCGGGGGCTGGTTCACTGCGCCGACACTGCTACCGGCAGGTGGCGCTCCGGGCCCCGAGGCCCGTCCGCGGGACCACCGGCCCTGCTTAACCCTTTGGACTCTTCCCTCCCCCAGCCACCTGAGGGCTCTCGGCTGCTCCCTCGGAGGATGAGCCGCACAGTGGTTACTTTGGAGCCCATGCAGTGTCACATCAAACGCAGGGTTCTTGCCACAAGAACATTAGTGTGAAACGGGACTGCAGGATGGTTCATGCAACCCCTTGATCTTCCTCGATGGAATAAATTGTGTCATATAACTTAAAATGTAAAATAACATCTTGAAATTGGAGTCAAAAAATTCACCTGCCTGGTGCCTCAGGGGAAAGGATGTTCATTCAGAGAATTCCAGAATAGCTACCTGTGGCTTTAGCGGGGACTCAGTGATGGCAGAGGACATTTGCAGGCGGCCTTCCCTCACCCTCAGTCTCAGAAGCCCCCAGGAAAGCCGTGCTGGGGGGAGGGGAGGGGAGCGTTGGGGGTGGGGACTGGACCGGGGCGCCCACATGCAAATGCAGCAGTGACAATCCGGTCGGGCGCCTCGGTACCTCCGGGAGGCCGAGGCTGGAACAAAGCGTTAGCATTTTCTACATGTGAAAAGCCCGCATTCCTGGGCGGGGAGGCCGCGAGGGCGCCGCCCCCCTCTCCCCATTCACCCTCCGGACCACACAGAGCGGCTCTCGCGCCAATTGCTCGAAGGTTCGCTCCAGCTTTTCTTTTGACTAGGGCGATGCATACGAAATGTAGATATTTCCCTAAACGCTGGCTTTGACATTTAATGCGATCCTAAGTAGCCAGAAATGTGGACGGGATTAGGATGAGGCTTGAGGCCCACAGGGACACTTGGCCAAATCCGCCTAAATCCTCCAGGACGATTGTTTGTCACCACACGGATCCCCTTTGCCCCAAATGAGGGGACTAATGAACTTCGCTGCCTCCCCCCCGCGGGGCACTCCCACTCCCACCCCAGGGCCTGCATTTCGGCCCGGTTCTTCCCAGGGAGGAAGGGAAGCCGAGTGTGTAAACTGCTTGTTGTGTGTAGGTATAGGTTTGGTTACTTTAGGCTGGGCCAGCTGAGTTTCACCAGTAACCCACCCATCCTGGGTCAGTATTTAACTCACTTGATGAGGCTCAGAGGGTCAAGGATGCTGAGGCCCCGTGAACCCTGGGATTATGTTAATAAGCCATCCCACCTTGAAAGAAGTAGTTCCTGTGACACTGCCAGACCTAGAAAGCAAGCACCCAAAGTTCTGTTCTGCAGACTTTATTGTTTATCTAGAACAATCCACACACTGTATAATGCACAGCCCTGTCTTCAAAGTACTCACAGTCCAGGAAGGGGAAGGAAACAGATGACAAAGAACAGAACGTAGACTGAGCCTGAAGACCACAGGGCTCTGTGAAAAGCTCACCAACCCGGAACACGCCTCCAGTAAGCACATGTGGAATGAATGAAGACTTGGTTTGTAACAGGTATCTCCTTGGGAGTTAGTGTGAGACAGCCAGGATGTGTACACACTGAAACTGGAACGAAGTTCTAGGGAGTGGAGGAGACTGAAGCAAAGTCCTAGGGATGGGAAATGGTGACCACTTTTGGGAGACAGCAGATTCCAGTTTGGATAACACATGGAGTGTAAGGGAGGGATCAACAGAAGCTCAGTAGGAAAAGGGGAGCAGTTACCATGAAGAGGCCCCCAGCGGGAGTCAGGGCTGTGCTGCAGGCAGTCACAGGCCACAGGCCGAGGTGAGGAGGAAAGGGTGGGGAAGAGACCTCTTGTCATCCAAGGATGAGGGCCTGGGTGAGGCAGGTAAGAATGGGATGAGAACACAGGATGCCAGTATCTACTGAACAACAACTACAGCCCAGACACTGGATGTATCCAGAGTGAAGGAGACAGCCATTTACCTGGAGGAGTCCCCCTGCTCTCTACCACCCAACTCCACAGTGTCAGTGGCTCAGAAAACAGTTTCTGCTTTGATTATCCCTTATATTATACAGTAAAAAATTATAGAGTTCCCCTTTGTACATTTGGAGTTCATATCCAGCAACAATGTCCAGGACCTTAAACCTCACTCCAAACCTGTGAGGTAGGTACTGTCAGTGTCCTCCTTTTACAGATGAAGAAACTGAGGCACAAAGAAGCAAAATAACTTGTTCCAGATCAAGCTTGTCCCAGTGAGAGAGCTGAGATTTGAAGCCAGTCCAAGAACCTGGCTCCAGGGTCCACAATGTCGTCGGTCACCTTTCTCCAGGTGGCTTCCAAGTAGGGGGCTGGATGGGAGCCTGAGAGAGGGAAGGCTGAAAGGAAGGCAGTGTCGAGGGTGACTGGGCTGAGCAGATCCTCTGGGCAACAGGAGGGTAAGTGAACTCACCTGTAGTGAATGCCCACCCAGTGCCCTTTGCATTCATCATCTCATCTTAATCTTCACACGAGGCCCTGAGGAAAGTTAGCCTCGTTGTGCAAACCCATCAAAAGCCTCGAGAGTAATCAAGTCATTTGGGTTGGGTGAGGGGCAGAGCTCCCAGCTTTAGTCGATAAGGGGTTCTGCGTGGTGAGAACAGCAGTTGTGTTGTTCTGAGAGTGCGGTTGGGGTGCAGGCGGGGCAGGAGAGGCCCCTGAAGGCGCTGGCTCCGCAGGGGTGTTGTCTTGTGGAGTAAGGGCCTGGGCAAAATGAAAGACTACTCCAGCTCTTCTGAGAGTTCATGGCTTGCAGTTCTGGGGACACTCACAATCACGTTCTCTCTGGGTCTGTGAAGGGACCCATGCAGTGAATTTTGCCCCATTTTGCTGGTGATCGAGCCTGAACAGAAGCTAACGAGGCTCGTCTCAGAATTCACAACCCCATCAGATATGACACCACCCTTTGAGCACCTGCACCTGTTAAACTACAGAATACCCTATACCATAGAAGAAAAGGTATGATCAAGGGACACAAAGGCGGGGGAGAAACTGGGACAGCTAGGAAAAACTTCAGGGACGTGGAACCTAAACCTTCTCAGCACAGTTAGGATTATCTCTGTTAGCAGACGTGGTGCTAAAGGATTGGGGCAGGAAAAACAGGTGGGAGAAGCCAGCTGGCTGATGGACTCCATATGACAAGTCACAGAGGTGAAAAGCTTACATGTACTGTGTTCAGATCTGCCAAGGGCCACAGTGGAAGGCAAAGCTGGGCTGCTGGGATCATAATTTGACAACACATCATATATAGAGTTCTCCAGTTGGGAAAACACTTCACTGGCTTCCCCGTAAGATGTGCAGGGCTGTCCCAGCAGCGGCAGCTAAGGATAGCTACATGACTTGCCCTACAAAGGAGAGGGAAGCCGAGGTCTGCTGGGGGTTTCTGGGAAAACTTTGTTCCTGATGGTCTCCTGTCACGATAGGCTGCCTTTGCCCTCTTCTTCTTGCCCTCAGTGCAGATGTAATGCTGGAACATCCTGTGACCACGGGGACAAAAGCCCAAATGCTAAAGACAGTGGTGTGAGAAAAACAGGGCTGAGTCCCTGATGGCATCACTGAGCACTAGAGCAAAGGCCACCAGCTGCCTACGTACCACCTTCTCAACTGAGAGAAAAACTACCTTTGTTTAAATCATGGATCCATTTTGTGCTACTTGCAGCCAAGAGTATTATTTAACACAGCAACGCGGGGCCTAATCTGCCTCATAGCTATTACTGCTTTCCCCCCAAAACCAACCTGCAAGCAGGGAAAGTTCTAATTTTTTTGAGATTTCTCCAAAGATGTACTGCCCTCGAGTACAATTACAGGCCTTCTACCACCATACACTACCCAAGACCCTGTGGGTTCCCAGCAGTTTATGAAGCATGTGGACTCTGTCCAGGAAATGCCCTGGCTAAGCAACGCTACCACCCTGCAGCACACAAGGGGGTCCCACGGTGCTGCTGCTTGTCTGGGGCTTGGGAAAGCAGCACCTGCAGACTTGGACCAGCACCAGTGCAGCTTACGGGTCCTACTCCCATCCCATTTGGAAAAGCCTTCGAGAGGCCCAAGGGAGCTAGGCCACCTCTGTTTCCTGCATCCTCCTGGAAAGAATCTGCTCTGTATATAAACAACTGCAACGTGGCAAAAGAGCAGTCGAGCCCTTGTGCACATCCATCCCGTGTTCAAGTGAAAGAAGAATTGCTCCCTTTCTCTGAGTCATCTGTGGGCAATGTCTAGTCACATCACAAATACTCAGTTCTTGTGTAGATCCCTAACTAAACTGATATCAGCAACAGCATAATTCAGATAAAGTTTCAGATAAATTCATGTGCTTATCCAAACACTCCCCTCTCCAGTTGTGAAACCGAGTAACCATGTAGATTCAGCTAGTATGTTTCCCTATCTGAACTTGTTCTCCAAAGTTGGGAACTGAAGAGATGTTGACAGCAAGGGATGATCCTAAACGGCAAGCTCTGATGAATCTACCAAATGTGCTCTTGACTAGGGGTCACCCAGTTTTTCTAAAGCAAGCCTGTATGTAGTGTGTTTTGTTTTTCCTACTTACAGTTAGTGTATCGACCCTATGGACAAATTTTGGCCATGTCAATCCTGCAACACATACCTGTCTTGGAAAGAAGCTTTTAAGTTCCTGTTTGCATTTCCAAAGGGGTTAGCAATGAACCTTGAACTCCCTGCTAACAGGGTCCAGAACCGGTGCTTCTGCCTATGGGTACAGGAGGGTGAACGAGACCAGTGCCCTCAACTCTGTTTGTCTTCATCTGTAGTTTTTAAGCAAATGATTGATTCCTATCAGATCAGTCATCTCTTCTTAACCCAATTTGACTAGCCCATGAGTTTTATTATGCATTTTCTGGCCCTTTTAGTCCTAACTAGGTGTACAACACACCAACCTCCCCTCCCCTCCCCTCTGATCGGCTTCTGGACTGGCTACTCATCTGCTCATACCGTTCTCTCCATTTTTAAAACTTTAACACTAAATCTCAGATGCCAAAATACTCTAACCGTTGCAAGAAAGACAAAATGTATTATACGAGACTGTTCTGGTAAGACTGTGTTTTAATTGCCTATGACACATATATATCACATAATGGCTCAAAAATAGTAGTCTAGCAAAGATTAAAGGAAAACCGATGAAAATGAGCTGTGAATCCTTAATTTGATGTAAGCTTCCGGCAAAAAAATTCAGGGATTAGAATCATTTCAAAATTGTGTCTTCAAAACTAGTATCCTTTACCATCTGTCTTTTATTCATTTTGCTGTGATACAACTAAAAAGGCCTGCAAATACTCCCCTGGGTCTCAGGTAACAGTTTTCCAAGCGCAAAATATCACTTTCTCTGTACAGTGAACGCCGGCATTTGGATGGGCTGGATCGGGTGGACAGGCTGGAACACTGGCTTCTTTCTCATTTCAGAGAGTGTTTTCACTGCAGGGAGCAGCTGATTCCTTTTGATGATCTGTAAGGCCAGCTGGGTATTACCTATAAAAACACTTCCCATCACAAAAAAAGCATATAACAATACCACCACATACAAAGCAAGCCGTCAGAATCCCGCAAGGGGGTAAAAGGTGATGGAGAAGAGCAGTGGTCTGCAACCTTTGCTGTACACTGGAATCATGTAATGCCCGCTGCACCATTCCCAGAAATTCTGATTTAAGAAATTTCGTGTGTGACCTGGGTGATGGGATTTTTAAAAGCTTTGCACTGATTCTAAGGTGGAGCCCAGTTTGATAACTTGTCTACAGGTGGACTGCGCAAAAGAAGGGCTCTAAGACCATGCACTAACCCTACTACAGCTTTTAGGAGGACAAGGCCTGCTGGGTGCCAGGCACTTAATGCTCCTTCTTCAGCTATAAAAAGAGGGGAGCCTTGGAAGGATTTCAGCAAGGGGATATGACTAAGAACTCTTAAAACTTTGGTCCCCTCTCATTTCCCCCATTCAGCTCTCCTTTTCTACTTCACGCCTTCTCTTATGTAGGGCCCACAGCCTTTCTTCCAGTAAGCTACATCCTGGAGGTTGTATATGCCCCAAAGGCATGACCTGGATTTAGGTCTGAATAAAAAATTCTCAAAAAAAAAAAAAAAAAAAAATTCTCAGCAGGAACTGGCTTACTGTAAAACTCATTAACGACACCTATGTTTAAAACACCAAGGTATACAACTCAAACCCACTGCATTCTGACGCAGGTTCTCAATTAGAGTCATTTGGATGCCTAAGAGAAAGGTTAATTAGTAGAGATTAATTATAATTGTCAGAAGTTATGCTATTCTCCATTTTCACAGATAAAAGGAAATATGCTTAACCTGCAAGAAGTAGGAATTTGCAAGATACCAAAAACTCCCTCGCTATATTTTTGTCTAGAAGAACTTGATGGGTAATACCCCTTAAATTTCAAAGAGAAAAAGCAGACACCAAAAATCTCGGGCTCTTTGCAGGGCTCCAGTCCTAACTCAAGAGAAGAATCACTCACCATTCTGCAGCTCAAGGTAGACAGCCAGCAGGATGGCTTCAGGGGGCACCTCTTTAGGATGGATCATTGAGGCCGCCTTTGCTCAAAACAAAAAAGAGACCCATGAGAAACTGACAGCGTAAGATAACTCCAAGTAGTGTCAAAAAAAAAAAAAAAGGAATGTCAACCTACCAATGACAAATTAGCAAACTTACTCAACCTCACTGGGACACTACAGTTCTGCTTGGATGGTCCTCAGCTGTCTTTGTCTTTTTTTTTTTAAAGCTACTTCATTATAACTCTTATTTTTTATGTAATCTAATTTAAATATTTATGTTTTCAGCTGTGCTGGGTCTTCATTGCTGCAAGCGGTCTTTCTCTGGTTGTGGCGAGTGGGGGCTACTCTTCGTTGCAGTGCATGGGCTTCTTATTGCAGTGGCTTCTCTTGTGGCAGAGCATGGGCTGTAGGCGCACAGGCTTCAGTAGTTGCGGAACGCGGGCCTTAGAGCACAGGCTCAGTAGTTGTGGCGCAGGCTCAGTAGTTGCCCTGCGGCATGTGGGATCTTCCCAGACCAGGGATCGAACCCGTATCCCCTGCACTGGCAGGTGGATTCTTAACCACTAGACCACCAGGGAAGTCCAGCTGTCTTTGTCTTGATCCCTCCCCATTAAACTAGACATGTTATTTTTAGTTAAATATTTATCTTCCCTTGCCTAATCCATAATGAGTTCTTAATAGGAGAAAGCTTTCCTTCCCTCTTGGTTTTCTTCTCTTGGCTGTATTTGGTTTTGAGATGGGTGATCAGACACTCCTGACTCTACACTCCAGTCACCCATCCAGGTCTGCTGGTAGTTCTTCACCAGACACACACAGTTGCACCTCTATCCAAATCTGCATGTCTATTTTTTTCCCCTAAGTAACAGCTTAGTACTGTAAGCTGCAAACTCCCAATGTCAGGAATAAGAATTCAAACTTAAAAGGCTGGAAATATAAAAAAAATATACCACTAAGCATGTTCAGGACATCCCTGGTGGCGCAGTGGTTAAGAATCCGCCTGCCAATGCAGGGAATGCGGGTTCGATCCCTGGTCCGGAAAGATCCCACATGCCGCAGAGCAGCCCGCGCACCACAACAAAGAACAGCCCCCGCTCTCCACAACTAGAGAAAGCCCGCGTGCAGCAACGAAGACCCATCGCAGCCAAAAAAAAGCATGTTCAATGTCTCCATTCTTAAGGACTGAAATAGTACAATTTAGTCAAATAAAATTATTTGTTTAGGCAACATGCTGTCCTTTCCTGGATCTGAGAGCCATAACACCAGCCTGCAGTTTTCTGATTTAGTCCTGTTCTGGTTGAAGGTGCTGAGATTGTAGGTTTATTCCCTCATTCTGGGCCCCTCTGGGCCGCAGCCTCTTCCTCGTCTTACCATCAACTGGTATTCCCTCATCCAGGTTCAGGTGCTCATGCTTCCAGACCGCTTTGCGTCTTCCCTTAATCTAATCAGAAAGTGTCCTTTACAAATATTTATTGACCAGAGGTGGGTATAAGACAGGGATTTACCCTGATAATAAACAGCATGCAAATAACTAACAGTAATCCAAACAAATTTACTGTTAGGGAGACGAAAGTGAACGTAGTATGAATACGAAGAGAGAAGAGTTTCTTCGAGTGCAGAGCTTTTGGGCAAGGGAAGCCTATCTCTGTCCTACAAGGGTGGATACCTGAGAGGCAGAAAGCGGGGAGGCACGGCAGTGCAGGCCACGGGGTGAGTGTGGGAGACATCTGGGGGACCAGAAACGGGCACAAGGTCGGGTCCGGGCAGCATTAGAAGAAATCTCAGACTAGTGGGGGTTCTCATCCAGAGCACATGCTCCCAGGTTCCTCGTGAATGAAGCAAGGAGGCTTTTCATTCCTCCTACCACATCACTGATGTACCACAGCTCAGTTCAGAAAATGAGATTTTATACTTTTGGCCTAGCTTTAAATAGGCAAGACCACCTTTACATCATTTTGTGGATATTAAAATCTCCATTTTCCTTCCAACTGGCTAGTTAACACAGGTCATCTATTGTCCTTTGCACTGACTGCAGCCTTTTCTAAAATACAAGAACTCATGGCAACAACTTTATGAGAGAATGGTATTTTGCTTACTGGCTGTTCATAATAGTGGTGGGCAGGCAACCTCGGAAACCTCTACTTGAGCCCTATCCAACTCTTCACACATCATTGTTCTCCCTCCCAGGCACGGTGGGCCTCCCCATTAACAAGGTCCAGCCACTGGATTAACCTAAAAACCAAGGGACCAAAACAAAACCCCCTTCAGACCCCAAACCAGGCCTGACACCATCTGTCTCTCCCAGCGTGGCTGCCGCCATGGCCACCTGCTGCACAAGAACCTGAGCTAGAGTGTACACACTGCAACTTCACATCCAAAGCCTGTGTGCTGCAGGCCTTGAGGTCCACGGGCACTTTCCAAAGGGCTGTTCAATAGCCCAGCCTTGCCACGGAGAACAGCACAACGTTTTAACTCTTCCCGTTTAACTCCTGCACTCAACTCCTAGATAAGATCAAACGTGTTCCCTGGACAGTCCATCACTTCACTTTACTGATTTTGGATCAGAAATGCTGACCAGATGCCACTAAGTCGACTAAATATCACTCATGGTTATTTTCCACATGGTAAATCTTCACTTCTAGACACAACAAGGTCACCTTCATAGGAAGCTGCCTTACCTTCTGAGAATAGGTTTAATTTCAGTTTCAGTTACTCTGGCAAACATATGGGGATGTGGGTTCTCTTATGTGCTGCTGGTGAATACACCATCTGGCACAAACTTTCTTTTTTTTTCCTTCATTTTTAATAAATTTATTTATTTATTTATTTATGGCTGCGTTGGGTCTTCATTGCTGCATGCAGGCTTTCTCTAGTTATGGCGAGTGGGGGCTACTCTTCGTTGCGGTGTGCAGGCTTCTCACTGCTGTGGCTTCTCTTGTGGCGGAGCACAGGCTCTAGGCACACGGGCTTCAGTAGTTGTGGCTCATGGGCTCTAGAGTGCAGGCTCAGCAGTTGTGGCACATGAACTTAGTTGCTCCGCGGCATGTGGGATCTTCCCAGACCAGGGCTCGAACCTGTGTCCCCTGCATTGGCAGGTGGATTCTTAACCACTGTGCCACCAGGGAAGTCCCTGGCACAAACTTTCTATATTAGAAGTCTGAAAATTCTGCATAACCCCTGATCTTGTAATTCCCTTTTTAGGAAGACATCTCCTAACTGTAAGGTCCATGGGGGCAAGGTTGTATCATGTCCACTTATTTACTACTGTCTTATTCCCTTGGCTTAGCCCAGAAGCACATGTGCTGAATTAATACCCTTTTCTTCCCCCTAATTTTTTTTTTTTTTTAACTCTTTTGGCTGTGCTGCACAGCATGTGGGATCTTAGTTCCCCTACCAGGGATCGAGCCCATGCCCCTTGCATTGGAAGCATGGAGTCTTAACCACTGGACTGCCAGGGAGGTCCTGAATTAATATTCTTCTGGGGAATTATCCCTTTCCAATTCTGGAAAACTCCTCTGGGGCTGCCAATGGCAGTACCTGTTCTCCTACTACAGGTATGGGTCCCTGCCCATGATCAGTCCAGGGATGGGCAGGTGACCTAAAGAGGCCTAATCAGAACCTTCCTTGAGACCTGCTGATGAGGCCCCTCTCAGTGGTAGAAGTCAGGGGTCTGTTTTAGTTACACATTGCCAGGAGCTTTCTTTATTGTATATAGAGTTTCTTTGGTACTGACTTTGTGAACGCTTCTTCTTAAAAGACGTATTTGTAATTTAACTTTTTGAGTGGACAGAGATTTATACAATTCAAAGCTAAAAAGCCTATGAGTATCCAGTGAAAAGTCTCCCAGTTCAGTGCTCCATCTACACAGTACTTATCTTGCCAGCCCTGCAGCCAGTGTTAACAGTTTGTGGCGTGTTCATTTGGAGATCTTTTCTGCATATACAGGATTATATAAAAACTGTTTTGCATCTTGTTCTTTTCACTTAATATGTCTTGGATATGTTACCATTTTAGTATATAGGGTTTACAGCTGCATTGTGTTCAACTATATGGACACACCATTATTGATTTTTGTGAGCCCTTATTTAGATGGTTTCCAATCTTTTGAAATTTCAATGATTAAAATCTTCAGGAAAACTCTCCATTAGGTGCCTAGGTTCATTTGCAACAACAATCAGTTGTGTACCTTCCAAGAATATGTCTGGAGGAGTAATATTCCAATGTTTAACAAACTGATCAGAAGCCTCAAACAAAATAACAGAGCCTAGAAACTCCAAACCCTCTGCTGGCTGCCTCACAAGATGGTCTGGCACTGGCCCAGCCTCACCTGGTGGAGACACTTCCGTGCTTTGTCATACTCGCTCCTCAGGCAGTAGGCGCTGCCCAGGTTGAACAGCATCACGGTCCGGGCTGAGTTGACGGAACTGGGGTAGCATTGAGGTGCCCGCTTCCCAGCTGGGGAGAAGACCAGACACATGTGAAGAGGCCAGGCCAAGGGCCAGGGAGCAACCCCCTCTACTGCCTGAAGAGCTGCTCAGAATAAAGCCTAGCTCTACTCCTCAGGCGGACAAAGGAAGGACACAGAGGCTCGAGGGTGAGTCTTTGGGAAGCAGGCCAGGCTACTTAAGTCTTTACAAAACGTCTTACTTACAGGATTCCATTGCTTCATTTTCACCTTTGTCTGATCCTACAAAGACATGAAAGTAAATCTGAGGGGGTCGGACAACAGAGTATATTTTCTAAAAACCTAATTTTCTTTATGAAATGGAAATCTAATATTAAAGCAATCTACCACAGTATTTCCTTTTCATGTAGTAGAGGTTCTAATAAAAGATATGAGAATGCTACCTACCACCACCACCACCATGGCCTGAGAAATAACCCTGAATAAAGTGAAAACTAGTCTCACTCCCTCAAAAACTTAGCCATGATTTAAAACTGACTTTTGAATGCGATACTTTTACTCTCCCCTGGATTGTGGAATCCCTCTGAAGAGAAAAATATAAGAATCAAAACAAACTGTTCTAACACTATCAGCCTTTCAAAAGTTAGAATTTAGACCATGTGATAATCAACTCCTAGGTCTCCTCAGCAAACAATTAGCATAAAGTAAGTACAGCCAAAACCGTACAGTGCCGACCTAAAACTCCCTTCCCTTTACAACCGTGCCGTTAAATTTCCACACATTCTGAGTTACAACGGAAAGGCAGTGGAAATGGTGAAGAGTTCTGATCAAATGTGTCCTCATTAACCTTGGTCCTGCTCATTTGAAGAGATCCCTAAGGAGACATCAGTGACATTCTCCGGGTTCAAATGAGTAATAGCATCAGAGATTCTGTCCAGAGAGATGAGGGCTTCTGCAGCATATAAATGGCCCAGAAACCTAAAATGAAAAAAAAAAAACCAACCAGATTCCAAACTGAAAAGTAGGTCATCACAAAAATACTCAAGTATAATAGAATTTGGTGTATGTGTGTTTCACATATTTCAAGTCTTTGAATTGAAATCTAAGTTTATAAATGGGTTGATTAAGAGTCATTTAAATTTTATCTCTTTAAAAATATCTTAAATATACAATAATTTTTATGTTCGCTAAGTAGGAACAAATGACATATCAATTAAGAGAGCAGTTTAGGGGCTTCCCTAGTGGCACAGCAGTTAAGAATCTGCCTGCCAATGCAAGGGACACAGGTTTGAGCCCTGGCCTGGGAAGATCCCACATGCTGTGGAGCAACTAAGCCTGTGCGCCACAACTACTGAGCCTGAGCTCTAGAGCCCACAAGCCACAACTACTGAGCCCACGTGCCACAACTACTGAAGCCTGCGTGCCTAGAGCCTGTGCTCCGCAACAAGAGAAGCCACGACAATAAGAAGCCCGCGCACCAGAACGAAGAGTAGCCCCCGCTCACTGCAACTAGAGAAAGCCCGCACACAGCAACAAAGACCGAACGCAGCCAAAATAAATTAATTAAAAAAAAAAAAGAGAGCAGTTTAAAGTTGGCAGTAAATCAACTATATTTCAATAAAAATTTAAAATAAAATAAAGTTGGCAAATTTACGCTGTTCTGTTTATACAGAAAATAACATAAGAAGGTAATGAAGTTCTAAAATAAGAGGCAGATCCGAGGATGGATTCCCCGGGAGCGGAGGATCAGAATTAGGGTCCTCCAGGGAGTTCCCTGGTGGCCTAGTGGTTAGGATTCTGGGCTTTCACTGCTATACCAGGGTTCAATCCCTGGTCGGTGAACTGAGATCCCGAAAGCTGTGCAGCACAGCAAAAGAAAAGAAAGAGGGAAAGAAAAAAAAAAGAATTAGGGTCCTCCAGCCTCTGCTGCTGGAACAGTCAAAAGGCACCAGGACGCCAGACCAGATCTGGGTTGGATCAGCTTTACTTCTATTCCAAAGGTGTCCTCCTTTTCACATCATCTATTTTTTGTCCACTGATGTTGGGCAGATGTGCTTTCCCCAGGTTTACAACAGCCTGCTTCTTCCAGTCTTACTTTGAGCCATTTTCCCCATGATCATCTGATTGATTTTTCAAAATTAAAACAGGCTCAGCCATATTACACCTTGCTCAAAATCTTAATGACTTTTTCTACTTGAGAACAAAATAAGACAAACAAAGCTAAACTTATAGATTTAAAGCTCTCCACAATTTGGTCCCAGTTTCCTGTATTCAGTCAACATTCTCACTCCCCCAAAGATTCTTCTGTTCCCACCAGACACAGCGTCCTGGGCGGGACACCCCACTGTGCTCCCTGTGGCCTTGCCTCCTGGGGTGCAAAGCCAGGCCAAAATCCAACTCCTTTTAAAGGCCAGCTCAGTTCTCACCTCCTTTAGTTGGCCTGTCCCAACTGAATCTGTCCACATGGATCTTGGGTCCTCAAATCTTAGGCTCTTTTCAGTTTGACCATTTTCTGGGATTTATGCACATTAATCACTCAAGAGCTATTTCTTTATTAAGCAATTTCTTTCTTCTAACTAGCAGGAGCTGTAATGCCCTTCTATTTTGCTTCCCCACCAAATACCCTAAAAGAAATGACAGCTTTTAAAAAAATCAGTAACCTCAAATGTATTTTGAAATAAGATATTTTAAAAAACGTGATTAAAGCAGTATCTATAAGCCAATAATCATTATAAAACACAAACACACAAATTCAAAGAACGACTTCAAATTGTTTTCTGTGAATTTACTTAAAATTTTTTTTAAATCAAATTAAATGCCTTCATGACACTCAGAGCCCAGAACTCCAGATGAGGTGTATGGAAGGCAACAAGCAGCTGGGTAAAGCTGCTGTGGTATCTGGGCTGCCACGGGCAGAAAATGCTCATCCTCACTGGAAAGATAGTGGTCTGGCCAGTAATTAGAAACCAATGCTTAGGATAGAATAGTTAAGAGAATTAAAGATGAAGTTATCAGACATGGCTTGGCCAACCCCTCAGGGTTGGCTAAGAAATCATAAAATCTAAGAATTTTATTGTTTTGACGTTCAGAGGGAAGAAGTTGATAAATGAGGTTAAAAACCTTCCAGTAAATGCCAAGTAAAGAATCTAATTGGGATTGTTTTAGAATAGTGATCACAATGTCAGCCAGAGAATTAAAAAAAGCAGACAGGATTCGTGTTTCATTTTTGTTAAAAAGAAAAAAAACACACACAACTCTGCTCTACTGACGACCACACACACCACATCTGAGCAGCGCATGTCCAGTGGGGCGGTGCAGGCCGACGTTCCTGATTGGTATTTCACGGGGCTGGGCCACGGGAAGGAGGGAAGGCGCCTTAGAGGTAACGCGACCGACCGCCCTGACCTCGAGCTCAGGACCCTCCAGGCCTGGATATTAGATAAGGTTTTCTCACAGGCAAGCAGGAACGCTCACACTTGAATTGTGACAAATTCTCCTATGTTCCTGGATGCTCTTTTAATTTTGTTGTTTTTTTTTTAACACAAAGCATGAAAAACAACAAAAAATAATAAAACACAAGGCATGTTTGGGGAACACTGACCTGAAACAACCTTAATTAATGTAAATTTTAGATGATTATATAAAGTAATACTTTTTTAAAAGACAAAAATAATTAAACATTTATAGAATTGTTCCTCAGAGTACGATCTCACAGTTCTAAATGTTGCATGTTACACACAAAGGGCGCTGAAAGGCAAAAGAACATATTTTGGAAATTATAACTATATACCCACAGGATGAATGAAAAAACAACTGTCCTAATGTTATGCAGAGTACTTGTGGTCTTGGGTAAAATTTCTAGCATCAGCATCATACAAAGATTCAAAGAATGCTGCATCTTCCTCAATTTCCATAAAAGAAAAGATGATGTGCTTTAGAAAAATTTTAGCGTGACAATGACACTAATATTGAAGAGGCATCTGAAGAGTTTAAATAAAACTCATGTACTCAGGAAATGGTACAGTAGTCTGGAAAAATATTTTAAAATTCTTATTTGTCTACTTTAATTTAATTCTTCAAAGCAGATTTATCCTGTTGACCAAACTCCTTTTTGTGTGGGTCTTCTGCTTGAGGACTAAACTTGTTTGGGAGCTAATATATGATAACATGCTCCAGTCAGACCCAGCAGTGGAAACTACAGAGCTCAAAGATTCTGCTTCCTAATGCTCAGAACGGCAAATGCCATTTCCAATAACCCTTGAGGTGCAACAAGTGAAAAAAATTTCACTACCAAACACACAATTACCAAATTAAGAAAGAAACTTTTTGCTTTCCCTAAGATAATTTTCCACTGGGGGAGTAAAAGAAGCAATATACACCACAAACTAACTGAAACCCTCCAAAGAAAACAAACCAGGGACACACAGGGCAAGTCACACTTACTTCAGGGATCCTGACAGCTTGGGCTGCTGAAGAAGTTTATCTGCATGATTCAAAGCCATAAGGTTATCACCCAAAGCCAGAGCCACGTAAGCACTACAGGCGAGTATGGAGCACCTGGAACACAAAAGGCAAGGGCTGAAGACCTGAGTTACAAAGTGACAATGATGATATTTGTTAAACAGGAAAGAGCTCCCTAATTATAGCTGTGGCAATCTGGACACCAGGAAAGGAGAGAGGAAGCCACGGTACTAATGGTAAGAATTAGAATGATGTGTAAACTACCGTCTGAGGTTCAGTTTAGCTATTTACCTAGATCATCTTTAGCTTCCATCCCATCTCCAACAAAATAACCAAATGGAGTTACAATATATATTTAGCCTGTAAAAAAATAATATAGTTAATGGCCTAGTGAGAACTTACTTCCATAGAACATTTCTTTTAATATCCTAGAAACGCTATGGAAGCACATTTGCGACTCTGCTAAGAAACACAATTAACTTACTAAAAAATCCATTTAGCTCAGCTTACTGTAAAGTGTTCTCCTCTGAAACTATTAAGAAGTCTATAGGTCTTGCTAAGCAACAGTATCAAGAGTAACTAAAAGAATTTCATTCACATAGGTACTATTATCCTAAATGAATATTCAAGAAAAAAACAGGCTGAATAAATACATGTGAAGGTAAAAAATTTAAGTTACACCGATTTTGCTAGGTTGGGTTGGAAACCTAAATTTCTGTTTTGTTTTCTACTTAAGGGGCAGCTCATTTAAAACAAGTCTAGCCAAAGACTTGACACTAATAGATCATTTGAATGTTAAACAACCGCTCCACAAAGCAATCTTAAAATAAACCCTTGTCAAATAGAAATGAGGTCTGAATGGCCGACCACAAATGACCTGACTTAGATACAGGGTTTTGAGTTATGTTTACAAATTACAATACATATGTATATCATGAAGTGCACTTGGGTTGTAATTTTAGTCTGAGGAAGAATGTAACCATCCTGGCAACACAGAGTTTTCTAACACTCTGAAATCCTCTGACCAGAAATGCCCCTCTGGTAAAAGCACAGCCAGGCAAATTCAGAAGCAGCCTGCCGTTTCCTCCTTACTGGCTCACTCCTGGTTGCTGGAACCTTATAAAATTATCTACTAAACGAAAAGCAGCCCCTCAACTCCTAACAACACAGAAAAGTAGACTGGCACGAGGAAATTGGTATTTATGGCCTTAGGTTATGATGATAAGGGCTAGAAGATTGCCCACTGTGGGTCCTTGTTTTATATCAGTGTAGAAACTGAGATCCAAAGTGATTAAATATATTCACTAGCTTAGAGTATGTGATTAAAGTCTGGACTAACTAACGGGCAACGCTGTGGACTCTCAATTCACAGTTCTTCCCATCCTATCACACTGCTTCTCTGTCAATTCATAAGATTGCCCTAAAAATAAAGCAGAAAGAAAAGATTACATTATGATTTTCCTAATGCATACATAACTATGCACGCATATGTAATCTGTCTTTTTAAAAAGGAAGAAAACAGAATTTAATTGAAACATTACAAGTTTAAATTTTGTTACTGAGCACCTAATGTAAAATCTGAACCCTGTTCATAGAAGAGAGTAATTTAAGAGCAGGCAAGTAGTGTTATTTCCAAAGGGATTTTCCTAACAAGCCGACTGTCATCCTTGTGTCTCCAAGAGCTGTCTTCACTTAGCAAGGCTACCCTGTAGCCACGGCCCCTGGGGGAAGTCCTCTCCCTGATGGAAGACTCCAGGGCCCACAGGACGGAGGCACTGGCTAATTATCTCCCATTTTCAGGAGCACTTCAGTGGTTAAGCTCTGTGTGGTAAGATTAGGTGACTTAATTTCCTCTTTTGGTTTATTTGTAGTTTTATTTTTAAATGGCAATAAACATTCATTCATCAGCCAGATATGCATTATGAAGACAAAGAATGACGTTTAAAGGCCTAAGTCTCCAGAGGCCCAAGACCACCATCAGCTCATGGCAGTCATACAATTTAATATCCGTTTTCATCTGTGACTTTGCCAAAGGCCAGGGTAAAACACAGCTCCTTAAAAGCAGAAGCCTGCATCTTTTGTTTCCTACACAAAGACGAGAGCAATTTCTCACCATCTGCAGTAGGTGTTTAATAGGTAATCACTGAAGACCACAGCTTTCAACATTTTAGATTTACTTCTCCAGGCACCCAGACCCCCACCTGTCCTGCTGGCAGGCCACCTTGCTGACCAGGCCAGCTCCTTCCCGGCTCCCAAACACAGGGGAGTCACCCTGCACGCTCTAGGTCCTAGAGTCTAGGACAGGCCTCACCTCAGGCAGGCTTGCTGGGAAAAGCCTGCCCTGGCCTCTCCTGACAGTAGGGGGGCTATTACTGCTCCAGCCCACTGTCAAGCCCACTTTGGGTCCAGAAATCAGTCATGTAAGATTTGCAGCAGGATTCTGTTTCCCAAACTATAATTATGTATAAGGTAAAAATCTTGTTTTCCTTAGCTTTTACCTCTTTCCCCATAAGATACCATATCAAATTAGAACAGGGTGAAAGATTTATACTAATAATACAAGCCTCCTATTAAAAAATACTTGAATATGTGAATGCAAAACTTTGGGGCATTTATGCTCCTCTTGTCAGAGTGCCTTCCAACCCACCCTAACTCATCTCTCACCACCCTCTCACTCATCCTCCTTTTCCTCTTAGAAAACAACACTCAACTCTACATAATTCCTGCAGACCAGTCACACTAGAAACACGCACAGCTCTCTCTACTGAGCCTCTGGAGAAATCACTTTACTTCTGATAGCTGCTACTTAAAATATTGACCCCCACCCACCAGCCTGCCCCACTACTTTCTTACTTCCTTGAGTCACTGTCCAATCTGCTTTACCAGCCACTCAGTGGATCTGACAGTTCATTAGACTGGAAGAACTATACCTCAAGGGAAAGGACACGCTAGCCTCTCCCCCCGACTGTGGCGGATCTGACACAGCCCCACCCTCTCCTCCACATGCTGGAGGAGCTGGCTTTAGGTCTACAGAATGCCAACCCTTGGAAAAGAACAAAAGGATGAAGAAGAAGAAAGAGAAATGGGGAAATAATTTTCCTTAAAGGACCAAACTACAGCAACAAGCTATGTTAAGACTGGGCATTAAAATTTGTCAAGCCATATATTCTGTGAGTAAAATGAACCAAGTGTCTGAAATAGCTCAACCCATATCAAAAGAGGCTAAAATGGGGGTAAATCCAGTCAGTCACCATCGGTCAAAGGAAAATAAATTCACAAAGTAACTTCATGGCAAATGTTATTTGAAAAACTGGCTTAAAAAATCCTATAAAGAATTTCTTCCAATAAACTGAACATGGTACTGGATTTTAAAATTTAAAAAAATATACAAGCTGTTCCCATTTAGCTACAAAAATCTAGAAAATGTTAAACCTGTCAACTTCCCATTCAAGAAAATTAAAAAGTTAAATTAGATAAGTTTTTCACTTCATGTCTTCTGTAAACACTTTGCTTTCTTTCTTTCTTTTTTTTTTTTAACATTTTGCTTTCTAATAACAGTTCTGTGCAAAAAGAATCTTACTGACAAACACACTCCAAATCCAACACTAATATAAAAAGCCCAGCTCAAAGAAGCTGAAGAAGTTTTCCTCCTCAACCAAATCTAGCATCTCAAGGAACCCAGTCTTACCCCTGGTGGCAAATAAAATGCAACAGTCACAGACATTGCATTTTATACATGGACAGGACCTTAAGACAATGCAATCCAATTTGACAGAAGAGGAATGAAGGGCCCAAAGGGGTTAAATGATTTGTTCAATGTCAGCAGGAGCCCTGTGGGGTTTCTCCAGAGTGGGAGACCACTGAAGAATTATTCTAACCCCCGCTTGTGATCAATGTGATCATCAGTTCAGCTGAATGGGGTCCTGGGACTCAGGTGTGAATCATGCTGATGTGAACACAAACTGCTGATAAGGTGAAGGATATGTCACACAGGCAGGTTCCCGCTTTGGCAGAGTTTATTAGATAAAAAAGTTTCAGGAGGACCAGACCCAGCTGTAAGACTGAAATGGGGTCAAGTCTCTAGCAAGAGCAATATGAGATTCAAAAGATTATTAGCTATAAACCTGTTTTAGGAATGTCTCATGAGCTATAACAGAACCACTTGTGTAAGACCAAAAGAAATATGATTCCTTAAGTACACTAAAACTGCCTGTAATATTAATGTTATCAACCATTTGTTTGACTCATCTTCTTTTATAAACACTGGCCCAAGGGAGGTCCCTTTTAACTGAATGGGAAATAATTCACTGAGTGTCACATCAGAGTCTAAAAGAACTAATTAAGGTTCCATAATTTATACCTGTGGAATAACTGGGCCTAATTAAATTTGGTCTGAACATTTCCTTTTATCCATTTTGAGCCTCTTATTAAAAAAAAAGACAAATTGAAATTTCATTTTTATCTTGTATGCTTTAAGTCTGGCCTCAGTGTTATTTGCTACCCTTTTCTAGTTGTTATACTCTTTTCCAGGTTCTAGAGAAGCCTCCGATTTAGTTTTAGAAACTAAAAGTTCGCTAATATCACAATCTCAGAATGAATAACAAAGATGTCCTATTATTATGCAACATATAAGACTTCGTACATACCCATGACAGTTATTAAAACACTATGCGACAATGAAATTTTTTTTTTTTGGTTGCGCCACTTGGCTTGCAGGGTCATAGTTCCCCAACTGGGGATTGAACCCGGGCCACGCAGTGAAAGCACCGAGTCCTAAGCACTGGACCACCAGGGAATTCCCTAAAATGTTAATATGTGACTAATCCTATGAACTTTTTTCTTTATCATAAGATACCACTAGTATGCAAAAGAATTAATAAGTTGAACTCTTACCTCATACTGTATACAAAAATTAACTCAAAATGAATCAAAGACCTCAACTTAAGTGCTAAAATTATAAAACTCTTAGATGAAAATATAGGGGTAAACCTCATGACCTTGAATTTGGCAGAGGATTCTCAGATATGACACAAAAAGCACGACCAATAAAAGAATAAAACATAAATTGAACTTCATCAAAATGAAAAATATTTGCGATTCAAGGACACCTCCAAAAAAGTGAAAAGACAACCGACAGAATGGGAGAAAATATTTGCAAGTCATATATCTGATAAGGGTCTTGGATCTCAATACACATTTCTCTAAAGGAAGAGATACAAATGTCCAATAAGCACAGGAAAAGATGCTTGACATCATTAGTCTTCAGGGAAATGCAAATCAAAGCCACAGTGAGATACCACTTCATATCCACTACAATGTATATTCAAAAAGATGAATAACAAGTGTTGGTGAGGATGTGAAGAAACTGCAACCCTCCTACACTGCTGGTGGGACTGTAAAATGGTGCAGCCACTTTACAAAACAGCCTGGTAATTCCTCAAATGATTAAACAGTTACCATAGGACCCAGCAATTCTACTTCTAGGTATACACCCAAGAAAAAGAAAACCATATGTCTACACAAAAACTTGTACATGAATGTTTATAGCAGCATCATTCTTAATAGCCTAAGGATGGAAACAATCCAGATGTCTATCAATGAATGGATAGACAAAATGTAGTATATACATACAATGGAATATTATTCAGCAATAAAAAGGAACGAAGTACTGATACAGACTACAACTTGGGTAAATCTTGAAAACACTATCCTAAGTGGAAGAGGTCAGTCATAAAAGCCCATGTATTGTATGATCCCATTCATAGGAAAGTCCCAAACAGTGAAATCTATAGAGAAAGAAAGTAGATTAAGGCTGGCGAGTAGATTGGGGATAAAGGGGTCACAGCTAAAGGGTGCAGGGTTTCATTTTGAGGTGATGAAAATGTTCTAAAATTGACTGTGCTGATGACTGCACAATGCTGTGAATATACTAAAAAACACTGGATGGTACACTTTAAATGGGTGAATTGTATGGTATGTGTGAATTATATCTCAATAAAGCTGTTTTAAAAATATAAGATATGAGTGATACAGTCAATAAATGTTTGACTTAAAAAAAAATTAAAAGTACATCCTTGGGACTTCCCTGGTGGCACAGTGGTTAAGAATCCACCTGCTAATGCAGGAGACATGGGTTTGATCCCTGGTCCGGGAAGATCCCACATGCCGTGGAGCAACTAAAGCCCGTGTGCTATAACTACTGAGCCTGCGCTCTAGAGCCCATGAGCCACAACTACTGAGCCTGCGTGCCACAACTACTGAAGCTCACGTGCCTAGAGCCCATGCTCCACAACAAGAGAAGCCACTGCAATGAGAAGCCTGCACACTGCAACGAAGAGTAGCCCCCGCTCGCCGCAACTAGAGAAAGCCCGGGTGCAGCAACGAAGACCCAATGCAGCCAAAAATAAATAAATTTATTTTAAAAAGTACATCCTTATAACCAATCACTATATGACAATCATTATCTCCCAAATGCACGTGGCAACATTAATATTTAAATCAAAGCAAATGGCCAACATATCAATCCCACACATGCTTCTACATTCTATGATTCATTTGGACCTTAGGCCTTTTAAAGACAAATTTTTCAGAAGAGATATTCAGCTAAATTTTGTGGCATGTGAGAAAACTGGCATAGGAACAATATTATACATTTGTAGAAACCATGTATCAACAAATATAAACACTTCAAACAGTTCTAAAACCTTAGAGGCAGCAGTGTCCAACAGAAATATAATTGGGGCCATGAGTGTAATTTTATATTTTCTAGTAGACACATTAAAAAAAGCAGAAACAGGTGAAATTAATTTTAATAGATTTAAATTAATCCAATATATCATTTCAACATACAGTCAATATAAAAAATTACTGACATATATTACATTTTTTAAAGTTTTGAAATCCAGTGTGTGTCCTACATCTGACCTTTCACCAGCCACATCTCATGTGCTCAGGGGCCACATGTGATGAGTGGTTCTGGTACCGGACACTGCAGTCTTAGGGTCTAAGGAATACACGTAAAATACAAAGAAAGGGTTTTTTTGCTGTTGTCAAGAAACTAAGTTTTCCATGTCGTATCACCCCGTAAGTGATATATATGTAAGAGAAACTGACCATTTATCAATCATTAGTGGTTAAATTATATTTCCCCAAATAATATATTTAAAATTATATTAATTTTGAAAATTTTCAAAATACCTTAAAAATTTTAAGTTAGGTATAATTTTTATACCTTAAAATACATCATTTTAACTGCACAGTTTGATAAGTTTGAATATACACAAGTAGCCACCAGCCCAATTAAGATACAGAATATTTCTTTCACCCGAGAAAGATTCCTTCCAGTCAGTTCCCTAACCACTGTTCTGATTTCTATGAACATAAGTTAGTTTTGTATAGTTTTGCCTGTCGTATAAATAGTATAAATAAAATCATACAGCATGTGCCTTATATTGAGTAAAAGAAGAAACACGAAATGTTTTGAGTTTCATATGTTGACTTGTGCATCAGCAGCTTGTTCCCATTCACAGCTGAGTAGCACTCCAATACACAGAGTTGCCTGCAATATATTTTTTATTTTTTTCAACTCTTTTAAAAAAAATTTTGGTTGCACTGCGGGGCATGTGGGATTTAGTTCCCTGACCAGGGATTGAACTCGTGCCTCCTGCAGTGGAAGCGTGAAGTCCTGACCACTGGACTGCCAGGGAATTCCTGGCCTGTAATTTAGTTATCCATTCTCCCACTGATGCATGACTGGGCTATTTCTACTTTTTGTCTATCACAAGTAAAGCTGCTATGGAATTTTTGCATGGACAAGTTCTCATTTCTCTCAGACAGAACCTAGAAATAGAATCTTCTATTTTAAAAATTTAAAGTCATCGCATTTATTTAACTCAAGGCTACAGAGTGTATGTGTTTTCTTTTCTTTTTTTTAAAAAATAAATTAATTAATTTATTTAATGTTTGGCTGTGTTGGGTCTTTGTTGCTGTGCACAGCCTTTAGTTATGGTGCGCAGGGGCTACTCTTTGTTGTAGTGCGTGGGCTTCTCATTGCAGTGGCTTCTCTTGTTGCAGAGCACAGGATCTAGGCACGTGGGCTCCCGTAGTTGTGGCACGCAAGCTCAGTAGTTGTGGCACACAGGCTTAGTTGCTCCGCGGCATGTGGGATCTTCCTGGACCAGGGCTCAAACCCGTGTCCCCTGCATCGGCAGGCGGATTCTTAACCACTGCGCCACCAGGCAAGTCCCTGTGTGTGTTTTCTTAATTGAATGAAACCAATGGCTTTGCAGAGCTTTAGGTGGTTAAGGAACTGAAGCAATATTCTCACAGTGTCATTATATATATGCTTTTCTTCATCCATTATATTGGTATCTCTAAGTTCATCTGAGCCTCACAATTAAACTATTTAGTTGATTTCTGAGACATTTTCCTGTTTGGAGGACAAATTTCTGTTTTAATTGTGAGAATGTTTTTCTGAAAGCTACCTTGATTTTATTTTATTTTTTATTTTTAATTTTTTTGCGGTACACGGGCCTCTCACCGCCACGGCCTCTCCCCTTGCGGAGCACAGGCTCCGGACACGCAGGCCCAGCGGCCATGGCTCACGGGCCCAGCCACTCCGCGTTACGCGGGATCCTCCCGGACCGGGGCACGAACCTGCACCCTCTGCATCGGCAGGCGGACTCCCAACCACTGCGCCACCAGGGAAGCCCTGAAAGCTACCTTGATTTTAATATGGAATCTCACAATTGCTTCAGGTGTCCTATGCCTTCTGAAAACATACTTGTAACTCGGTTAGAATGAATTTTTTTGGCCCCATCTTCTTTTACATACAAATGAAAAAAAAAAGAAAATAGTCAAGAAGCTCTGAACCATATGCTAAGAAGTGGCCATTAGAACAGTCATGATAATTTACAGCATATTAGTTATGCTGGAAATAGGAAATGAGGTTTTGCACTGGTGTCTTGGGTATTATAGAACAGAGGGGTCAAATATAATAGTCCATAAAAACTAAACTATACACTAGTCACACACATTTCCAATCACATAAAAGAATTCAGGTCAGAAATGGATGAAATCTCTAAGAATTCCAGGATCTCAACGGAGAACCACTGTGCTCAGACCCCTTTCTGTAGAAGACAGCTGGCTCCTGCCACGGAACTGCCCTTTAACACACCCAACTGCGCTGGGAGCTTTTATAGCTTTGAAAATTACCACACAAATCTTTTACGACTCCTTCCCCCACACCATTTGTCTCCACATTACCGTTACTACTGTCCTGTGGAGCGGTTCTTTTTATAAATCTACCCTAAGGCTCCTTCTGTCTTGTTCCATTTCCCTTCTCCCATCTGCTCCATAAGAAAAAAAGGTTAATATATATCAGCAAACCCATCTTTACCTCACTTTATGATGACGGAATTCCCTATGGAGACCCTTTGCCCCTTTCCACAAAAATAGGGAAGTAGTTTTCTCTGAAAACCACCAATCCTCCTACTAGGGTGTGTGGAAAGAAAACAGTTGTGAAAGGCACAAAACTCTTTGAGAGGAGGTATGCCACCCTGCACATACCCTTCTCTTTAATGCCACTTACAGAAGGTAAAGTTAAATTACACAACTCTGCAGCTGTTCAACCAGTGTGGAATCATAAACTTCTTAAATTGCATATGCATACATAAAGCAACCCTAAGATTAGTATTCATTCAAATATATTTGTAAAAATTAAGTTAAACTTAAACATCGTTTCAAATACCTTCATCATTAAGGATTCCCCTTAAAAACTGTGCACAATGATATTCACTGCAGCATTATTTGTAATAGCAGAGACTGAAAACATTATAAATAGCTAAATATAAATCAGTGTTAAATAAACTGTCATATCCATATAATGCAATTCTATGCACCCATTAGAAAGAATGAAACAGAGCTCTGTACTGATATAGAACAATCTCTAAAGACATATTGTCAAATGCAAAAAGTAAGGTATAGAGCAGTGTGGAACTCTGCAGCTGTAGTGTAAAATTCCCATATATACATATACTGGGATGATAATGAGAAATCTCACTGGAAGGATACATAGGAAACTGGTCAGCAGTTGCCCCTCAAGGGAGAGGAAGCAGAGGACTGGGATTGGCCAATATTCACTTTACACTGCAGAACCTTTTGTCTTACTTGTATTTTTACCATATAAAATAACCTATTAAAGATAGATGAACCTTGAGATAGCTATAAAATGCAGGTGGCTCCATAAACAGAGAAATGTATAGAAAATATTAGGCATATTGGGGAAGAAATGGTACATTTTTTGGGCAAATTAAAGCATTTTCCCAAATATGGTCCTGGCTGAAATTTACAATCCACCCCTTCTCATCAGCTCACTATACCAAACCCAGTTTAGCTTTACTTAACTTGCTCTGTTTTTACACATTTCCACTCAGATGAAAATCTAGCATAGTGAGTTTATTTTAGTTATATGGTTGGAATTTGATTTTTTTTTTTTTTTTGGCCGCGCCATGTGGGATGTTAGTCCCATGACCAGGGATCGAACCTGTGCCCCCTGCAGTGGAAGGGCAGATACCTAATCACTGGACAGCCAGGGAATCCCCAAATTTGACTGTTTTTTTTCTTTTTTAAAATTCCATTTTAGGGACTTCCCCTGTGGTGCAGTGGTTTAGAATCCTCCTGCCAATGCAGGGGACACGGGTTCAAGCTATGGTCCGGGAAGATCCCACATGCCGCAGAGCAACTAAGCTCGTGCGCCACAACTACTGAGCTTATGCTATAGAGCCCACGAGCCACAGCTACTGAGCCCACGTGCCACAACTACTGAAGCCCGCGCACCCTAGAGCCCTCATGCCGCAACTACTGAAGCCTGCACGCCTAAAGCCCGTGCTCCGCAACAAGAGAAGCTACCACGAGAAGCCTGTGCACCGCAACAAAGAGTAGCCCCCACTTGCCACAACTAGAGAAAGCCTGTGGGCAGCAATGAGGACCCAATGCAACCAAAAAAAAAAAAAAAATATTGCTGTGGAGTGAAATAAAATGGAATTAAAAAAATTTTTTTAAATTTATTTTTGGCTGCATTGGGTCTTCGTTGCTGTATGCAGGCTTTCTCTAGTTGTGGCGAGTGGGGGCTACTCTTTGTTGCCGTGTGCAAGCTTCTCATTGTGGTGGCTTCTCTTGTTGCAGAGCACCAGCTCTAGGCACCCAGGCTTCAGTAGTTGCAGCATGTGGGCTCAGAAGTTGCGGTGCGCAGGCTCTAGGGCGTGTGGGCTTCAGTAGTTGTGGCTCGCGGGCTCTAGAACACAGGCTCAGTAGTTGTGGTGCATGGGTTTAGTTGCTCTGTGGCATGTGGGATCTTTCTGGACCAGGGATTGAACCTGCGTCCCCTGCATTGGCAGGCGGATTCATAACCACTGTGTCACCAGGGAAGTCCCACAATATTCTTTTGTATGTTTTGTTTTTGCCATTGTTTCACCAGTAATTTGTCATAGTATTTTTTTATTTTCTTGCTATCTTATGACTCATACAAGAAATAAGAATTCAAGAAATTTTAATGTAACTGAAGATTACTGAAAAAAACAATTACCGTTGTCAAGTTTTAAAAAATCAAAACACTGCTTTCAAAACCTTATATTACCAACTCCTCATTTCTAACTAAATTTGAGATTTTAGATTTCCCTCTATATAATCAGAAGATTAATGCTTTCCTCCTGACAACAGGATACAGGGGGAATATACACATACATAAAACCCAGGAAAGAAAGGTTATTACTGCAAAGTAGGAATCTGACAGAATAAAATAAAGAGATTAAAAAGCTGCTGTTTTGTTGAACAGGGTGCGTGGAGCCCTGAGCTCGTTGACAGTAATGCAGTGCCATGAACACACTGACCTGACAATACATGACCAGAAAAGGGCACATCTGCTGGCCAGTCTTTCCAGTGAATCCAAAGGGATTCACTAAGATTAATGAAGTAACTTCATTTTTTAAAAGTTGGAAGAAACAGATATCCAGTAAGAAGATAAAAATCATCAGTTATCCCACTACTAGGAAGGTTCTGACATAGATCCCTCCAGACTTTTTTTATGCAAACAGACGTTAAAAAAATATACGTACGTTATTTTATAAAAATGTAATTTAAAACTGTTTAGACACAAATCTTAGCATTTTATAGCTCTGTTCCAAGATTTATTTGGAAAGTTAAATGACGTTAATCAAATGTACTATTATGAAAAATTACACAATTATGGATAGAGCCATACCTTATTTGTTTATATAAAATAAATTCTAGATGAAACAAAAATTTAGATTGGTGGTTGTGATAGTGTATCAGTAAAAGTGCTAGAAAACATGGCTAAATTATTTTTTAAATCTTGGAGGCAAGAAGGCCTTTCCAAACATTGCACAAAATGGAAAAAAAAGTAAAGAAGATTGATAAATATGATAATAAATGAAACTCTGCTTTACAAAATACCGGAGGGACTTCCCTGGTGGTCCAATGGTTAAGACTCTGTGCTCCCAATGCGGGGGGCCCAGGTTCAATCCCTGGTCAGGGAACTAAGATCCTATATACTGCAACTAAGCCTGTGCACTGCAACTACTGAGCCCGTGTGCCGCAATGAAGATCCAGTGCAGCCAAAACAAAACAAAACTAAATACCAGAAACAATGTTACAAGACAAATGATAAAGGCCAATTTCTTTAATATAGAAAAACTCTTATAAAAACAAAAAGGATGAAAAACCCAATACGAAAATGGTAAATCCTACAAACAGAAGGTTCACAGAAAAAGTAATATAGGTGATCAATAAACCTTGGCATCAGACTAAGCACCTTGAATGGACTGAAAGAAATGCAAATTTTTAAAGTGAGGTTGTTTTCCACTTATCAGGGTGATCAAATTATCATAAGAAGAAAAGATGCCCCGATCTTACCACCTAGTAGCTAATCTACTAAGTAATATAATTTTCTCCTAAGTGTTTGCCATCTGCTTTTGAGGGCAGTGCTTTTTCTTTTACCTCTGAATCCCCTGCAACTAGCACAAGAATGTTTGTTGGAAAAAACGTGAATGAACTACCTGCAATGCTACCTGCAATATATAAATGTCTTAACTATACTCTTCTCACTTTTTGCAACTTAATAGGTGAAAAAATAAGCAATGATGGTTTTCTTTCCATTTTAATTTGCAGTCCCATTATTGAAATCATTCTTAAAAGTAATGCTGAACCAATCAATCCTACTTCCAATATATGAAAAAATCATGGTCAAAATATTCCAAATTTGTTGAAAGATAAATTTATAGACTTAAGAAAGATAACCCCAAGGAAGAGTAAAAACAAAGAAAATCACACTTAGACTCATCATAGTCTAACTGCTGAAAAACAAAGACAATCTATGTTGACAGAAAAATGGCACCTACAATACAATGGCTGTGATCAGACAGTGGAGGCCAGAAGATAATGCAGTGACATCCTGAAAGAGCTGACTAAAAAGAAAACAAAAACAAAACCTAAAATACTGTATTCAGTGAAAACATCCTGCAAGAATGAAGATGAAATAAAGACAATTCTAGATTTAAAAAAGAAAAAACAAACAAACAAAAAAACACAAAACCTTAGAAAAACAAAGACCTGTACGATTAGAAATGCAGAAGGGAGATCTTCAGACTGAAGGGAAATGCTTGCTATCTTATATGTAAACTAGAATCATCAGGAAATGGTACTCATGTGGCTAAACATAAAAGACTACTCTGTTCCTTTTAACATATATATGACTGTTCAAAGCAAAAATAATGGGGCTGATAATCTACACAGACAAAAATATAACTTAACCAAACTGACACAGATGAAATAGAAAATCTGAAGAGCACTCATCGATTGAAGAACTTGAATTCATTATCGAAACTTTCCCGCAAAGAAAACCTATGCCAGATGGTTTCACTGATGAATTCTATCAAACGTTTGAGGAAGGAGCAATACCTATCTTATATAAACTCTTTCAGAAAACAGAGGAAGCACTTCCCAACTCACTCATATGTTCAGCATAACTCTGAAACTAAAACCTAACCAAGACACCTTAAGAAAGAAAAGCATGGACCACCCTTCCTTGTGAACATGGAAGCAAATATTCCTCACAAAATATTAACAGATCCAATCTAACAATTTATAAAAAAGGTAATAAATCCTGACTAGTATGGTTTAGTCACAAGATTGAAAGGTTGGTTTAATATTTGACATTTAATCAGCATAATTCATAACATTAACAAAATAAAGGAGATAAACAATGTGCTTACTTAGTAGGTACAATGCTAATTTTGTTTAGATACTCACTTTAAGTTTTCTAATTCCTGTTTTCTCAATGGGGAAGAAGGTGGAGCTGGAATGCATTTATCTCCATCGTGGCTTTTACTGCTAAAATAAAGATAGACTGCTAATTATGAAGCACATGAATAAACAATTAAATGTAAAATTTTGTTTCCCTATACCCACTCCCATGCAACTTTTTATGAAAAAAGTGTAAAAGAACCAAAACATTGAAAAATGCGTAGTAACTTGGTATCACTAACATGTTAAAGCTACACTGCATATTGAATTTCTTTTTCCCAGTACATGATACCGCTTTAAAAAGTCTCTAACAGGGCTTCCCTGGTAGCGCAGTGGTTGAGAGTCCGCCTGCCGATGCAGGGGACACGGGTTTGTGCCCCAGTCCGGGAAGATCCCACATGCTGCGGAGCGGCTGGGCCCGTGAGCCATGGCCGTTGAGCCTGCGCGTCCGGAGCCTGCACTTCTGGAGCCTGTGCTCCGCAACGGGAGAGGCCACAACAGTAAGAGGCCCGCGTACCACAAAAAAAAAAAAAAAAAAAAAAAAAAGTCTCTTAACAGAAAAAATATCTCTACTATACAAAGGAAACCACTCCAGTATTTTCACACATTTCTCATTCTTCTGTCTTTTACTAAGTATAGTAAAGCATAACCCCTTGATGGAGGAAAAACCATTCCACAATTTTGCTTCAAATTTTCTATAATAAACATGTTTTTCTACTATAATCAAGAAAAAATGCTGAGATGGAAGACTTGAGTTTAAAGGTGCCATGTGAAAAAAGAACTCTCTACATATAATGGTGTTTGTTTTATTACTAGATAAACTCTCCCTATTTCTATAGATTGGCATAATATTTAATTGATAGTAGGAAACCAGAAATGTATAGAAATGTTCTGGAGGTCAGTGGTTTACAGTATGTTAAGAGAAAAGGCAGAAGATAGTAAGAAAAGAGAAGTTTTAGGGACTTAAGTATTTATTTTAATAAAAGTTAAAGAAAAAAAAGCCATTTCTGACAGCAACCGGATTTCTTGCAGTGATTCCTCCTGGCAGTGAAAAGCTGTGACTTTCAACTTGTCTCGTTTAAGGTTCTTTCCTCACTTAGGCTTCACCTTATTTCTCTCTTCCAGAAATACTTAAACATTCATACTTTCCTTTCTTATTACTCAAAACAGAGAACTTTGGAAATTCAGGCTGCAGATTTCAGGAATTCAACTACAAGACAGAGGCTGACTAATGAAGTCCTAAAGATTTCACCAAGGGAGGTCAAAGGGGTCAGAATACCTGCAAGTGTCACTGCTTTCGCTGCTCTCTGTGTTGCCACCTAATTGATTACTATTTTTAGACCCATTTTCCTGCTTTGGATCTTGCTGTTCTTCAGGTAACAGCAACAAGGCATTTCTGAGACAAATGGCTGCAAACTCCATACTGGCTACAGGAATGGCTGAAGACTGTCCATCACTAAAAGAACAAAACCAAGTTAGCTAAGAAAACAAAAACAATAAATAAAACTTTTCTATTATCAGGAATAAAACCAATATAACTGTAAATAAAAACTTTGCCATCTAAGAGGTAGAAATTTGAATATAAGCAGTTATAAGAGAATGCTAAAGAACCCAAATCCTAAATATTATACGGGCATACCTTGGAGATATCACAGGTTCGGTTCCAGACCACCACAATAAAGCAAAGATTGCAATAAAACAATAAAGCAAAGATTGCAATAAAACAATAAAGCAAAGATTGCAATAAAACACTACCCTGTGGTCTATTAAGTCTGCAATAGCATTATGTCTAAAAAAACAATGTACATACCTTAAAAAATACTTGTTAAAAAAAATGCTAACCATCATGAGCCTTCAGCGAGTCATAATATTTTTTTTTGCAATAGTACCATTGATGACCACTGATCACAGATTACCATAACAAATAATTATGAAAATGTTTGAAATATTCCAAGAATTACCAGAATGTGACACAGAGACACAAAGTGAGCAGTTGTTGTTGGAAAAATGGCACCAACAGACTTGCTCTATGCAGGGTTGCCACAAACCTTCAGTTTGTAAAACACAAAAAAAGCAACATCTGCAAAGCTCAATACAGCAAAGTGCAGTAAAAGGAGGTATGTCTGTGTATAAGATATAAAAAGTATAAATAATAGATTGCAAGTATATACATTAGACACGACATTGTGTCTATAGGAATGGGACTGAGGCTAGGAGACAACCTGAAGGATATCTGCAACATCAACGTTAAACTAACAAAGGAGTTATAGACAAGGAAAATTGTAGTGAAGGCCAGGACAGATACAGTCAGAACTGGAAAGAAGGGAAAAAAGTAGATTTTTCACATTTGAGCCTTGTTTTGGTTGATGTTTGCTTTTGGAAATACCTTATTTACACATTTTGAAAAAGCAGCGTTATTTGTCTTATAACTTTGTTGAGATTTTATATAACTTCCTGTTGGTTTTATATATCAAACTAAGTCAGCTTTATTAGGGGGAAAAAAGTGAAAAGTAGTAACAATTTTGAAACTGTAGGAAAGTGATGCTTTAACTTGTCTTTTGAACGAAATCTGCATTATTGTTGAAATAAATTAAGAGCAAAATATTGTGTGCCAGATACTTTTTTAAAACTTTGGGAAAACTTTTAAATGGTAGTGAACAATTTTATTTTTGGGAAAAGGAGCAAGTTTCTTACAAAGCCTACTCCTTTAGAAATAAGAGCAACGCCAAATTGGAATCTATGTAAAAGATAAAGATGTTCATATTTAAAAGTTGTTCAATTGAAAAGTAGTTCTACAAGTGACAGCTTTATAATACTTTTGTTTATATATGTGTTAGTACTTTTTTATCCTGATATTAAGAATTAGCTTTAGGGACTATGAGAAAATAAAAATAACTAAATGAAAAGTATCAATGATAAACGATATAAAAAGGAAACATCAAGATGCCCTCTTCTGGACATTCTGAATAATGGCACTGAATAGACCAGCGTTTCTTAGGGCGTCAACAATTTCAGCACCCATGGATGTAATAAACCAAAATCATATGTCAAATAACATTCACCACATACCTACGTATAGGAGTCTATTTCTTGAAGTAGCAATAAAATCTAATTACAAAGTGGCTCCTCCTATGAAGTAATTCCTAAGCATATTTTTTATACATAACATTACTATGAAATATTATTATACACTTTCTCTTAGCAAAATACTTACTTATATACAGTATTTTGTATGGACTGTGATGCCAGAACTATTTTACGATGATAGCCTTGACCAACAATAGACTGTACAATTCCTTTTTTACTTGGAAGACCTTTAGTTTCTTGTTCAGAAGTCTACAAAATACAAATAATTTCCAATTAATTTAATGGAATTGTAAGATGGGGTATGAAAAATAATCCAGTACCTTTTACAATTACTCTAAGAAAATTCTTAAGATCCTTAAGATTCTTAAGATCAATGTGGAGTTTTGGGTGATACAGGAAATGTCTGGTAGTGAAGAGACGAGTACATGAGTCTGAAAATCTGCAATATACACTACACTTTATTAGTATAAGGTCTGAGGTAATTCTGAGGAAAAAAAGCAATTCAAGAATGACTCAAGGGCTTCCCTGGTGGCACAGTGGTTGGGAGTCCGCCTGTCGATGCAGGGGACGCGGGTTCGTGCCCCGGTCCGGGAGGATCCCGCATGCCGCGGAGCTGCTGGGCCTGCCCGTCCGGAGCCTGTGCTCTGCGATGGGAGAGGCCACAGCAGTGAGGGGCCCGTGTACAGCAAAAAAAAGAATGACTCAAGTGGGACTCTGTGCTTCCACTGCAGGGGGTGCGGGTTTGATCCCTTGTCAGGGAACTAAGATCCCACATGCCACAAGGTACATCCAAAAAAAAAAGAATGACTCAACTAACAAGGTCCTACTATATAGCACAGCACAGAGAACTACATTCAGTATCCTATGATAAACCATAATGGAAAAGAATATATATAAAAAAAGAATGTATTAAAGAAAAAAAAGAATGACTCAAGCATTTATTTAGAATCATTTATTTGGACCATTCTGTGCCCCAGGCACCATGCTGCATGTGATGGGCACGTCGATATCAGAGTAAGGAAAATAAAAGCCACAAAAACACAGTGAACAAGAGAAGGGAAGCAGCTACACTTCCTAAAACACAGATCTTTTCCTTCTTAATTGAAAGTTTTAATTATAAGTGTCAACAACATATACATACTAACAAGCTATATATGTCAAAATTTACGTGGGCACAATTCTTACCTTCTAGAAAATTAAAATTCTAAAGCCGTGTAAACATTAAACTGAAAATAGTAAAAGCTACTTATACATATAGTTTTTTTTTTTTTTTTGATATTTCACTACAGTACATCATCTCACTACAGGAGCCTGGTGATGCCAATTTCCTTTATCTTCCCCCTTCACTCTAAGTCTCTGATTTACCTGCATTTTGTAAAGTCCTGCAGATTCTCATACACAGGAACAAAATGGAGCCAATTCATAGGAACTTGCAGAGATAAACTCTGCCCTGCAAAAAGTCCATCTCTAAACACAAATGTTTCTGTACTACTTATTACTTCTTGCTCCGTAACCGAACTTTCTTATAGTTGTACTTCCATATATGTATGACTTTAAGCAAAACAAGGATTCACTTGTAGATTCATTTTAGAAAGAAAGTATTACGTAACACAAAAAATACAATAAAACTGACTGGAACTATTTTGTCTTGAGGAGGCGGCTAAGGAACATTAGTGAAAAATAAGAAAGAGTGGATATTCTGAACCATGATTGGAAGGCCTTCTCTTCTGACCTTTTTTCCTGGTGGGGTGATAAATTTGTGATGGTTTGTCCATACTCTCTTCCCTGATCCTTAAGGCTGTAGAAGCTGATCAGATGGCTAGATCTGGATGGAACTAAAATTCCACAATAATATACCATAGCTTCAACAATAGATCAGTAGCCAAAAAAGTGTGCCAGAACAGTCTTTATTTATTTATCTATCTATTTATTTATTTATTTATTGTTGCGTTGGGTCTTCGTTGAGGCGCGTGGGCTTCTCATTGTCGTGGCTTCTCTTGTTGCAGAGCACGGGCTCTAGGCGCGCAGGCTTCAGTAGTTGTGGCATGTGGGCTCAGTAGTTGTGGCTCGTGGGCTCTAGAGCTCAGGCTCAGTAGTTGTGGCACATAGGCTTAGTTGCTCCGCGGCATGTGGGATCTTCCAGGGCCAGGGCTCGAACCCGTGTCCCTTGTATTGGCAGGCAGATTCTTAACCACTGCGCCACCAGGGAAGCCCCCAGAACAGTCTTAATGTAAAATAATGATATGTAATTAAAGTATTTGCAATTTTATAGTGTCTTGGCAGTAGGAACTGCACTCAAGAAATACGAGTTTCAGAACTCAGAAAAATAAACGGCACAGTTTCAGAAAAGTAAATGGTTCATGGTGATTTTTTAAGTAGCCTTCTCTCTTTTTTTTTTAGAAAGAAGGAAATTCTACCATTTTGAATGAATGAATGAATGAATTTGGCTGCATCGGGTCTTAGCTGTGGCACGTGGGATTTCTGCTGCGGTGTAGTTGCGGCACGTGGGCTTAGTTGCCCTGCATGTGAGATCTTATTTCCCCGACCAGGAACTGAACCTGTGTTCCCTGCATTGGAAGGTGGATTCTTAACCACTGGACCACCAGGGAAGTGCTAAGTAGCCTTGCGTTGGGTCTTCGTTGCTGCGTGTAGGCTTCCTCTAGTTGCGGCGAGCAGGGGTTACTCTTCATTGCAGTATGCGAGCTTCTCATTGTGGTGGCTTCTCTTGTTGTGGAGCACGGGCCCCAGGCATGTGGGCTTCAGTAGCTGTGGTGTGCGGACTCAGTAGCTGTGGCTCGCGGGCTCGAGAGCACAGGCTTAGTAGTTGTGGCACACGGGCTTAAATGCTCTGTGGCACGTGGGATCTTCCCCGACCAGGGATTGAACCCGTGGTCCCCTGCATTGGTAGATGGATTCTTCACCACTGCGCCACCAGGGAAGTCCCTGAGTCTATGTTTTTTATCTAGCAAATCTTTTCTTATATATCATACACTGCCCAGGTAAACATAAACTCTGCATCTGCCAGAAGAGGTCTGAAACAACATGCATCAGATATTGAGGACAAAATGACCTCTTTGGCATCACCAATTTAATAATTAAATTGGTTCTGTTTATTAAAAAATGAATTTATTTTGGAAGGTACAAAGTGCTCTGTTCAGCATCCCTTTTGTCCTGAGTAAATAAATGTTATGAAATTTTATTTGGAGTTCATAATTTCTCCTGTTGGGATTTTCCTCAAGTGTATTTTGGGGTTGTTTTTACTGTCTTTTCGGTCACCTCAGGTTTTATTTTACTTTATTTTTCTGTCCTTTTTTTGTTTTTGGCCGTGCTGTGCGCAGCTTGCAGGATCTTAGTTTCCCAACCAGGGACTGAAAGTGGGCCCTTGGTAGTGAAAGCACTGGACAGCCAGGGAGTTCCCCACCTCAGGTTTTAGAAAGAGGAGAAGCACAAAGATAAACATAATTGTTTATAGCAAATTTCCTATTAGTAGCACAGACTGTGAGTGTTCTGGTATCCACCAAGCTATGGCAACCAAGTCATCTTTACCATTGTTTAAAAGTTACAAATTTAGGGCTTCCCTGGTGGCGCAGTGGTTGAGAGTCCGCCTGCCGATGCAGGGGACACGGGTTCGTGCCCCGGTCCGGGAAGATCCCACATGCCGCGGAGCGGCTGGGCCCGTAAGCCATGGCCACTGAGCTTGTGCGTCTGGAGCCTGTGCTCCACAACAGGAGAAGCCACAACAGTGAGAGGCCCGCGCACCGCAAAAAAAAAAAAAAAAGTTACAAATTTAGAACTTTCCAGAAAAAATGGGAGGAAAAAACCATCAGAATAAAATCCATAGAAGAAAGACAATCCTAAAAGTACTATTTCTAAAAATAAGTAATTTTAAAAGAAAATGTTAAACCTTACTAAGGCCTCCAACACTGATTAAATTCATCACATTAAAGAGAATAAGCAATTTCTACAGATTCTTTTGTTTTAAAAAAGTGTAAATTCTGCCTTGAGTTGTTTATCAGCTAATTTAAGAATTATCTAATAAGAATGTTGTCCCTTAAAAGAGACAATGAAATAAACCATTAAAGCCTCAAAGACAACATTCATCTCTTCCCCCAGTGGCATACTCAAATCATAAGCTACTTTAAGTATCAAGTGTGAAAACTGCCAGGCAAACACACCTCTTTAATCCCTTTAGTTCCTGTAGTTGCTTTTCAGGAAGCGTTATCACCTATGGCAAGCATGCCAAGCAAAACCTCAGGATGCCATACCCCCCACCTCCACAGACCTGATGAGCCTGAGCCCGGCAACGGCGGGGGGTAGGGGGTGGCTAGGAAATGGGGTGTCTGGTGATTCTGATACAACCTGTCTTTCCCCTACCTCCCACTGACCCCTCCCCACTTGAGATTCAAAAGGCTTTCACCAACTGCCGTTTGGAAATAATCTAGGCATGGACACTAGTGTAAACTGGCCTATTTCTCACGGCCACCGTGGATGAACACGTGTCAGAGAGAAACAGCCTGGTAATCCACTAACTCGACAACATTTACTGAATCAAAAGTAAACCCTGCAGGCACTGGAGGAAGCACAGCATAATGCGGTTCTTTCCACACTCACTGTGTTATCAGCAGCCCTCCTTTAATCACTGGGCGCACACACCACTCTCACGCCAGCTGATGGCGTGGCCCCTGCCCCAGCAGCTCGCAGACCACTGTTTCAACAGATATGACCTTCTTAATGGCTTCAACTTTTCAACATGACTGCTGACACATGTTGCCGTGCTCACCAAGAGTCAGAAAGTGAACACATGACTTCATGAAACTAAATTTTGTCCAACTGATAAAGAACAGAAGACTATCTTTACAAATTCCCTGAGAGTTAAAAAGGGGAGGAGGTCTTTATGTTACCAAGTATTTATTGCTCTCTATGCAACAAGTGGGGGTGGGGTGGGGGTTCAAAAAGACAGAGACTCACCCCCTTATTGGCAGCAATGCAGCACTCAGCCAGCCTCAGCCAGAGGCGGGGGTTTGCATGGTAAACCTGAACAGCTTCAATCAGACACTCAAATGCAGCAAGAGGCCTTCCAATGTGAAGCAGCTGAATCCCACAGTTATACAGCAACTCATACCTCTTGTTGGTTAGTAATGTACACATGGGTCTTCCTGAAAATTTTTTGCCTGATGATAAAAAGCAGATGAGAATCATCAGATTTAAAATAACAGCTCCACTGAAAACATTTATTCCACTAAGTACTCAACTACTGCCTTTTTGACACCAATGACCCCAATCCCCAATCTGAAGTTGTAAACAGCTCTCACCACAGTGATGATCTCCATCCCCAACCCCACAAATATCCTCCAGAGGCATCTCAGTTGTCTGCTTGTGGGGCCAGAGATGTGTCTTCTCATTACCAGCTCCTCAGGCAACAATGTTCCAGGAAGGCAAAGACCCACTCTCACTCCACTGAACCTTACACTACCTTTGCACACTTTTAGAGCCTGCAAGAAGATTCCACTCCTTTTCACTTTCAGTTCAGTTAGCCATGTTATCATTATGTGTTTTCTTAACCAGAAGCATTCAGTTAATCTTAGGTGTTAGGGAACTTTACCACGGAAATAAAAAATTAATGTACTATATACCTACAGTGACTATTGTTCACTCACTTATTCTTTTTTTTTTTAAATTAATTATTTATTTTTGGCTGCATTGGGTCTTGGTTGCTGCACACGGGCTTTCCCTAGTTGCGGCGAGCAGGGGCTACTCTTCGTTGTGGCGCGCGGGCTTCTCACTGCAGTGGCTTCTCTTGTTAAGGAGCACAGGCTCTAGGTGCACGGACTCAGTTGTTGTGGCTCGTAGGCTCAGTAGTTGTGGCTCGCGGGCTCTAGAGTGCAGGCTCAGTAGTTGTGGTGCACGGGCTTAGTTGATCCGCCGCATGTGGGATCTTCCCGGACCAGGGATTGAACCCGTGTCCCCTGCATTGGCAGGCAGATTCTTAACCACTGTACCACCAGGGAAGTCCCACTCACTTATTCTAACTTTTGCAGGCCATAATAAAATGAGACTAGGGAATTCCCTGGCAGTCCAGTGGTTAGGACCTGGCACTTTCACTGTCAGGGCCCAGGTTTGATCCCTGGTTGGGGAACTAAGATCCCACAAGCCGAGTGGCGTGGCCACAAAAAAAAAAAAAGAAAAAAAGAAAAAAAGAGACTGTGATTTTTGGGATACATTTTCCATCAATTAAATAGTCTTTAAAATATTTTAAAAAGCGGGACTTTTTAAAAGTCCCTGGTGGTCCAGTGGTTAAGACTCCACGCTCCCAATGCAGGGGGCCTGGGTTCGATCCCTGGGCAGGGAACTAGGTCCTGCATGCTGCAACTGAGAGCCCACACGAGGCAGCAAAGATCCCGTGTGCTGCAACTAAGACCAGGTGCAGCCAAATAAATAAATACATAAATATTTTAAAAAATAATTTTTTAAAAATTAAAAAAATTTTAAATATTTTAAAAAGCTAAATAATTGCCTGATTTTAAGCATTTCAGATCAAGGATCCACATCCTATGAATATTAAAGGAATAAACTCTAGGAATTTGCTTAAAGATTGTCAGGTGCTGTCAACAGTATCACATTTGAAACTCTGAAAGGAAGCTAGAATAAAACTAGTTTGGCACAGTCAAGAAATCTTAGCAAAATATTTTGCTTTATAGCATTACCATATGGGATTACTGACTTTCAAATCCATGAAAAAATGAATGTAGCTTAAACTTCTTTAATTATTACTCAAAGGAGCAACATCTACTAAAAATCCCGAGTCAAATTTTTGGACAGGATCGGTGTTAAGTGTATGTAAGAACACATGGCATGCATTTTATAACCAGATGCTTGCTCTTTAAAATAATATTTTCCTCAAGTAGTAAAATATAAACTGTCCCCCTTTAATAGGCTTACCTGGATCAGTGCTACCTGCACTGAGCTGTGCACAGACGTTGTCGTTCTCCTGCAGAGCCTTTTTAAAGTAGAAAATTCCCAAATTGTGCTTGCTCATGGCAAAATGGATACAACCAAGATTATTCCAGAACATGCACCTCAAGCATTCACCTGAGAAAAACATACATAAGTTTATCCACAAATTTTACTGCTGCTACATATCATACAAGAATCAGGCTTAGCAAGCAAGAGTTAATTATATATGCAATTCTACTCAGTCCTTACAGAACAGTTTACAAGGCATTTGAAATTTAGGAAACATGAAAATTTTGTAAATTCCTTTTCTCTTAAAATCTCTTATTAAAGGTGATAAATCAATCCTGCATATTGATTTTGTTAGCCTGTTTAGTTTTTTCTTCTGATCTAACTTGTAATAATCATAGGCAAATAATACAAAAATGCAAGGGACAAGAAGTATTTATTAGTAACATATGTATGCACTGCATCCGCACAACAAAATATTATGTACAAACTGGAAGGAATGCAGCAAGCTACAGAAACAGTCAAAATATATTAAATGAAGAATAGCAAGTGTATATAAACAGAACATGGAAAATCCTGCTTTGCTTTGTTCAACTCTTAAGTCTCCACTCTTCTTTCCATTCACACTCCTTTAAATATGACTATGGCTGAGCATCTATCTTCCCATGTGTGTTGGGCATTTGTATTTCTTATCCTGTACACTTGGCTCTTCCTGCTCTTTACCCGTTTAAAAAATTTGGTTACAGATGTTTTTCCTATTGGCTACCTGCTAGTGTGTATGTTATAGAAACCTTCTGTCACATCTGTTTCAATTATTTCCCTCCACTGCCAGTTTGTCATCTGTCTTGTGACTTGGTTCAGAGTGTGTGTGTATGCTTATGTTTTCAATCATAAAAAGTTTTACATTTTTATGTGGTCAAATTTGGTAATCTTTTCTAAATTGTATGGTTCTTAGATTTTGGATAATGTTTAATCGAGGCTTCCCCACCACAAAAACAAAATATTCATCCAAGTTTTCTTTTGCTGTTTTTATGATTTTATTTTTACATTATAATCCTGCATCTCTCTAGATTTTATTTTGGTGTAATGAAAGCAATCCAGGTTTTTATAAAATGTTTTTTTTTGGTTTCTTTTGGTATGCGGGCCTCTCACTGTTGTGGCCTCTCCTGTTGCAGAGCACAGGCTCCAGACACGCAGGCTCAACGGCCATGGCTCACGGGCCCAGCTGCTCTACAGCATGTGGGATCTTCCCAGACTGGGGCACGAACCCGTGTCCCCTGCCTCGGCAGGCGGACTCTCAACCACTGCGCCACCAGGGAAGCCCTCTAAATTGTTTTTTTCTGAATGGTTTCCCAAACATTCCAAAACAATTTACTGATAGTCTGTCTTTTCCTCAATGATATAAAACACCCAACTAGATTGATAAAATTAATAATCAGAATATTCATTGAATGCTAAAAATTAAAGGTTGGCCTCTGATATGTTTTAAAATTAAACTATGAGAATATTTAAGAAAGAAAAAAAAACTAGGCGGAGGAAAAAAGAGTAAGAAATACATTAATATGTTTTAAAGGAGGTTGCTTCTGGCGAGTGGCATTATGAACAATTTAGGAGAAATTCTATTCCCAAATCTTCTCTAATAAGCCTATTTTATCAGCAGCAAACACTGAATTTTATGTGTGGGAAGCAAATTAAAGATTTTAAAATTAATACTATGAAAAATATCAATACATTAAAGTATATAACTATATATAAAATCTATCCTATTAGATTATCATAACTGTTGACTAGTCGACTACATGTCCTGCTCCATTTTAAAGACTGACAATATCTGAAATTCTGAAATCTGTGTCAAGACAATTCTAAGTAAAATTTCTGCAATGTATATTACCTTTTTAGTCTGAGAGACCATTCCAGTTTGGGTATTACAGGGTCTCTGAGGAGAAACTATGACAATAAAAACATGAAAAATAAAAATTTAACAGAATCAGAAATGGGTACTCAGAACAAATGGAGTACCCAAGAGAATTATAATGGAAAAAACTGACTTTCTCCATCCTCTATGACTCCACTGAACTGAAGGGGTGAATGCGGGAAGGTTTGAGTATGTTTGCATGTGTGTTCTGTGCATTGGTCTGAATAGAATCTCAAACGAAACAAACACTATATTCATCCTTTGCATTCTGAACTTGGTACAAAATATTTTCAATAGTTTAACCTTGGGGACTTCCCTGGTGGTCCAGTGGTTAAAGACTTCGCCTTCTAATGCAGGGGGTGTGGGTTCGATCCCTGGTTGGGGAGCTAAGATCCCACATGCCTCGTGGCCAAAAACCAAAACATAAAACAGAAGCAATACTGTAGCAAATTCAATAGAGACTTTAATTAGATTTCTTTTTTTAAAAAAATAAATTTATTTATTTATTTATTTATGTCTTTTTAAAATTTTTATTTATTTATTTTTGGCTGTGTTGGGTCTTTGTTGCTGTGTGCGGGCTTTCTCTAGTTGCGGCGAGCGAGGGTTACTCTTCATTGTGGTGCGCGGGCTTTTCATTGTGGTGGCTTCTCTTGTTGCAGAGCACAGGCTCTAGGGCACGCGGACTTCAGTAGTTGTGGCACGCGGGCTCTAGAGCGCAGGCTCAATATTTGTGGCACACGGGCTTAGCTGCTCTGCGGCATGTGGGATCTTCCCAGACTAGGGCTTGAACCCGTGTCCCCTGAATTGGCAGGCAGATTCCTAACGACTGTGCCACCAGGGAAGTCCCAATAGAGATTTTTAAAATGGGCCCCATTAAAAAAAAAAATCTTAAAAAAAATAGTTTAACCTCATTTCTTGAATAAACTGATTTTCCTTCTTCCCCATAAAACAGTAATGATATGAACTTAAATGACAGCTACAAATTCTACCTTTCATTTTAGTATCATATTATTCACTGCTTTTATGGGAGAGAAGGGAAAAGTAAAAACATTATGATCTCATTTCCTTAAAAGGACTCATTTCACAAAGCAAAAGACCAAGGACCTTATGCCCTGGACAGAATTTCTAAGCTGGTATTAAAACCAAAATGATATAAAGAGCATACGAAGTGAAAGAAAAGTAAAATAAGAAGGGAGGTTTCTTTTAAAATGGAAATGAGTAATAAAATACCAGGAATTTTCTGAAGCAGCAATAATAAAACATTTTCATTTAAAAAATTAGCAAAAATCACTCTGAACAGCAGTCTAGGGAAAAAAACCAAGAAACAAGGCATAAGAGTCAGGAAGAAAATACCCAAACTTCACAATTTTCTTTTACCTGTTTTCATGAATCCTGGATGCTCAGCAATGTTTGAACTATTCAACAGCTTCACAGCTTTTCGATAATTGCCTCTTAAGTACTCAAAATTGCTTTTAAGAAACAGGGAGGGTGCAGACTGTAAAGAAAACATAAGTTTCTTACAGTTTGTACTCAGATGCCTAATGTGAGATCATAATCAGACTGTTGCACTGGCATGTGGTCAAGGGCATACATGAGTCACTTAAGCCACGGTCACAAAAACTATGGTCTCTGAGCTTTCCATCGCTCTCACAATCTAAAACAATGAAACCTGGCAGAGAGCACTTTACAAACTGAATTATTAAAGGTCTACCTAAAAAAATACATATAACATATATGAGTAAGAATACAGTCTGCAAAATATCCACTGACTGTCTTCATCTATTACACTATTAATTGAAAGCCAGTGTAACAGCAGAAACTAAGTCCTTCATTTTAATGGTTATTACAGAGACTGGTGATCTCCCTTATTTTTTAGGATATAAATACACCTCCATTAGAACCCAAAGAAGTACAAATAATCAAATGCTTTTCCAAGTGGGGGAAAAAAGTGTCATTTTATGAATGGAAAAATTCCCTAACAGAATTCCTTATTTTCAAGGGCTAATCTTGCTGTTACAAAAATCATGCTTTAGATCACAGACCACCTTTTGCTTCTCCTAAAACTTCCTCCTGAAGTTTTCCCTGATTTGGGTATGACTAACCATTATTTATTTTCCTGTTTGTCTCTCCCCTCTGATGATGGTATACTTTAAGGAAGGGAATCATGTCTTTTCTCCCAAAAAAGGTTTGATAACGGCTGGCTGGCTACTTATACTTAAGCCTTTCCCTCTTAGCCTCAAGTCTACCCTTCAGGTCTAGGCTACAAGTGTTCTCAAAAATCACCTGAGTAAAACTGACCCAGTGGCCAATCTAGATCCTGCCTGAGATTTCTAGAGTCAATTTTCCTGAACTATTCCTTCTATAAACCGTATCTCTTTATGATTTCACACTTTTAATTAACAGTTTTCCTAAACTTTCCCTCTACTGTCTTTAAAAAAATTACTTATTAGTGGAGGGATGGGGTGGAGGGAAATGAAGGAGTAATTATAACTCAAGTACTCTGGCACTAATCAAACTGAAGGTATTGTCAAGCCAAAGATCATTTGGAAGGGGCCGGTTTGGGCTACAACCAAACTGTTTATCTTTAATAAATGTTTTGAGTATAATCTAAAAAAATCCTAAAGTGTCTAATAACAGTAAATGTTTAAGTGAATTGTGATAAACCACTCAAAGAATTCTGGACAGCTATTCAAAATGGTGGTTTTGAAGGCTATATACCAAAGGGAAATGCTTGTTATAATTTTAAGTGAGAAAAGTATGATGTTAAATTATAGACACAGTATGATCACTACTTCACAACTCAGTATAAAGGGTTACAGCTGGCAGTATATATACACTATAATAGACTGTGATAAATTATTTAAAACTGATAATACCTATTGTCCAAATAAGAAAATTTATGACATAAAAGCTGCTAATTGAAAAAAAAAAGAAAACTTAAGAAGAAACTTACATTCCCAGCTGTGTTCATGACAGACTTGATTTCCCTTTTGCATGCCTTCAGGGACTTCATTTGGATATACGCTCTTACTTTATACTGTCAAAGGAAAAACGCTAGTATGTAGGAACTGTAGTGGATTTACAGATGCTGAAGCAATTTTACTTTCTAGTCAAGAAAATTAAGCCCAATCTGTTCACAACAGTTATACCAGTTACTTGCAAAAGCGAGTTTAAAATTATCTTAAATAATCTATTTTTATTGTACTCTTGGAATATACTTTTAAAAACTAAAACGTGGCAGGATGAAATTTATAACTAAGTTCCAAGCAAAAATCCTATTAATTCTTAACTGCATATGGCTAACTAACAATGAATTTTAAAATTCTACAAACTGATTTTTATCATCCAATACATTCCCAGGCCATTTCTCTCAATTTTCTATAGAGAAGTAAAAGAAATAACATTGCATTATCATCTTGAGCAAAATATATTTAGAAGGATAAACATGCTTCTAAACTGTAATACTTCAAAGCCAAATAAGCATACATGCCTTGAATTATTTACTGCTCTCAATGATCTATCGCATTCTTCATCATTCATAACTACTAGTAAATACATGTCACATATAACTTCTCTTAAAATTTATGCTACCTGATGTATCTTTGACTTCGCAGCTTCTATTAGAGCTCCACTTTCAGCTTTATGATTAGACCCATCTTTGTTGCTGTTATTACCAGTCTGTAGGGTGGTGAAACAAAGTTAACCAAAATTAAATATTTTTAACCATAACTGAAATCACTGATTTCCAAGTGAGCTAATCTGAATCACCTAGAGAACATTTTCAAAATTCTGAATCCCAGGTCCCAGAGATTCAGGTTTAATTGTTTGGAGTGGGTCACAGGTGTAGAGAACAAATTTATGGTTACCAAGCAGGGAAGGGGGGAGGGGTTGGGACGAATTGGGAGACGGGGATTGACATATATACACCACTATATATAAAATAGATAACTAATGAGAACCTACTGTTTAGCACGGGGAACGCTACTCAGTGCTCTGTGGTGACCTAAATGGGAAGGAAATCTAAAAAAGAGTGGATATATGTACACGTATAACTGATTCACTTTACGGTACAGCAGAAACTAACACAACACTGTAAAGCAACTATACTCCAATAAAAATTAAAAAACAAAAATAGTTTGGAGTGGATGACAAGAAACTCTACGTATAAGAAGCTCATAGTTTAGTATAGTGATGGGCTAGGTTTAAAAAGCCTGGATAGGGCTTGCCTGGTGGCGAAGTGGTTGAGAGTCCGCCTGCCGATGCAGGGGACACAGGTTCGATCCCTGGTCTGGGAAGATCCCACATGAGGTGGAGCAACTAAGCCTGTGTGCCACAACTGCTGAGCCTGTGCTCTAGAGCCTGCATGCCACAACTACTGAAGCCCACGTGCTCTACGGCCCGTGCTCCGCAACGAGAGAAGCCACCTCAGTGAGAAGGCCAAGCACTGCAACGAAGACCCAATGCAGCCAAAAATAAATAAATAAATTTATTAAAAAGAAAAAAAAAAAGCCTGGATATTACTTGGTCAGAACTCAGATTGTCTTTCTGCAACCCACAATAGATCATGTCATTCCCTCTTTAAAAACATTCTCTGGGGACTTCCCTGCTGGTCCAGTGGCTAAGACTCCATGCTCCCAATGCAGGGTGCCTGGGTTCGATCCCTGGTCAGGGAACTAGATCCCACATGCTACAACTAGGAATTCGCACGCAGCAACGAAGATAATGCGTGCTGCAACTAAGACCCGGTGCAGCCAAATAAGTAAATAAATTAAAAAACAAAACAAAACAAAACTTTCTCTGATATCAACACTGCCAACATCATACCCTAAATACCTAGCAAAGTATTCAAAGTCCTTCACGATCTGACCCATATTTGAGATGCCAATCTCACCCCAATGATCTCCATCACATCCCTCAGGTACTCCCCAGGTCAGATGACCAGAAATCCTCCCACACACCACTCTCACTCCTTCTGTACTCTCTACTCTGCCAGGATGGTCATCCTGCTCCATCTTTCCTCTTCTGACTTGTTGAACTGTTACATCTTTCAAGGCTCAAGTCAAACATCCAAACTGCTCTGAAACGTTCCCTAACCTCCTTGCTCCTTGTCATGAACAGATTTTGCTCCATCTTTCTCTTCCCACAGACGTGAGTTCCTTGAAAAGCAACAACTGCAGTGTTTTCATTTTTGTCACCTTAGTACCACCTCATAGAGGACACAGCATCTGCTGAAATGAGTTATATTTCATCAACTATTACAAGTACTGAATATAAAAACGAAATGTTTTACTACACGACAGACAGTGTTTGGGAATAATGCTAAGATTATTTAACTGAACTCTCAGATATACACGCCTGTAAAAAGTAACGCTAAATGTTTATTTTTAAACCTCAAGAACTTATACAGGCAGAAAGAAATGTATTGATAATCTGTTTTCTACAAACACTCCTTTTTCAACAAAGAAGCAGGAAGAGGAAGAAAGAAGGATCATCCCTTGGCAGCCAGAAGCACAAGCAAAATGAAAAACACAAGAACGAAGATGTGTTCTTAATTTACACCAAGTGTCTCCAGAACGTGGTGAAGCTTAATTGTCATAAGTATGTCCTCTTTTTGAAGAACTTTAATGATGAAATTTTCCCAGATAATGGAATTTTGTGGTCTTCATTCTAATCTTCACATTCTGTAAAACTAATATCTCACACATGAAAAGATGTGAACATATATCCTTGGTCATTAGGGAAATCAAAACTATTATGAGATACTACTTCATACCCATTAGGATGGTTACAATTTTTAAAAGACGGGTAAGGGCTAGTGAGAATGTGGAGAAACTGGAACCCTCAAAAGTTGCTGGTAGGAATATAAAATAGTGCAGCTACTTTGGAAAACAGTCTGGTAGTTCCTCCGAAAGTTAAACATAGAGTTACCAAATGATCCAGCAATTCCACTCTTAAATACACACCCAAGAGAATTGAAAACATGCCCCCACAAAAATCTGTACATCAGTGTTCATAGAAGCATTACTTATAACAGCCAAAAGAGGAAAACAACCCAACGTTCATCAGCTGATGAATGGATTAAAAAATGTGGCATATCTACATAACGGAATACTATTTGGCCATAAAAAGGAATGAAATACATGAAAAAGGAATGCTACAGGCTACACATGGTAAACTGAAAATAATATACCAGAGGCCAATCACAAAAGGTCACATAGTGTATGACTGCATTTATACGAAACGTCCACAAGAGGCAAATCCACAGAGATAGAAAAGTAAACTAGTGGTGACCAGAGGCCGAGGGAAGGAGGGAAAGGGAATCACTGCTAACAGGTACAGGGTTTCTTTCCAGAGTGATGAAATTATATAGTGGTAATGGTTGCACAATTCTGTGAGTATACTAAAAACCACTGAATGGTACACTTTAAAACGATAAATTTTGTGTATGTAAATTATATTTTAATAAAGCTGTTAAAATGTTTAATAACCATAAATATTAATCATACTTTACATTTTAGTCTGATCACCTCAGAACACTCACCTCATTCTTTCCATTTTTGTTATTGTTGCCCTGTGAAATCATTTTTTCTAGAACAGCAAGAAGATGTAAAGCTTTCTCAGCTTGGTAGGTTAATATATACAGGTCTACGAGCAAAAAACACACTGCTTGGGCAAATTTTTCTTCTGGGGGGAAAAAAACATGAAAAGAAAAGTCACAATCCAAAGTGAAGCAAGTATCTCAGACCATTCCCCACAGAAAAAGCTCTAAAAGCAAAGCCTGAGTCTTGACTTAAAGGAATATTTATTACCTAGAGCTGTGGATGGAAGCCACAGTGTCATTCTATTAGGCATCTCAAGGCCTCTCATATCAGGGACTCTACTGTCTGAAATTCCTTTGGCAAAATATCTACCAAATACCAGCACATGAAATGAGGAGTATTACTTTAGGTGGAAGGAAACCCTAGTTCCAGTGCCTGCTTGGCTACTTAATAGATGTGCAGCCTCTGCACATCACTGAACTACTTAGACCTCAGCTGGCTGACCTGTAAAATGGGGAGAATACTTCACATGCCTGAAGGCAGGGGGTGGACCAGGCGATCCCGAGGTTCCTTCTAACTCTAAAAAGGTCTATGACTCTAGGAAAAAGACTTCCTTTCTAGGCACAGAGATGGGGAAAAGAAACAGGGCGATTACAGACACAAAAGAAACAAGGTGTGGACTGGAGTATACCAGAAAATTGAAACAGCCAAGAGGAAAATATAAAGACAAGAACTTCAAAGGAAGAAGAGCCCAGCGAAGAGAGGAGGGTTAATCTGGTATATGACATAACACTATTTTCCTTTCCTTTCAAAAGAGAAGATAAATGGAAAGCGTCTAAAAGAAGGCTGCTATAATCAAGAACTGAACATTTCAAAAGCCCTTAAGAGCCTCCTAACAAGTCTTCCTGATTCCATTCTTGCTCTTACACAGCGGCCAGAGTAGAATCCATTTAGAACTAAAGTCAGTGCAGTTGACGTGCAAAGGTCACACATCTCCAAGGGCTGCCCACCACACCTGAAAAAGAGTGAGTCCTTCCCTAGGCTAAAATGCTAACCCTGTGCTCCTACCTCGCTCCAGTCACCACGGCGCTCCTGCTGCTTCTCTCACTTGCCAGGACCACGCTCACCGCAGGGCCTCTGCAAACACTATTACCTCTGGCTGTGATGCTTTCCCCCAGCTGCATGGCTCACCTCTTCTCTTCATTCAAGCGTCTCTCAAATACTGTCTTATCCCAGGCCTTCCTCAATTATCTTATCTAAAAATAACATCCCCAGTCAATCCTCTTACCCAATTTTAGCCCTTCTTTGCAGCATTTAACTACCTCGCCAGATGTATTTATCGTATTGCCTCTCTCTGCCATTAGAACATAAGCTTAATGACGGTAAAGACTTCCTCTCTTTCATTCACTGTATTATCTTCAGACCCTAGAATACTGTCTGCTCCATAGGGTATGCTCAATAATTTATGTTGTATGAAGAGCCAAGTAATAAAGTTAAAAAAAAAAAGTTTTCAAAGAAGGAGGAAAAGTGGATCTAAAAACTGACTAGTTGGTTGCTATATTCTGCTCAGCCATAGTAAAGATGAACATCATTTCATTAACTGTTCTGGAAATTCTAAAAACCAGCTTTCTAGCAAAAGCACATCTGTGCCATCCTAGAAGTATAACTGATTTCCAGCTTTACAGGGGAAAGGAACTGGTCCCTAGCACACAATCCTTCACCACTGATGTCTCCTGCCTAGTCTGTCAACCACTGCATCTTCAGGGCTGAGGGGCAGAAGAGCACCTGGAAAAGGCCTCCCTGGAGCCACAGTGAGAGCTCTCCAGCCAGCCGTCAGCACAAGGGACCCTGGAACCTTCCCAAAGTACCAGAGCAAGTACAGACCACCACCCGTCCTGTAGTGACCATAACAGCAATAAGGGGTTTATAAATCAGGAATTCGCCCCAGTGTTTTGAATTTAAAAGAAAGGAGCCATGGAGAAAAAGACAATTGAAATCTGATTGCTTGCAGGCTGGAAACTAACGGCCCTCTCAAACATTTCCTGGGTCCAGCTTTGCTGCTTTATTTGCTCCCTCTTCTTTCTTTGCCCTTACTTGTCTCACTACTCTCACTTGAGGCTAGTAATTGTAAGCTAGTTAACAAAAAAGCTAATTGTGTTCTATACTATCTACTCTATGATTACCCACAGAAATTTCAATTAGGCAATATACAAAATAAAATACTACATTGTCCCCTAACATTCCAAAACACTCCTTCCTTAATATACTACTTAAGAAAGAAAGGATCAGGTACACTGAGGTGGTGTTTAAACATCAAAGAAAAAAAAATCAGTAAATCTATTCAATTAGGAATAGCATTTCTAACAGTTATCATCAAAAACTGGGGTGGGGGTAACTGGGATATTAAAGGAAAACCTGGATTCATCTAAAAGTGATATAATTTTTATTTTTTCTAACCATTAAGAAAACTCGACACAGCTTTTTTTCTTTCTTTAAACACTCACATGTAATTCTGATTCAGGTTATTATCTAGATGAAAGTATCAGAAACCTTCACAGGTATGAGAAGATAGGCAAATTTCTGATTTGACAGATAACATACCAAAAGGTTCTATGAACTGATAAAGTTTTTCACCAACGGATATGGCTTCTGTATACTGCCGGAGATGATACAGGATGACTGCTTGATTGTAATACAACATACTGTTTTCAACATCATCTAATCCATCCATTTCTTCAACAGCCGAGTGCACCTATTAAACAATCAATAGGGATTATGTTCTAACAGTACTAAAGAGCAAAAGTGAAAGACTCTAAATGAATAAACAGGAACACAGACCAACATTTCTTACTCTAAAATTTTCCATATTTTTAATAGGACCTCTAGATTTTAATTACTCTCACATACTAAAAATTATTTCATTCATATAAAATTCTGCTAAGTAAAACATTCTGATGGGACTTTATTAAGTACCTTGCCCAAGGCAAGGCGAGTCTCTTCCTTGCCACTGTGAAGGTATCCTCAATGCTTTCTAAAAGCCAGTGTGGCTTCTGAGTTAGATTCCCACTTTCCAGCCTCACGTAGCAAGAGGCTACATAGGGAGTGGGCAAAACTCAAAACGACCTTTCCTGTGAGGATGTTATGAGGTACATATACATAAACTTGATTCCATTTTGTAAAAACCAAAGTAAATTTAAACATTAACAAATAATACTATTTAACTATGTGCCAGGCCTGCTACATTAAACCCTTTACAGAGAATACCTCATTTAATCCTTCTTATACCTCAAGGACATAGATATTATCATTTCCTTTTTATAAATAAGGAAACAAACGAAAAAAAGCTTAATTATCTTGCCTGAGGTCGTATGGCTAGAAAGTATATTTTCTGATTTTCCTATTATGTTCCGGTTTTATTCTCACAATTAAAAAAAAAAGATTTTTCAAAGTAATGAACAACAAAAATACACTTTGTCACACATGGTGGTGAAAATCGGCTTTTAATGGCTTTACTAGAACCCTAACATCCACATCTGATACCAAAAGAAGAAAAGTCACAACACTTAGCATTTTAAAGCTAATGACGATCTGTATACCCACTTTCTGTAATAGGTTTTTAAATTTTTATCAAGTTTTACAACCATTCTATAATCCCATGGAACACATTAAAATGGAATTCTACCTGTATTAAAGTTTATCTTTCTTTGCCACCACAAAGACTGCAATAAATTACTGAGGAATGTTAAGTAATTAATTCTAAGACTGACATTTTCCTAAATTAAGCAGTGGAATTTTGACATACAGTTGGCCCTCTGTATCCACAGCTTCCACATCTGTGGATTCAACCAACCACAGATTGAAAACACTTGGGGGAAAAAATTCCATAAAGTTCCTAAAAGCAAAATTTGAATTTGCTGTGCGCTGGCATCTATTTACATAGCATTTACATTGTATTAGGTATTATAAATAATCTAGAGATGATTTAAAGTATACAGGAAGGGCTTCCCTGGTGGCGCAGTGGTTGAGAGTCTGCCTGCCGATGCAGGGGACATGGGTTCGTGCCCCAGTCCGGGAAGATCCCACATGCTGCGGAGCGGCTGGGCCCGTGAGCCATGGCCACTGGGCCTGCGCTTCCGGAGCTTGTGCTCCGCAACAGGAGAGGCCACAACAGTGAGAGGCCCGCGTAACGCAAAAAAAAAATAAATGAATAAAGTATACAGGAAGATAGGAAGATGTGTGTAGGTTATATCAAAATATTATGCCATTTTATATAAGGGACTTGAACTGTGGATTTTGCTACCGCGGTGGGGGGGGGGTCCCTGGAATCAAACCCCCGTGGACCTCCAGGTTCAACTGTACGGGGACTTAACAACCTTGGTCTAGCTAATGATAAGAAACAGAAAGTTCATGATACATAGTGATTTGTAATCAGACTTCTGCAGATTTCAATCACCCATGTGGTGAGCCTGACAGGAGGATTCAATTGTTAACAATTGGTCCTAGCTAGCTAATAGCATGTGCATCTCAATGAGTTTGGGGTCTTTATAATGTTCACTTATCAAGTCTCTATCTTCAAGTGATTAAAAATAGTCTCTTTAAATAGAGAAAACTCAATTTCCAAAGAAAGATAACACTTCTAGGTAGTTATGCAATGAAGAGAGAATAAGCTAAGAAGGGATAATTCTCAGCCAGAAAAAGCGGTTTTGGACAAATTAAGGAGTTTTGGTTTCAGCAAAGGTTGAACTTACGATATGAATAACTTTGCCACATTTTCTATGATTCACCAAAATAATCTAGTAATTGCTCCAGCCAGAACAAAAACTACTCACTAAATGAGATAAAAAGTCACTGAAAGTGGAAAAGACTGACAAGGTGTGTCACTATGCCCAGGACATGTGACTGAACAGAAGTATGATTTAGAGAAAGCAAGGAGACACAAGTACAAACACTTGTAGGAAACTCAAGAGTTGGAAGGCACTCGGTGTGTGTGTGTCTGTGTGTTAGTTACTGAACCAATCTTATTAAGAATAAAGGCTGGGACTTCCCTGGTGGTGCAGTGGTTAAGAATCCGCCTGCCAATGCTGGGGACACGGGTTTGATCCCTGGTCCAGGAAGATCCCACATGCCGTGGAGCAATTAAGCCCATGTGCCGCAACTACTGAGGCCACATGCCTAGAGCACGTGCTCCGCAACAAGAGAAGCCACTGCAGTGAGAAGCCCGCACACCACAACAAAGAGTAGCCCCTGCCTGGTGCAACTGGAGAAAGCCCACAAGCAGCAACAAATGCAGCCAAAAATTAAATTACAGGAAGTTTGCAGGAGCCTCTTATTCTTTATTTTTTTTAATTAATTAATTATTTTATTTATTTTTGGACGCACTGGGTCTCCATTGCTGCGTGCGGGGTTTCTCTAGTTGTGGCAAGTGGGGGCTACTCTTTGTTGTGGTGCATGGGCTTCTCATTGCGGTGGCTTCTCTTATAGTGGAGCATGGGCTCTAGGCGCATGGGCTTCAGTAGTTGTGGCACACAGGCTTAGTAAGTTGTGGCTCTCGGGCTCTAGAGAGCAGGCTCAGTAGTTGTGGCACACGGGCTTAGTTGCTCTGTGGGATGTGGGATCTTCCTGGACCAGGGATTGAACCCGTGTCTCCTACACTGGCAGGTGGATTCTTAACCACTGTGCCACCAGGGAAGTCCCCAGGAGCCTCTTATTCTAAAAAAAGTTTTCAGGATGAACTTGTACTCAAAGCCCAAATTAATGTTCCCTGCAAGAAACTGTCTATGGGGTTGTAGGGCACAAGTACTAGACATCAGCAAACATCATCTTTCCTCTGATTCTGGAGCTCCAGATAAATCATGGTTAATAAGACTAGAGCAATGATGTAATGTGATGACATACACATTTACAAAGACTGAGGCAGTTATGAGAACAGGCTCAAGAGTCAGAGGGTCTGGTTCAAATCCTGCTTCTCCCCTTCCTAGCTGTAAAAATTAAAATTAGTAGGCCCTCTAAACCTCAATTTAAAATTGAGATAGGGGACTTCCCTGCTGGTCCAGTGGTTAAGAATCAGCCTTCCAGCGCAAGGGAAACGGGTTCGATCCCTGGTCGGGGAACTAAGATCCCACATGCCGAGGGGCAACTAAGACTTCACGCTGCAACTACTGAGGCCACGTGCTCTGGAGCCTGTGCACCACAACTAGAGAGCCCATGTGCTGCAAGTAGAAAGCCTGTGTGCCGCAAAGAAAGATCCTGCATACTGCAACGAAGATCCTGTATGCCACAACTAAGACCCAGTGCAGCCCAATAAATAAATAAAATATAAAAAAAATTAAAAATTGAGATAACAAATACCTACCACAAGGGTTGAATGTGAGGATTATATGAGATATGACACAAAAAACACTTAATATGAAATACGGAATCAAGTAATAACCATTTAATAAATGTTGGCTATTATTCTCCTTTTCATTGACGAATTTTAATAGGGTTGAATAATTACTTTACTCCTATAAAGTCATGAAAAGCCTGAAGGGGTCTCTTATTTCTAACCATGTCACATTTTAGGTGATGCTTCCACAGTATGGTGGTACTCATGAATCCAGGACGGGGGCTCAAAAAGATCTCAAGACCTTGTACAGCATGAAGCAGTAACTAAAAACACAAACAGAACTGGGTTCATGTAGCTCTTATTACTTAAAAGCTTTGTGTCTTTTGACAATTTATCCAAGCCATCTGTACCTCAGCTTTCCCATCTGTAAAATGAGAAAAAATATAGTAGCTACTTCACAGGACTACTGGGAAGAATAAGTGAGATGTCCTATATGAGGTTCTTAGTTACGTAAGGTCTTGTTACACAGTAAGCACTAAAGGTCTGCTATTAGCCCTCTTGAATATCAAAGGTCTACCCTTGTGACTGTTATGCCTAATGACCAAGGCAAGTCCCAAACCATATATAAATCAGAATATCTTCTATTTGATCAGTTAATCATCTCCTAATCCAAAATGCTAAAAGTTTGACATTATTATTAATAATCAGATCTTTGCAGTTATAAATAAGATAAAATCTCGGCAGCTACTCTTCTCATATATTTCTATTTTAATTCTTTCTCAAAACTCCAAAGCTCATTCAAATTTTGTGTATTAGCTTATTCTGATCAAGTTCAAAACCCCATAGAAAGACTTCCCTGGTGGTGCAGTGGTTAAGAATCCGCCTGCCAATGCAGGGGACATGGGTTCGAGCCTTGGTCCGGGAAGATCCCACATGCCACGGAGCAACTAAGCCCGTGCGCCACAACTACTGAGCCTGCGTTCTAGAGCCCGCAAACCACAACTACTGAGCCCGTGTGCCACAGCTACTGAAGGCTGAGCGCCTAGAGCCTGTGCTCTGCAACAAGAGAAGCCACGACAATGAGAAGAAGCCTGCACACTGCAACGAAGAGTAGCCCCCGCTCGCCGCAACTAGAGAAAGCCCGTGCGCAGCAACGAAGACCCAATGCAGCCAAAAAAAAAAACCAATACAAAATAAAATCACACAACATACCTTTCATTTCCTGGAATAAGAATTTTATACAAATAAAATTAATACCAACAAATGTTTTATATTAGAAATTATGCTATTAATATCAGATAGGAAGTGAAATTAATTTTACTTAACTAACTTTATTTCACAATCTAGAGAGCACCACAATATTTTTATAATGAAATTCATTTATGTATCACCTGATTCTTCAGCTGGTTAAGTGTCTGTCTTAAACTATCTGTTGTTGTCTGGTTACTTTTGAAAAACTCAGCTACTGCTGTGTTCAAAATTATTTTATAATCGTCTTTGTTTATATCTTGTAGGCAGGCAAGATGTTGCAGACAGACATCATAATTTCCAGCCTAAAACAAAAACAAACAAACAAAATTACATACCAACTTTAAGAACTATACATTCATTTCCAAATATATTTCAGTGATCTTTATTTAAAAATTCTTACAAAGACAGATATAATTCCCCTAAATATACTAATTAAAGTCACTAGTTGAAGTAAGAGTCATGCCAATTAAGAAACTGTGATATGTCAATTATATCTCAATAAAACTGAAAAAAAAATGTGGATATTTATTTCCAAAGAATGAAACTCTAACAGTGATACATGTGCATTATATCTACAAGACACACACACATATATGGGTATGTAATATACCTATATATAGTATATATTATAATCAGATATAATATATATTAGTACATATTGCTAGCAAGGTATAATAGCCAAGGCTAGCCAAGAAAAGTAATATGATTAATTACTCCAAATTTTAATTTCTAGTATACTTGGAATACCCAAGTATCAAGTTCTTCCACTTACATGTATGTAACTTGATAATCAAATAATGTTTTCTTTCATATCGTTTAATGTCAGAAAAGTTAAAATTCTGACAATAAACTTTTGGGGTTCCACTTTAAAGTACAGTCAAGGAAGAGAACTGAAGAGAGTAGTAAAATGAAAAGACTGACTCACATATTACAAATCTAAATTTAAGAGACTTAAAAACAACATTGACAGTTAAAATATGTTTATGGAAACACAAAAATTTGGGAATGGCTCAAATTACTCTCATTCCTTTCACCATATTTAAACTCTAAAATTAAAAAAAAAATTTTAAACCTAAACCTACTCTATAAACTTAAACTCTTGAATTAGTACAGAACAAAAATTATAAATTAAAAAATTCACTGTGAAAATATTCATGCTTGACAGTTACTAAAAATGGAACAGATTAAGAGAAACCACTTCTTACTGTGAAAGCCTGGAAAGCACTGGTGGACAACTCCTTCTCTTGATCAGTAATCCCAGAGGACTGACCTGTCCCTTCATGTTTCTCTGCTCCCTGATCTGCAAACACACAAGTTTTATAGTTCTTTAGAAACAACAGTAATGCAGTGAATGTATCCCTAGTTTTCTTCTTAATTGTCTTCTTCCTAATGAAGTTGCCAAAGTTAGACCTCTCTCAACCACAATGGCTATTAGTGTCATAAGTGAGGAAGAAGCCATTCCTTCGAAAACTTAAGAAATGTTTCCTTTTGCTGTGGAAATCCTTATGTAAGGATTACAGTTCTGTCTGTCAGGTCATTCAGGCTGAGAATATTGTGTTCTCTTAAAAATATTAGATCTGTCCCCCAGCCATATACCAAAAATCCCACATATTCAAGAAAATATGCCAGGCCCTGCAGACACAAGGAGATTATAAATACATATACAATGCCTTCAAAAAGTTTATAATCCAGTTGGAACACAGCAACATTTAACAATGAGAAAACTACATTGATAAGAACTCATAGGTAATTTCCAGGCAAAGAAATCCAAAAGCCAAGATTAATACATTTAAAAAAGCCTCGTTGGGACTTCCCTGGTGGTCCAGTGGTTAAGAAACCACCTTCCAATGCAGGGGACGTGGGTTCAATCCCTGGTTCGGGAACTAAGATCTCACATGCCGCAGGGCAACTAAGCCTGCACCCCACAACTAGAGAGCCCGTATGCTGCAACTACTGAACCCACGTGCTCTGGAGCCCGTGTGCCACAACTAGAGAAGCCTGCATGCCACAACTAGAGAGAAGCCCATGCGCCCAACAAAGAGCCCGGTGCACCACAATGAAAAGATCCTGTGTGCTACAACTAAGACCTGACACAGCCAAAAAAAAATTTTTTTTAAAAAGCTTCCTTAACAGAACTGTCCATGTACATTCTAATATTCACAATTTCTACCCAATTTACTCTTTTAAAAATTAGATTTTTTTAATTTAAAAAATAAACATAAAAATCTCAGCTGAACCAAGTCTTAAACTACTCAAGGACAACACCTGTTGGGTCTGAGCGTAAACTGGTTAAGACCTCCTGGTAAGGAATTGCCAATACCTGTCTATGTACATAGCCTTGACCAAACAATCCCACTTCTAGGTATTCACTCTACAAATACACAAAGATGCTCACTGCAGCACTATTTATAAAAGTGAATGTCTAGAAATAACACAACTAGAGATATCCTTAAATATCCCTCAGTTAAGAAATTGCTAACTATATATTCCAATTAAAAACAAATTGCTAACTGAAGCATGGTATAGGAATACAATGGCACACTAAACTGTTAAAGAAGTTGAGTCTACATGTGTTGACATGGAAAAATATCTTCAACATCTTAAAGGAACAGATTGCAAACAGTTTTTTTAAAAAAATTAATTAATTTTTGTCTGCATTGGGTCTTCGTTGCTGCAGGCAGGCTTTCTCTAGTTGTGGGAAGCGGGGGCTACTCTTCATTGCGGTGCGCGGGCTTCTCATTGCAGTGGCTTCTCCTGTTGTGGGGCATGGGCTCTAGGAGTGTGGGCTCAGTAGTTGTGGCTAGTGGGCTCAGTAGCTGTGGTGCACGGGCTTAGTTGCTCCGTGGCATGTGGGATCTTCCCGGACCAGGGATCGAACCCGTGTCCCCTGCATTGGCAGGTGGATTCCTTCCTTCCTTATTTATTTTTGGCTGAGTTGGGTCTTTGTTGCTGCGCACAGGCTTTCTCTAGTTGTGGCGAGTGCGGGCTACTCTTTGTTGAGGTGTGCGGGCTTCTCATTGCAGTAGCTTCTCTTGCTGTGGAGCACAGGCTCTAGGCATGAGGGCTTCAGTAGTTGGGGCTCATGGACTCTAGAGTGCAGCTCAGTAGTTGTGGCGCACGGGCTTATTTGCTCCGCGGCATGTGGGATCTTCCTAGACCAGGGCTCGAAGCCGTGTCCCCTGCATTGGCAGGTGGACTCTTAACCACTGCGCCACCAGGGAAGCCCGGCAGATGGATTCTTAACCACTGCGCCACCAGGGAAGTCCTGCAAACAATATTATACAACTGAACTTCATGTTTTGTAAAGATATATACATAGATATGTACTTCTGAATATGTACAGAATAAACTTTGGAAGGATATACATCAAACTCAGTGATTACCTTCAGGGAGTGGGATGGAAGAGTGAGAGATTTTACTTCCCTTCCTATTCCTATTCCTCTCAATTGTGAAACTGAGCAGGACCCTGTCTGTGGGGCCCTCCTGGATACAAAAACCCTTCCGAACACCCCTCCTACCCCGTTTTCTTCTTTGTAGAAAAAAGCTTCAGGCTCCTAGACCTTTCCTGAGTACCAAAGGGCAGATTCAAACAGTAATTAGAGAAGGGAGGGAATGCAGAAACAAAGGTGGAGCAGTCAAGAAACAATAGTGCAGAGTACTGGTTCCTCCTCAAGGAATATATATAACACATCTCTTGAGTTCTTCTGCAGGAACTAAGGCCCCCACACAGGTGGAGGATAGTAACTTCAGGCTGAGCACAAGATTCCTGGACACCACCCTGTTACCTCACTACCAACCAATCAGAAGAAAGCCACATACCCTGCAGCCCTCACCCCAAATTTTGCCTATTAAAAACTTTTTTCCAAAAACCATCAGGGAGTTTGGGTTTTTTAAATACAAGCCACCCAATCTCCTTGTTTGGCCTTGCAGTAAACCTTTCCCTGCTCCAAACTCTGACATTTCGGTTTGTTTGGCCTCACTGTGCTTCAGGCACATAAACTTGCATTTGACAACACTTGTTTAAATTTTTATAATTTACATGGGTTACTTTTTTTTTTAAGTTTTATTTTTAAATGCCTGCCTAAAACTAATACAAGGTTTTAGAATTCAGATAAGGGATTACCTCCAGGAGTCTAGTGACTGCAAGATGCATGGGGTGGAGAGTGGGGGGTGCTTCTGGGTGTGTGAGAATTCATTAAACTGTATGTACACTTATGATGTGAGTACTTTTTGATAACTGCCTAGAAACCTGTTTTCCAGGATCATTTCAACGAATGAGTCCTCAGTAGAGCTGACTTTTGGAAGCCCTGGCCTGGCACATATAAGCAGTAAGCAAAGACCCCCGATTTCCCTCTGTCAAGATGACATCATGGTATAATGAAAACATACGTCTTGGAATCAGTCATATCTTCAGTCTGGTCTCCCCTTGACCATCTAACTCTCTTAACTAGATATTAGCTTCCTTCCCCCTTTCCTTTTGACAGAACAACTAAGGGTTCCTTCCCCCTTTCCTTTTGACAGAACAACTAAGGATTCCATTGTGGTTTTTTGTTTGTTTTTTTATAAAATACTTATTTCTGCACTTTAAACATACAAATAAACAATGAAATTAGATTTAGTGTGAACAGCTCCATAGATCACTGCAAAACCCCTATTATTACAATACTCTTGAGAAGCACCACTTACACTTAAAAACAAAATATAACCTGTGCTTAAGTGAACTTATCTAAGACTTAGATCTGCCCTACAAAAAAAGGTATTCTGGTATTTGGGGCTTTTTGGGGTGTTTTTGTTTTTTTAGAGGTAAATTTTATTCACAGTGTTTTTTTAAAAATATTTATTTATTTATTTTTATTTTTGCCTGTGTTGGGTCTCAGTTGCAGCATGCAAGATATTTATTGTGGTATGTGGGATCTTTCACTGCAGCATGTGAGCTCCTCTCTAGTTGTGGTGTGCAGGTTTTCTTTTCTCTAGTTGTGGTGCACGGCCTCTAGGGTGCATGAGCTCTGTAGTTGTGGTGCGTGGGCTCCAGAGCACGAGTGCTCTGTAGTTTGAGGCACACGGGCTCTCTAGTTGAGGTGTGCAGGCTCAGTAGTTATGGCGCATGGGCTTAGTTGCCCCACGGCATGTGGGATCTTAGTTCCCTGACCAGGGATCAAACCTGTGTCCCTTGCATTGCAGGATGGATTCTTTACCACTGGACCACCAGCGAAGTCCCTGGCATTGGGGTTTATTAGAAGTGTTACCTCTGATAATTAAAGTTAGATAAATTAGTATTGCATTTCCACTTTTGCATACAAATAAATAAGAATTGATTCGTAACAGGGAGGACAAAAACTAATAGTTTAACAGTTTAAACCAGTGAGAGAGCTCACTGGTTTAAGAGGACCCTGTCAAACAGCTTTTTCTTTAGAAAGCCAGTAACAGTGAGTTACTGTTAATGCAACTGTTTACACAATACACCTGCTTTGCAAAACTTTCAGGTGCACAATAACAGTAAGGACCATTTTCTTTAAAATGTGTAAAAATGGGGACACAGGATTTCAGGACCCCAGAAAGCCAGGTATGAGTTTAGATTGAGACAGAACCTCAACTCTAGGTATATTCACCGTAAAATTTTAACAATGAACGTAAATACTTTGAAATTTTTTAGGAAACCTAAAGTGTTTAAAAACTTTATCTCCCCTCATAAAGAAGTACACTAAATTTAAACCAAATGTCCAAAATTCTTAGTTTGCCATCAAGTTATCTCCATAGCTTCTTCTAAAATATAGCCTCTCTAAATTAGATGACATTCTTTAATGGGACTTCTTGGCCCAACTGTCATTTATAAATTGTGATTATAAATACAAGGCAGAGGGAAACACCCAACAATTCACCAAGGCACTGAAGAGTTTAAGCTTCTACTTCCCACCAGAAGCAGATTGGCTTATGTGGCCACTGCTATCATTATTCTCTAGGAACTGTAAAAGTCTCCTAAAATCTTCCAAATAAGGAAAGAAGCCAACTTTAATAAGCTAGACTCTAAGGATGACAAGAGTCTCTGAAATAGACATTTTAGAGAACTGAGCTCAGTAAACAGCCTTTTACATGTTTACCAGCTATTATTTTACCTACATTCTTTTACTTCAAGATAAAACTAGGGGAAAAAAACCCCACTCCAATAGGATTACTATTCCTATTTTCCTTATCTTTCTGCACTTTTCAAGTTTTCTGCAAGGAACAGGTATTATTTTGACAATCAGTCTTTAAAACATTCAATTTCTTGGTAACTACTGACTTCTTACCAGAAAGAGGCTGCACGTAATTCCACAACGTGTCTTTATTTGTCCCAAAATAGTCTCTATTGCCAATTGAAAGAGTATATGACCGTTCATCCATAAGCCTGACCTTCCTTCTACTCTGGCCTAATGAACAGGGCTGACCATCTAGGCGAACAGAGCTCTTCGGCGCACAGACTTTGATGCTTTTTAAGCCAACGGGCTTCATTTCTAACCAATTAGGTTTAAACTAAGTAGAAAAGAAACACACTGCTTTTCCAAAACTGGAAAAAGTCAGTTAACGGAAAGCCCAGACACATTCCAACACAGAATGTTAACAATTCAAATCTGATTGGAGGGGCTTCCCTGGTGGCGCAGTGGTTGAGAGTCCGCCTGCCGATGCAGGGGACACGGGTTCGTGCCCCGGTCCGGGAAGATCCCACATACCGTGGAGCTGCTAGGCCCGTGAGCCATGGCCGCTCAGCCTGCGCGTCCGGAGCCTGTGCTCCGTAACGGGAGAGGCCACAACAGTGAGAGGCCCGCGTACAGCAAAAAAAAAAAAAAAGAAAAAAAAGAAAAAAATCTGATTGGAGGGGCTTCCCTGGTGGCACAGTGGTTAAGAATCCGCCTACCAATGTGGGGAACATGGTTTTGAGCCCTGGTCCGGGAAGATCTCACGTGCCGGGGAGCAACTAGGCCCGTGCGTCACAACTACTGAGCCTGCGCTCTAGAGCCTGTGAGCCACGACTACTGAGCCTGTGAGTCACGACTACTGAGCCTGTGAGCCATGACTATTGAGCCCGTGAGCCACGACTGCTGAGCCTGTGAGCCACAACTACTGAAGCCCACGTGCCTACAGCCCGTGCTCCACAACAAGAGAAGCCACCGCAATGAGAAGCCCACACACCACAATGAAGAGTAGCCCCCTCTCGCTGCAACTAGAGAAAGCAACACACAGCAAGGAAGACCCAACACAGCCAAAAATAAATAAATAAAACAAATAAATTTATTAAAAAAAAATCTGATCAGAGGATCTTCCACACAAGCTACACTTTTCAAAATACAGCTCCAATGATGTTCAAGAAAAGAAAAATTTCCCCAAAGTAAAAGAAATGCAGGCCTAAGTAAATCTACTGCTACTCTCGCAAAATAGTGTTGATGCCTTTGTGAAGGAAAAGTTTAAATGAGGATGCCATTTCAAAGAAAAAGAATTCAGGTTTACTAAAGCCACCATCCAGCTAATGTTCACATACCTCACGTGTGGTTTTCTATCACATGACCAAGTACACCTGCCTTAGCAAAGCCCTACATACAATGGCTGATTTCTCCACAGCTCAGAGGACTAACATGTGACCAGCAATGCTATAGACTTGAGCACCCTGTCCAGCAGTGCAGAAACAAAGAACAGAATACCAAGCTTCAAGAATATCAGCACACTTTGGGAAAGACAGGCAAAGCAGAACGCTACCAGTGCTGATGACTGTTTTTATTTTCATAAATACTAGTTTAAAAAAATAGTAGTTTTTATGCATGGAGAAGAGATTTACTCTAGTTTTCAAATATTAACAGTCATTAATTTACAAGTTCAGAATGACTAGATTTTCCTCAAACTTTTACATTTAACGTCGACATCTTACTCTGTTTGGAGTTTTCATTTTAAAGGGCCGTGATGAATGTTTGATTTCACTTACACCTTCAAACAAAATTATAACTACCTTAAATAATTTAATATATTCCATTTTAACTACAACCTTAAAACATTTTTTTTTTTTTTGCGGTACGCTGGCCGCTCACTGTTGTGGCCTCTCCCGTTGCGGAGCACAGGCTCCGGACGCGCAGGCTCAGTGGCCATGGCTCACGGGCCCAGCCGCTCCGCGGCATGCGGGATCTTCCCGGACCGGGGCACGAACCCGTGTCCCCTGCATCGGCAGGCGGACTCTCAACCACTGCGCCACCAGGGAAGCCCCTTCCTACCATTTTTACAGTCATCCTGGCTCAAAATTTCAAAGCCATCTTCAAGTACTCTTCTCCTGATTTCATATTACTCATCTGGTCCTGTCTTTCCCATATTCATAATGTCATCAACCTTTTCCTATTAAGCCTACTACTGCCATCCTCATAGTCCAAATTCTCAGATAAATTCAAATCTAGGATTTTGCATCCTAACTCCAGCCACTTTCTCCTTTCAAATAACTATCAAAAGTAAAGTCAAATAAATCACCCTAAAATATTGCTGGTGTTTCACACCGCTTTTATGTTACATAGGGACATGAACCTTAGGACTTTCAACTGCCCCTTCAATGTTTATCTTTGAATCATAAAGGGAGGATGGGATCAGGGTGGATGGGAACCCCCTCCCTTCATGATTTGGTTGAAATACAAATCAGGGTGTGAGAACTGCTGGCTGATCAATCACTAAGAAGCCACGTAACCTAGAAGCACAGGTAAATTAATTCTCCAGGAGGTGAGTCTTGACCAGCTGGAAACAGGAAATGGGAGAAAGCTGGACAAATAAATCATCCCTTCTTTCTCTCTCATATGGACTATTCTGAAGTGTAATTTCTCCTCGAAAGCCTTACAGAAAAGTCCCATATGCAAATGACCTGCTACATCTCTTCACAGGTCACGATGGAACAGTAGCTAGGGCTGTAATGTAGTTCATCTTCCTTTGCCTTCCTTCCTTCTCTCCCTCACCTTCACTATCCTGGGCTTGCACCTTCCAAAAAGTGAACACCTTAATCGGGTTCTGCTTCCCAGAGGGTGTGGGCTAAAACATACACCTCACCTCAGCTGATCCTCACAAGCTGTAACCTGGGGAGGTAAATAAATTAGAAAGCTATTAGGAATAAATTAGAAGATTATTAGGACCCCCGTTTTACAAATGAAGAAACTGAGGCTTAACTCAGAACCTTTCCCAAGGAGCAAGGACATTGTTCAAATGTCACCTCTAAGAGAGCCCTTCCTTCTCTAACCAATCCACTCAAAGTAGGGTCCCTGCTCTCAGTTATCCTCTATCCTTTTACTCATTTTTTCTTTTCTTCACAATATTTATCACAGCTTGAAATCCGAATTATTTCTTACTTTGTTTACATGTTTATCTGCCTTTCTTACTACATTACAAGCTCCTCATGGACAGAGACTTCGCAGTGTCTGGCAGAGCAGGCTATTGGTGAATATTTAATGAATAAATTAATATCACAACATTAGCTGGTCTCAGCTAGTTTCTGAGCTTCCAGTCTTGTTTCATTTAAATCCATCCTTGGACTTCCCTGGTGGTCCAATGGTTAAGACTCCACGCTTCCACTGCAGGGGGCACAGGTTTGATCCCTGATCGGGGAACTAAGATCTAAAGGTCGAGAGGTGAGGCCAAAAAAAAAAAAAAAAAACCATTCTCTACCACAGTCAGTGTGATCAGGTCACTTACCTTCTTAAATCCTTTCATGGGCCTCTTTCTTACCTAATGAAGAACAATCTCCATGAAAAGGGTCTTGGGCTCAGGAGCTCAGAGTTGAAGCAGCATATAAACTAGATTTTGAATGAGAAGCATGTTCACCAGATAGAGAAGAGAAAGAAGGGCATTACCGCTCAGAAACTCAAAAGAACATGATACTTTCTAAGAATCATTTCTGGTGTGAAGAGCTAGATGTGATGATATAGAAGTATCAGATGGAAAAAGATTGTGAAGAGCCTCACAAATGACATTAAGGAGTGAGGATCTGATGCACAAAAAATGGCACAGTCTTAGAAAGTTTATAGGCAAGGAATGGTATGATCTAAATAGTGTTTTAGAAATAAAGTGAAAACGCAGCAGTGAGAATGGACTGGATAGGAAGAGACAAAACCATTCAGAAGGATGCTCAATGTGAAACAGACCACATCAAGAGATAAAGGCCAGATGTATACGTATAGCTGATTCACTTTGCTGTACAGCAGAAACTAACACAACATTGTAAAGTAACTATACTCCAATTTTTTTTAAAAAAAGAGAGAGATAAAGGCCAGAACAACAGCACTTGAAATGGGGATGGAGAGGAGGAGCGGAGAGATTCATGGGGCCACACTAAACACTCATCTACTTAATACAAATTCAACCTTATTATCTAGGTAGGAAGTTTCCTACACTGTGGCCTATAAGCTTAAACCAATCAAAGAAAGGCCCCAAATCACTCTGGACCTTATTCTTCTACTACATATATTACATAGCTCTTCCCAAATGGGAGTGCCACTATAATAGGGCTGACTCTAACAGACTGAATAGCAGGTCTTCAAAAGCAGGGAGTGTGTCATATCCATTTCTTTAATATCCAAGGCAGTGCCTGGCACTCAATTTTTATGAACGAATGAATGAATAAGTAGAAGAATGCTTTATGACTGAAACAGGACTTGAAAACAACATAGGTTTTAGGCCTAAAAAGGTCATTCCAGGCAAGTGCAATGGTATGGGTGAATAGAAATGGTAAACCTGGGGGAGAGACAATGTCCTAAACTAAGATGGAATATGTTGGTCCTCTTGGTCCAGCCTTGCATAAGCCATGCTTATTCCCTGCCTGGAACTTTCTCCCACCCACCCCTCCTCATTCCATATGGCTCACCCCTTCATTTCGTTGGGGTGTCTACTCAAATATCACCTCACCAGAGGCTTTCCCTGACCAGCCTACCTAAAATTCTCTAGCGCCCTCTAAAGGTTTAGCCTCACTCTCTAAACCTTTTCTCTTGTTTTTCTTCTTAGTAGATTACTGAAGAGATGCTCTGACAATTTCATTCATCTGTACCGATATTAGGCTTGGCTCACTTTAATTTCAAATCAAGTTCGTCAGTTATTGAGATCAGGACCTAATAAAAAAATTACAGCACATTGAGGTTTTTTCCTTTTTTTTTTTTTTTTTTTTGCGGTACGCGGGCCTCTCACTGTTGTGGCCTCTCCCGTTGCGGAGCACAGGCTCCGGACGCGCAGGCTCAGCGGCCAAGGCTCACGGGCCCAGCCGCTCCGCGGCACGTGGGATCTTCCCGGACCGGGGTACGAACCCGTGTCCCCTGCATCGGCAGGCGCATTCTCAACCACTGCGCCACCAGGGAAGCCCTCTTTTCCTTTTTTAAAAAAATTAATTTTACTGTAAAAAGTCTAACTGTTGACCACTTCTAAGTCCTGTCATTTAAGTTCCTTCCAACAAAACCTGGATGGATGCCACAGAGAACATTATTTTCTTACAGGAAATATACGCCAGACCGTCCCAGAGTAGGCAGGAAAGAATTTTATATTCCTCAATGGAGAAGATTCTAGGAATGGAGCAGTAATCCATAAAGAAAATCGTCGAGATTAAACTTAAGGGGAAAAGAGGTTCTAAACGCAAGATATTATAGAGAGCACAGCTCGAAGTGAGACACGATAATGTCATGCCTATTTCAATAAGTTGTTTTTACAAAGCTAATTACACAAGACGTCGCTGACCATAGGCAGGCTGATGTGGCGGAAACCACCCAGATGAGTCCTAGCCCGAGCCGGGGGCATCAAGGTAGCCTTATCTCCGGGGTGAACTTTCCTTGCTCTGCCTTCCTCAGTGGGAATTCGAAAAGTCTGTGAAGCGGCCACCTAGATTTAAGCTTTTTAAATCTGAGATATTCCGGAGAGCCGGGCAAAGGCGGCCAGAAGCGGCTTCATACTGCACTTGGTAAGAAACTATCGGACCTTGGGCCCAAAGACTCACAGTAGCGACGGCCAAGGGAGGGGATGGGGGAGAGAAATGCACGCCCCAATTAGAGTCGCCCCGGAGTCCCCATCCCTCGTCCCCACCCGGGGCCCCGCCACCGCAGCATAGGGTCTGCCCGCCCCCGCGGGTCCCGCCGCCCCAGCGCGCGAGGCGCGGGCGCCTCACCTGCAGGCTTGTCTGCGGCCATCTTCCCGCCTCGGCTCGGGTCCTTCCCCGCAGGTGGCGTGGCCTCCACTCCAGCTGCCCGGCTTACCGCTATCCTGGACCTCGGAGGACGACCCTGCGCCCACTTCGGCTCCGGGCCCCTGGGTTCCGGCCTGGGGAGTGGGCAGACGGCGGGCTGAGGAAGTGACGAAGACTAGTTTGCGTCGTCTAGCAACAGCAGCAGCGTCTCCGCCCCGGGCGGTGGCACTACCTCCAGCCATGCACGGTTTCCGCCCCGCCGCGTCCCCTGACACACTACTTCCGGGGGCCGCGGCCGGCGTGGGAACTGCGGCTGGCCCCGCCCCACGCTGGCGTCCCCGGCGGCCCGCCCCCTGCGGCGTGAGCGCGCGCGCCCGGCCGGACGTGCGCTCACCCGCGCGTCTGCGCGTGCGTTGGGTGTGCCGGTTGGGAGCTGCGCGCCGCTGCTGTGTGCTTATCCTGGTTAGAATTCTCGAGTATCCGAGCTCTTGTCCCTCATTTTACATAAAACCACAGTAACTGCACCTGACATCTATATGGTAAGCATTGAGCCTTGCACTTGGCTTGTACAATTTTAATGATTTCTCTCAGCTCTGTGAGAAGGCACAGTTGCGATTCCCCGTTTGGAAACAAAACGAAACATTTTATTTTAGAGGTTTTAGATTTACAAGAAAATTGCAAAATGATACATGGAGCTCTTGTATACTCTTCACCTAGTTCCCCCTGTTGTGATCCTCTTGAATAATTATTACATTACTGTGGTACATCCGTCACATCTAAGAAACAACTTTGGTTGGTACATTACTATTAACTAAATTCAACATTTAGAAAAATGAAAAAAACTTTTTTTAGTCAATGTCGATTTTCTGTTCCAGGATCTTGTCCAAGATACCACATTAAATTATTCATGTCTCCTTAGGCTTTTTTTTTTTTTTTTCCCCGCTCTGCTGCGCCGCTTGCAGAATCGCAGAATCTTAGTTCTCCGACCAGGGATCGAACCTGGACCAGCATCCAAGTCCTAACCACTGGACCGCTAGGGAATTCCCTCCTTAGGCTATTCTCGTCTGTAATCACTTCTCAGATTTTCCTTGTTCCTGATGACTTTAACAGCTTTGAAGAATACTGGTCAAGATTTTTTTTTTTTTTTTTTTTTTTGCGGTACGCGGGCCTCTCACTGCTGTGGCCTCTCCCGTTGCGGAGCACAGGCTCCGGACGCGCAGGCTGAGCGGCCATGGCTTACGGGCCCAGCCGCTCCGCCGCATGTGGGATCTTCCCGGACTGGGGCACGAACCCGTGTCCCCTGCATCGGCAGGCGGACTCTCAACCACTGCGCCACCAGGGAAGCCCTGGTCAAGATTTTTGAAGAATGGACCTGGATTTGGGTGTATCCAGTGTTTTTCGTGGTTAGACTAGGGTTACAGGTTTTTAGGAGAAAGACCACAGAGGTGACCTGCCATTCTCATCACATCAAATCAAGAGTACGAGCTAACAGAATGACTTACTGATGATGTTGCCCTTGATCACCTGGCTCAGGTAGTATTTGCCAGGCTTCTCCGCTCTTAAGTCACCTCTACACACTACCCTTTGGAATCATTAAATGTAGCTCACAGTCGAATGGTGGGGAGTGTTAAGCTCTGCCTCCTGCCATGGGGAGTCTGTGCATAAATTATATTCTCTAAGGGAGATTCGTCTCTTCTCCATTTAGTTACTTATTCAATTATATATTTATGTCGGTATGGACTCATGTATGTTTTTTTAAAATTGAAGTATAGTTGATTTACAATGTTGTGTTAGTTTCTGGTGTACAGAAAAGTGATTCAGTTATCCATATATTTATTCTTTTTCATATTCTTTTCCATTATGGTTTATTACATGATGTTGAATATAGTTCCCTGTGCTATAGAGTAGGGCCTTGCTGTTTGTCTATTTTATACATAGTAGTTTGTATCTGCTAATCCCAAACTCCTAATTTATCCCTCCTCTGCTATCCCCTTTGGTAACCATAACTTTGTTTTCTATGTCTGTATGTTTCTGTTTTGTAAATAACTTCATTTATATCATATTTTAGATTCCACATATAGTGATATCATATGATATTTGTCTTTCTCTCTCTGACTCACTTCACTTAGTATGACAATCTCTAGGTCCATCCATGTTGCCGCAAATGGCATTATTTCATTCTTTTTATGGCTGAATATTATTCCATCGCATATATACACCACATCTTCTTTACATGGACATTTATTTTATATTGTGGTTATAATCCAATACTACATTATTTCGTTGCTCAAATTGTTTCAGCTTTGCTAATTGGAAACCTTTTCAGGTTTGCTCCTATGTCCCTTTGACATGGTTGCTCATGTTTTAAAAAAACCTTCTAAAAAATTCATATTAACATATACACAGAAAATGTACAAAGCATAAGCACAGTTTTTTGAATTTTCATCAACTAAACATATCTACATAACTAGCACCCAGAGGAAGGACAACACATTACCCGCATGCAGGAGCCCCCTTCATGTCTCCTCCCATCCCTGCACAAGGGTAGTTACTAACCGATGGCTAACACCATTGGATTGAGTTTTAAACTCAATAAAAGTGGATCACAATATATTTTCTTTAGAGTCTAGCTTCTTTTGCTCAACCTTACACGATTCATCCATGTCATTGAGTGAAATTAGTTTCTCATTGTTATGTAATGTTCCATTATGAGAATGTACCATAATTTGTGTATTCATTTTTTTGTTGAGTATTTGGGTATTTTGTCTATATTGAATAAGCCCAATATGAATATTCTAGTATGTCTTTTTTTTTTTCTTTGCAGTACGCGGGCCTCTCACTGCTGTGGCCTCTCCCGTTGCGGAGCACAGGCTCCGGACGCGCAGGCTCCGCGGCCATGGCTCACGGGCCCAGCTGTTCCACGGCATGTGGGATCTTCCCGGACTGGGGCACGAACCCGTGTCCCCTGCATCGGCAGACGGACTCTCAACCACTGCGCCACCAGGGAAGCCCTAGTATGTCTTTTGATGAGTATGTTAGAGCCCACATAAAAAGACACCTGCAGTGTTTACTGATCTAGCCACTGTAAGGAGCCTCTCAATAAAAAAGGAATTAAAAGGAAATTGAGAGAATTTGGGCTTTTGCTGGATGATTTTAAAGAGGGATTAGGGAAGTTGAGGGGTTGGCAGTTTTGGATTGGAGGCAGTCAGGAAGCAGACAATTCAGTGATTGAGTGTCTTAGTTTTTATCTAGTAGTTTTTATCTAGGAGGCAGGAGGATTAAAGCAAGGCTAGAGAGTTGTCATTGGTCAGGGAGCTGCATCAGTCATGTTAGAAGAAGGAGGTGTTCCCTCATTTTTGTGCTTATGGAGGGCTTCATTTCTGTCTTGTCCCAAACACAATTATGGTGTAACCTTCTCTGAACATGTTCATATTCTGTGAGTGTAGTGTATGTCCCGCTGGGAGTGTTCTGCTAGAAGAATTGTTTTTCTCTTAAGTCTCCAGGCTTGTCAGCAGAGCCATTTTTCACCTTCTCACATGTGGTCCCACCTCTTGGACCTTATCCATTTCACAGATATGGAAAACGAGGTGTTAACCCACTTTCCCAAGTAACAAGACTAGTAAACAACTATTATCTTAACTGTTACATTCAGCTTTAAAGGTTCTAGAATTCGCCTATGTGGAAAATGTCTTGGGTCTCTTCTCTCACCTTTCCATATTGGCAGCTCTCCCTCGTTTACAGGGAGGAAGAAAAGTTAATTCAGACGTGGGAGGTGTGGGAATTCCCCAGTGGTGCATTGATTAAGAATCCACCTGCCAATGCAGGGGACACGGGTTCGAGCCCTGGTCCGGGAAGATCCCGCATACCGCGGAGCAACTAAGCCCGTGCACCACAACTACTGAAGCCTGCAGGCCTAGAGCCCTTGCTCTGCAACAAGAGAAGCCACTGCAATGAGAAGCCCATGCACCGCACCAAAGAGTAGTCCCCTCTCGCCGCAACTAGAGGAAGCCCGCACGCAGCAACGAAGACCCAACGCAGCCAAAAATAAATAGATAAATAAATAAAAATTTATTAAACAAAAAAAAGTGGGAGGTAAAAAATCTCAGTGGGACTCTGCTTGGTCACCAGCCATGGCGAGTCAGTTTGCATCCAGCTAGTGATGGTACCAGCTAGTGATGGTACCACTGTGTACCCACAGTGCCTCAAACCTGATGTGGTCCTTGCCACTTGTGGAAGACTGTCTCCAAGAATGGTTGTCACCAGTCCCTCCCATCCCAATATGAACATTGCTGCTCTTCCCCTCCCTTTGAATATGAGTTGTGACTTGCTCCAACCAACAGAATGCAGAAGTGATGCTGAGCCAGTTTTGGTTCTAGCCCTTGAAAGGCATGGCAGTGTCCACTTTTCCTCCCTTGTACTCAGCTACCATGCTGTAAGGCTATAAGACTGTCCTGCTGGAGCGAGACCATGAGAAGGGGAGCCAAGATGTCCCAAGTGACAACAAGCACCAAGGTTCCAGACATAAGAATGAAGCCTTCTTGAACCTTCTAGCCCAATCCAGCTGCCAGCTCAATGCAGTCACATGAGTGGTCCTAGCTAACATCATATTAAGCAGAAAAACTGCTCAGGGGCTTCCCTGGTGGTGCAGTGGTTGGGAGTCCACCTGCCAGTGCAGGGGACACAGGTTCGATCCGTGGTCCGGGAGGATCCCACGTGCTGCAGAGCAACTAAGCCCGTGCACCACAACTACTGAGCCCACGTGCTGCAGCTACTGAAGCCTGTGCACCTAGAACCTGTACTCCACAACAAGAGAAGCCACCATAATGAGAAGTAGCCCCCACTGGCCAGAACTAGAGAAAGCCCGCATGCAGCAATGAAGACCCAATGCAGCCAAAAAAAAGAAAAGAAAAGAAAAGAAAAACTGCTCAGTCAACCCCCAGAATGGTGAAAAATAATAAGTTATTGTTATTGGACAATGACTAATTTAAAAAATTGAGATATAAGCACATACCATGCAATTCACCATTTTAAAGTATATAATTCCATGGTTTTTAGTATATTCACAAAGTTGTGCAGACATTACCAATATCTAATTCTGTGTCAAACCAGCAAGGTAGAGTGGGGTTTTTCGGGGTTTTTTTTTTTGGCCATACCTTGTGGCATGCAGGATCTTTCCCCACCAGGGATCAAACCGGTGCCCCCTGCCGTGGAAGCGCGGAGTCTTAACCACTGGACCACCGGTCCTGTTTTTTGTTTTTTTGTTTTTTTTAATGACTCATTGGTGCCTTCTCCTTGAGGACATTTCCAATTTACAAGTGAAGAAAAAAAAATGTATGTTAAACATATTTTTATTACTCTCTAAAACCTGAATTCAGAAAGATTATTCAACTATAAATAATGGGAAAATTGAGTAGTTAAAATTTTATCATCATCATGATGAGATATTTCAGAACACAGAAAAGTACAGATATATTATGACAAGTTTATTTACCACTCAGATTTGACAAATGTCAACGTTCACCACGTTTGCTTCAGATCTTTCTTTTGAAAACCGTTACTGGTACAGATGAGTCCAATTTATATTCCCTTCCTGATTGCATTTCCCTTACTCTCTTCCCAGAGGTAGCCACTTCTTTGAAGATGCTATGTGTCCTTGTAGTCCATGTTTAAAACATGATATACCCATAAACAACATTTATTATTATTCATTCAACTTTAAATATCACACTGACAGTATCATTCTGAAACTTGCTTTTTAATTTCTTTTATTTAAAAAAATTAAAAAGGGACTTCCCTGGTGGTGCAGTGGTTAAGACTCTGCACTCCCAATGCAGGGGGCCTGGGTTTGATCCCTGGTCAGGGAACTATATCCCGTATGCCGCAACTAAGAGCCTGCATACTGCAACTAAAAGATCCTGCACATGGCAACAAAGATCCCGCGTGCTGCAGCTAAGACCTGGCACAGCCAAATAAGTAAGTAAATAAATAAATATTTTTAAAATAAAATAAAATGTTTTAAAATAATTTTTAAATTAAGTTTTTTTTTTTTTGCCACACCATGGGGCTTGTGGGATCTTAGTTCCCCAACCAGGGATTGAACCCGGGCCACGGCAGTGAAAGAGCCTAGTCCTAACCCCTGGACTGCCTGGGAATTCCCTGAAACTTGCTTTTTCAACTCAATGCTACATTTTTGAGGTTGAAATATATATTCATAATATATAATATTCATTTAAAATATATAATATATTTATATAAACATTATAAATGTATTATATATATTAAACAACATATATAGTTTATAGTATTCCACTAAATGATGATCACTTAGGTATACTTTTGTAGCATGATCCTTACATAGAAGTCTCATAGGGACTTCCCTGGCAGTTCAGTGGTTAACACTCTGCACTTCCAACGCACGGGGCTTGGGTTCAGTCCCGGTCGGGGAACTAAGAGCCCGCATGCCTCGCAGTGTAGCCAAAAAAGAAAAGTCTCATAAATAATAAAGGCATTAAATATCTCACTGATGAGAAATCTGTTCCATTGCTAAATCAGTGACTCAGCAGTGTCAAGATGCAGTTGGGCATCCCTGGGGTTCTATCTTCCTCTTGTGGTCCCAAGATAATGGCCATAGCTCTGAGCATCATACGCTTGCCTGTCGTGGTATCCAAAGGAAGTGGAGGAAGGGAGAAAAGAATTTTCCTTTTCCAGCCTTATTCTCTAACAAATAGGTACCGCATTTCATCAAACCCAAGATCCTATCAATTTACTACTAAAAATAAAGAGTGCTGACAATTAAACTGACTTAATGCTTTCTTATCCCTTAGAATTTATGTTTAAATAAATAGCTCTTTGAGACCTAGACATAAAATTTTTAAAATTATATATTACTCCTGAGTATACAAAACAAGAAAATAGAAATGAACTAAATTGTTTAAGGTATTTTCAGAACGTCTTCCCGCCAGAGTTCCACTCTAAATTACTTTTCAATTCAGTGCCTTCCCTGTCTGTGTTCATCACCCTCTGTGCCCTCAGGAACACTGGCAGGACAGCAGTCTCCTCACAGAATCACCACTGTTGTCTCAAGAAGGCCCATTCTGCAGGTTTCAGTTCTGGCACTTTCTGGATCTTACCAGAAGTCACAAATGGTAGGTTTTCAGATCGTTTGCACACACACGGGGAACGACAATCACACCATAGCAGCCATCTGACAGAGATTGTGAGAAGCCTGATAATTTCAGAAACAAAAGAAAGAGTGTGTGTCTTAGAATCAATGAAGTACAGTGAATCTTTCTCAGAAGTCTCTCACCAAAATCTCCCCTTAGTTCTCCTCGGTGAAGTTGGTAGCCTGCCCACCACTGGATCAATTACTGGCAAAAGAGATTCCATCTTATGCCTTGGATTCATCACAATGCATCCATAAAACATTTATGTGGGGGATAAGTAAAATCAGGATTTTATTAAACAGGAGGAGCAGGAACGGACTGCTGAAAGGACAGTCCCTTATCACTTTATCACTGTTTTTCTCTTATTGACAGACTCATTTCCAATTTTCATTTTACAAACACAGCTGCAGAACCACCCTTGGACATGTGCACTGTTACCAGAGCTTCTCTAGGATACATACTATAAGGTGGAATTTATTTGAAAGTATAACGAATCCTATGTGTCTATCCCCTAGCCTCATTTCATCATAGACTTATTTCATCTCCCCTGTCCCCTTCTTATGTTTTTGTTGCTGGAATATTTTAAAGCAAGTCCCAGACATCATACCATTCACTTCTAAACACTTCAGTATGCACCCCAAAAGGAATATCCAAATACTTTCTTGCATAACCACAATGCCATTATCACATCTAACACAATTCAAAATAATTCCTTAATATCATTCAATTACCAAGCCATACTCAAATTTCCTCTATTGTATAAAAATACTCTTTCTGTAATTTCTGTTTAGAATCAGGATCAAACAAGATCTCTTTTATTTGGTTATGTCTCTTGTGTTTCTTATAAGTCTTTTAAGTCCTATGTTTCTCTTAATCTAGAACAGTCCCCTACCCTTTTATTTTTTCTTTCATTGACTGGTTGATGAAATTAGAGTCCAATATAAGATCCCTCCTTTGAGATCTGGTATATTGCTTCCTTGTGGACTACATCCTTTATGCTCAATATTTCCTGTGGACTGGAGATCAGCTTTAAAGGCTTGATTATATTATGATTCAAAAAAACTTTTCCCTGAGAATCTTTCCTAGGTGGTGCTGTGTACTTTTTGCATCACTGTCTGGAGGCATGTTATACTTTCTGTCTCATTTTTGGTGACATTTAGATTGATCCTTGGGTTCAGATAGTGACAGTCTGTTTTTTTTTTTTTTTTTTTTTTTTGCTGCGTTGGGTCTTCATTGCTGTGCGCAAGGCTTTTCTCTAGTTGGGGCGAACGGGGGGCTACTCTTCATTGCGGTGCACGGGTTTCTCATTGTAGTGGCTTCTCTTGTTGCAGAGCACGGGCTCTAGGCATGTGGGCTTCAGTAGTTGCAGCACCTGGGCTCAGTAGTTGTGGCTCACGGGCTCTAGAGCACAGGCTCAGTAGTTGTGGCACACGGGCTTAGTTGCTCTGTGGCATGTGGGATCTTCCCGGACCAGGGCTTGAACCCGTGTCCCCTGCATTGGCAGGTGGATTGTTAACCACTGCACCACCAGGGAAGTCCCTGACAGTCTGATTTTTATACATTTCCTACCAGCCTTTCTCCTAGTGGTTTCTGAAGCACTAATGATCACTGCCTTAATCAGTTATTTCACTAATAGTTGAAACAATTTTCGACTTTCGACACTGCTGCCTCCGTTAACTAGAATCAGGGCTGAGAGCCTCCGTGAATTTTATACGCTAGGCATCTCCCTTGCCTTACCTTAGTCCTAGCCCTAGCTAGAATTCTTCTGCAGTGAAAAACTTTCCCTTGTCCACAGTGATATTTGGTTACACTGAAATTCAGTTTATATCAGAAAGGTAGGATGAATGCTTAGTTCTTTCCCCTATAATTATTGATGTTCCGAGGAGTAAGTTGATGTCCCAACAATCTCTAGGACTATTTCTTTTCTAAAAAATTATTCTGAACTCATATATTTTTTATATGTTCAATATGTTTTAATCAACTGCAGTCCTTAATCTTTTTGAAATTAAAGTCCATGTGTGGACTTCCCTGGTGGCGCAGTGGTTAAAAATCCACCTGCCAACGCAGGGGACACAGGTTCAAGCCCTGGTCGGGGAAGATCCCACATGCCACGGAGCAGCTAAACCTGTGCACCACAACTACTGAGCCTGTGCTCTAGAGCCCGTGAGCCACAAATACTGAGCCCGAGTGACACAACTACCGAAGCCTGTGCGCCTAGAGCCCGTGCTCCGCAACAGGAGAAGCCACCGCAATGAGAAACCCGCGCACCGCACCGAAGAGTAGCCCCCGCTCTCGGCAACTAGAGAAAAGCCCGCGTGCAGCAAGGAAGACCCAATGCAGCCAAAAATTTAAAAAAAAAAGGCATTCTCAGAGAACTGTAGCCCTATCCTCACCTGCACTTCCCATTCCCATTATCTTCTCTTTTTACCCTTTTCCACCCACCCACCCCTGGTAATCAACTTAAGTTCCTGAGAACTTCAGTTACCCCCCACCTTTTAGAAATATGTAAAATGTGAACATTTCTGAAGTAGAGACTCTTAGTCACCTACCCCAGATGAGTTCATCTTCCAAAGTCATACAGTCAGTGGTGGGGGGAGGGATAAAGTGGGAAATTGGTATTGACATATACATACTGATATGTATAAAATAGATAACTAAAAAGGACCTACTGTATAGCACAGGGAAATCTGCTCAATACAATGTAATGACCTGTATGGGAATAGAATTTTAAAAAAGAGTGGATATTTGTGTATGTATAACTGATTCACTTTGCTGAACAGCAGAAGGTAACACAACATTGTAAATCAACTATAGTCCAATAAAAAAAATAAAGCATTGAATATTTTTAAAAAGTCATACAATCTATAATTTTCACTCATCAAAGGCTCCCTTCTCCTACTCTCCCTGGCAGCTAGGTGTAGTCACAGGACTACTGCTTTAAAAGGTTTTTGCATGTCTTCTTTTCCTCTTTTTTCTTTTTCTTCCAATTCTCCATCCTGCTGCCTAGAATGTAAATGTGATGGCTGGAACTCTAACAGCTATCTTAGATCTTGAAGCCAAGAGTCCAAGGGATAGAGGAGTGGAAAGCTTAAAGAGCTTGCATTCCTGATGATATCATAGACGCTCCATACCAGTTCCAGACTGCATTTGTGTGTGTGTTGCATGCAAGGCTTATTCATTGTTTTTTGGTTTTTTAAAAAATTTATTTATTTTATTTATTTATTTTTGGCTGCGTTGGGTCTTCGCTGCTGCACACGGGCTTTCTCTAGTTGCGGCGAGCGGGGGCTACTTTTTGTTGCGGTGGGCAGGCTTCTCATTGTGGTGGCTTCTCTTGTTGCAGAGCACAGGCTCTAGGCACGCGGGCTTCGGTACTTGTGGCAAGTGGGCTCAGTAGTTGTGGCTCGCGGGCTCTAGAGCACAGGCTCAGTAGTTGTGGCGCACAGGCTTAGTTGTTCCATGGCATGTGGGATCTTCCCAGCAAGGGCTTGAACCCTTGTTCCCTGCATTGGCAGGTGGATTCTTAACCACTGCACCACCAGGGCAGCCCCTATTCATTGTTAATTTCGGTGTTCTATCACATAAAGCTGAAACTAATCTTTTTTTAATTAATTTATTTATTTGCTTGTGCCGGGTCTTGGTTGTGGCAAACGGGCTCCTTAGTTGCAGCTCTTGGGCTCCTTAGTTGCGGCATGCAGGCTCCTTAATTCTGGCATGCGAACTCTTAGTTGCAGCATGCATGTGGGATCTAGTTCCCTGACCAGGGATCGAACCCAGGCCCCCTGCATTCGGAGCGCAGAGTCTTAACCACTGCGCCACCAGGGAAGTCCCTGAAACTAATCTTAACTGCTTCAGTTTCTAAATGAAATTAAGCAAATAGATCTGATTTTATTTTTGCTTGTGTCATTTAAATTTATTATTTCATTATTTATGGTCCCACGTAAATCCTGTAATAACTCAGAATGAAAACCATAAGTTTGCATTAGAAATTTTGGTATTGTGATGTCGTCAGGGCTAATATTGATATATGGTTAGTGTTCATGCGTGTGGTTATGCTGGTTGTTTACAGATGACTCCAGTATTGAATGAAAAGTGCCTATGCCATATTTGCTACTAAATATTTCAAAAATCACCCCAAATAAGAATTGCATTCACTGATTTGCACATTTAACAAATAGTTATGGAATGTACTGTGCTAAAGTGTCAATTCAATGGAGAATGAAAATGAACACAGACCCTGTCTATTTACAAACCAATAAGGCTATAGATATTAACGAAGAGTCATATGTATGTATATACATTTGATTGTATATATTTGTTATGTTATATAATATGTTATGACAAATGAGAGGTAGAAGGAGCAGAAAGATGCGATTCTGAGAGTGTTTTTTGTGGGACCTAGCCCAGGAGTCAGGAGGCTCAGAGAAGGCCTGAAGAAGCTAGATCTGAAGGTAGAAATTAGCAAGGTAAAGGGAAGAGCAGGTTCAAAGGCCCTGTGGTGAGAGGGATCCTGCTGAGTGTGAGGGATGAACATATGTTCAGTGTGGCTTGAGCAGAGAGAACGAGGGGCAAGGCGAGGTCCCCGGAGCAGGGAGGAGCCAGACTGTTCCTGGTCACACAGGCCATGTTAAAGAGTCCTGTTTGTTTCTTGTCCCACAAGGATCACTGTTTTTTATCACCTGGTGTCCAATGTTTCGAAAACCATTATTTTTCATATGTTTTTGAAATATATTTTCTCTACCTTTTCCTCTAATGGTTACTTAGTATTTCATGGTATAGATGTGTCTTGATTTATACAACCAATCCTCCACGGTGATCATTGAGATATTTTCTAATTTTTTGCTGTTTCAAAGTGTTACAACCAACATCTTTACACATGCACCTTCTCTTCCATTGCATGATAGCTGTGCAGACACAATTTGTCAATAGAAGGGGCTGATGGAAGAAAAGTCAAATGCAGACACCCTTTAGGTAAATTAAACAAGACTTCTCTCTTATGGTCATTTTCCTTTCCAGAACCTGCTGTCTCTCACTCCAGGCCAGCCGCCTTCAGAAACGCCCAGTTTACTAGGTAGGTACCTGTAAACCCCTGTTATGAATTGTTTCAAGTTCCTTCTTTGTGTGTAGGACTGCTTGGCCATTGCCACTTAAGAGGTAAAGTTAGGCAACTGTTTTATTTATTTATATTTTATTTTTAAATTTTTGGCCACACCGCGAGGCATGTGGAATCTTTGGGAATCTTAATTCCCAAACCAGGGATCGAACCCGCGCCCCCTGCATTAGAAGGCAGAACCCTAACCACTGGACCACCAGGGAAGTCCCTAGGCAACTGTTTTAAATATCCCTGAACCTGCTATGATGAAGAGGAGGCCGTTCTGACCACAGCACATAGGAGTTTCTAGAGCCTCACTTCCTCACTCGGGTTTATCAGCTGTATTGATGAATGTCAGTAGCTGGCTCCGAGGGAAGGAAAGCCAAGCCCAGTCACCCCCTTGGGTAAATCAGACAGGTTTTACATACCTAGGGGATCCATGAGGAAGCGAGCAGTCAGAAAACAAATCAATCAGCAGCAATCTTTGGGATGGACAGAAGTGCAAGCTTCAGAACCTAAACAATCTCACCATAAATGTGCGTGTGCTGGTGGTGGGGTGAGGTGCAGATGGGAACATCTGAGTCTCCAGGGTCACATTCAGCCTCCAGGAAGCTCAACTGACCCCTCCTGGGCCCAGACTGCTGTGTGTATGTATCAACCTGGTATGTGCTGGGCCAGGTGACCCTCCCCAGTCCTGGGGCTAAACACTATGGGGTTTCACTGTGGGGCACCATTTACATACCCTCAGCATGGCTGATCATCACCCTGCCCGACCTCAGGTAAGCTGCCTGGTCTACAAAGTTCCTGAACTCAGAGTTGTGGACACGGGACGTGGCTCAGTGCATTGGAGTCTCTGGGATCGTCCAGCAGATCCTTAGACCAGATGAACGGCCTGGCTGCACGCATACAGGTTCAAAAGCTAGAAGCATCTTTCACCATCCATTCTTGGGAAATGCCTCTTACAACCTTTGCCCATTTCCACAGCCACTGCTGCACCTTTTCCAAGACCTCATCATACTAAGCCTCAGAATTGGCCTTGGACATGGCCTTCATGGTCCCCGGCTCTCTACACACATCCCACATATGTGGCTCTCATTACACGTGTATTAGCGTGAGTTTAGACCTTTGGGATTGGTGTACATACCTACACCCCCTAACTTGGAAACATAAATTTCCCACATCTGCCAGGTGACATCCCATTACAAGTTATACATTTAGGCTCAGCATTTTAAGACTGCTTGCTTTGAGAATATGTGATCTGACCAAGATAATACCTCCCTTTGGACTGTCAAGTTTAAACATGGCGGGTCCAGTTCCAATATGAATTTCAAGAGCTTGACTGAATGATATACACAAGTAACCATATAGAGAGACTGGTTGTGATCTCTCACTCTGCTCCTCCATTCAGTCTGTATCTGTTGAAAGGATGTATCTGTTGCATGGATTAGCCACTGTCTTTATACAGAAACGTCTCCTCTATGACCTGTTTTTCTCCGGAGTACCGGAGACCCTGGTGCCCGCCCATCTCAAGTCTCTCCTCCTCAGTCCAGCTGGTTTAGTCTCACAGCTTTGCCAACTGGGAGTATGTCTTCCACCTTTGCCCTTTCTTTTATCAATAAAACAGGAGGAAGAACAATAGGGCCACAAATCCCTTTCCTTAGGCAGTACAAGGAGGCCAAGGCCATGCTATTTATAGCAAGTAATGCAAACGGAAATAAATCAAGATATTTTCTCCTGTGGGTAACTTTGTTCTGGCTCCTGGCTACTGTTTAACTTCCTTTGGTGATTGTAGCCATATTTTATAAACCCTGCCAGCAGCTGGACCTCGCTCAACTGCAGCAAATCCTGGGAAATCAGACCCAGCTCTCTCTATATATACCTTGTCCTGTGCACTTGCAAACGGACAAGGCTTGCTATCTGATTTCCTGTCCTGACAATTTTGCTTTACTTCATGTCCTTACCATTAAAAAATTTTTTTAATTGAAGTATAGTTGATTTACAATATTATATTAGTTTCACGTGTACAATAGAGTGATTTGAACTTTTTATAGCTTATACTCTACTTAAAGTTATTATAAAATACTGGCTATATTCCCTGTGCTATACAATATATCCTTGTGGTTTATGTATTTTATAAATAGTAGTTTGTATCTCTTAATCTCTTACCCCTTGTTGCCTCCCTCCCTCTCACCTCTCCCCACTGGTAAACCACTAGTTTGTTCTCTGTATCTGTGAGTCTGCTTCTGTTTAGTTATATTGATGTGTTTGTTTTATTTTTTAGATTTCACATATACGTGATGACATACAGTATTTGTCTTTCTCTGTCTGACTTATTTCACTGAGCGTAATGTCCTCCAGATCCATTCATATTGTTGCAAATGGCAGAAATTCATTCTTTTTTATGGCTGAGTAGTATTCTATTGTATATATATATATATATATATATATATATATATATATATATATATACCAGATCTTCTTTACCAATTCATCTGTTTATAGACACTTGTGTTGCTTCCATATCTTGGCTATACTGCTGCTATGAACATTGCGGTGCATGCATCTTTTCGAATTAGTGTTTTCATTTTTTTTGGATATATACTCAGGAGTGGAATTGCTGGATCGTATGGTAGTTCTTATTTATTTATTTATTTAGGCCGCACTGTGCGGCATGCAGGATCTTAGTTCCCTGACCAGGGATCGAACCCATGTCCCCTGCAATGGAAGCTCGGAGTCTTAACCACTGGACTGCCAGGGAAGTCCCTGGTAGTTATATTTTTAGCTTTTGAGGAACCTCCATGCTGTTTTCCGCAGTGGCTGCACCAATTTACATTCCCACCAACAGTGTACAAGATTTTCAAGTTTATTGTACATCCTTGCCAACATTTGTTATTTATGGTCTTTTTGATGATAGCTGTTCTGACAGGTATGAGGTGATATCTCATTGTGGTTTTGATTTGCATTCCATGTCCCTACCATTCTTGATTTCAGCCCGCAGTATGTGTCAAGGCTCTGTTTGTACTGTATACTGGCCACTCTGTGAAGGACTTTGACCCCAGCAGTGTATTATAGGAGGCAGAGGACTTTAAAGTAGGGAAAGGGGAGGGAAGGATTGACAGGTCAGTTTCAGTGAGAGATAGCAGTCCTGCTAACAACTGTGGGCAACCCCTGCTGGTTTGTATTCTGTTTAACTATTTTGAGAGAAAACAGAAAGTGAGAAACCAGCAAGGTGTGAAAAGATACTGAGGGCTAACCTACATTTGGTTTGTGGGATTAAAAACAATTCTTGTTTTCTGATCATAAACCTCAGGTTTATCTGTAGATAGTAATTCATATACACAATGCAGCAACGATATAAGGCTTTGGCTTTATCCAGAGTTGGCAAATAAAATGACAGTGGTTGAGCTTAGCTATGTGAAGTCACCAGGCAAACTAGACAGTCACCCTGACCCAGGGTAAGATGGAGGCTGGTTAATTGATGATATTAAGAAATGAAAAGGAAGAGGTCAATGGGAGGGGTTAGAGTCCATGTAGAAATAAATGAACACAGTAACAGAAGGAGGCTATGAGAAGGTCAGAAGCACAGGTCCAGCACTGTCTGGAGAAGCCAGTGCTTCCAACATGATTGCCATTCTTTGTGGCAAATATATTATAATGACTGCTATTTTTATCGAGTCTTCCTTTTCTTTTTCTTTTTAAAAATCATTTATTGGGCTTCCCTGGTGGCGCAGTGGTTGAGAGTCCACCTGCCGATGCAGGGGACGCGGGTTCGTGCCCCGGTCCGGGAAGATCCCACGTGCCGCGGAGCGGCTAGGCCCGTGAGCCATGGCCGCTGAGCCTGCGCGTCCGGAGCCTGTGCTCTGCAACGGGAGAGGCCACAACAGTGAGAGGCCCAAGTACCGCAAAAAAAAAAAAAAAAAATATATATATATATATAAAATATATATAAATATATATATAAATATATATATATATATATATATATATCAGGGACCCAGCAGCTCCGCGGCACGTGGGATCTTCCCGGACCGGGGCATGAACCCGCGTCCCCTGCATCGGCAGGCGGACTCTCAACCACTGCGCCACCAGGGAAGCCCCTATTTATATTTTATTGAGGCATAATATTTTTAATTAAAAAATTTTTTTTTTAATTTTTGGCTGCACGGCACAGCTTGTAGGATCTTAGTTCCCCAACCAGGGACTGAACCTGGGCCACGGCAGTGAAAGCGCCAGGTCCTAACCACTGGACCACCAGGGAACTCCACTGAGGCGTAGTTGATTTACGATATTAAATAAGTTTCAGGTCTACAACATAGTGATTCACAATTTTTACAGGTTACGTTCCATTTATAGTTATTATAGAATATTGGCTATGTTCCCTGTGCTGTACGATATATCCTTGAAGCTTATTTATTTTAAACACAGTAGTTTGTATCTCTTAATCCCCATACCCGTATCTTGCCCCTCTCCACTTCCCTCTCTCCACTGGTAACCACTAGTTCGTTCTCCATATCTGCGAGTCTGTTTGGGCCTCGTTTTCTTTATCTGTGAAATAAGGAGGTTAAACTAGAGAATGTAGGGGAAACCGTGAAAATCATTGAAATGGAGCAAAATGATTACTGGGTGTCTTCAGTGGAAAAATAGGCAGACATTATCTGAACACACTCTGCTGGGTCATCTAATTCTATGGAGTATCTGCGCCTTTTCTTGTCTTTGAGCTCTTTTGTAAATTCATAAATTGTAGATAACTGATGGCAATGCAAATGATTCTTGTCCATAGGCATGCAACTAAAGTTTGATAGGTGGAAATACAATTGAATTCTTTCTTTCCCTGCGTTCTTACAATTGTGTATCAATTTGTAAGTTCATTATTACCAATTGCTTATATATGTGGTTCTTTGTATTATCCTTTGACCCAGTTATAATATCTTATTAGTCCTCTAATTTGTTAAGGAGTTAAATAAAATCTTTGACCTATTATTATTTTATATTTTGATGAGTGTCACAATTTTACCATGTTTAAAAAACTATCCTTTACAACAATTGCTCAAAAATCCAATGATCACAAAACTATTTGGTAGAAAACCATAGTTTTTTTAGGAGGATACTGTGGTGAAAGTGATGAATTGCTTCCAAAATTGCTTAATTTAGCCTGTGGTTATAATTTTACACCAGAAAGATATAGATTAAAAAGATCAATTGCTTGCTATACACCTGAAACTAACACAACATTGTAAATCAACTATACTTCAATTTTTTTTTTTTTTTTTTTTTGCGGTATGCGGGCCTCTCACTGTTGGCCTCTCCCATTGTGGAGCACAGGCTCCGGACGCGCAGGCTCAGCAGCCATGGCCCACGGGCCTAGCCGCTCCGCGGCATGTGGGATCTTCCCAGACCGGGGCACGAACCCGCGTCCCCTGCATCGGCAGGTGGATTCTCAACCACTGCGCCACCAGGGAAGCCCTATACTTCAATTTTTAAAGAAAGATCAAATACTAGAGAGTAATGGATTTACCAAATACCCCAGGTGTATGCCTGAGTCATGTAGAAGCTAATTGGTTCAAGGTGTTTTCTTAACAGAAATTTTATTGGCCAGGCTTGTACCTGAGATCATTCAGAGTAGAGACTCTTCCAGCCTTTGCCTCGGCTATACTTTGGTAAATATGCCTTTGTCATGTGCCATCTATGTCCACTTGGGGCTTTCTGTTGACAGAAGCAGCTACAGCTTACTACGCTGGGGTGGTTTCAAGCAAGACCACTGTGCAAGAAATGATAGTGGAGTAAGATTCGGGGTGGGCAGCCTTGAGAGGAAATGTACATATGGGAGAAGGAATTCTGAAGGGATCTTCACAAATCAGTCAACACTTGTACAGATCTATCTGTAAACCAGGTATGAGCTTTTTCTTTATCCAAACCTGGTCCTAGGAAACTCTCCATGAGGTCATGGTGTGGCTTGATGGAGGGGCGGCAATGCAACAGGAGTGGGTGTCAAAGGAGAAATAGGTGTTGAATAAGTCCTAGCCATATGCGTATACACCTTGCATATGCCTTTTAGACCTGCTCCAATCTGCTCTCGTGTGTACGTGTACCACCACCATCTGAGGATGCAATGCTGCTGCACACACCTGACCTCATGGCTTGGCAGGTCAGAGAGCACCCAGTCTGTAGAGTTACCAGATTTCTCACAGCCAAGCATCTGGTCCTATCAGGGCTTAGTAACAAACCAGAAACTTTTTCTCAAAAGTAGAATAGTTAATAGCAGAAGAGGGCATGGCTTTGCTCCAAAATTGTACCTATTTAGACTATGATTTTCCTACTGGGGCTTTGTCTGGTACTTTTATTTACCAAAAACATTCAAGTGCTATGCTGTGTCAAAAGGCCCAAGTGGCAGGGTGGCTTGTACCGCAGCCTGGATTCACTGCAGAGTTTTATTGCTCTGGGACCCCACTTAAAACTGGCTTCTTTAAGGCAAGTGGTCTGGAGCAGCACATTCAAAGGTGGTATAATTTTGCCTTCAAAATTCAAAGAAGCTAAAACTATAAAACTCTTAGGAGAAAACATGGGTATAAATCTTTGTGACCTTGGATTAGGCAATGGTGTCTTACATAGATATGTGGTTTAAGATATGATACTTAAAGCACAGCAACCAAAGAAAAAACAGATACGTTGGACTTCATCAAAATTAAAAACTTTTGTGCATCAAAAGACACTATCAAGAAAATTAAAAGATCACTCACAGAGTGGGAGGAAATATTTGCAATTACGTATCTGGTAAAAGTCTAGTATCCAGAATATAAAAAGAACGCTACAACTCAACCATAAAAAGACAACCCATATGGGAACATATGTATATGTATAACTGATTCACTTTGTTATAAAGCAGAAACTAACACACCATTGTAAAGCAATTATACCCCAATAAAGGTGTTAAAAAAAAAAAAGACAACCCAATTTAAAAATGGACAAAGGATCTGAACAGAAGTTCCTCCAAAGATATCCAAATGGCCAATAAGCACATGAAAAGATGCTCAACGTCATCAGTCATTAGAGATGCAAGTCAAACCATAATGAGATACCATTTCACACCCACTAGGATGGCTATAATAAAAAAGATGGGCAATAGAAAATGTTGGTGAGGATGTGGAGAAATTGGAACATACATTGTTGTTGGAAATGTAAAATAGTGTAGCCACTTCCAAAAGCAGTTCAAAAACTTAAAACCCAGCAGTTCCACTCCTAGATAGATCACCCAAGAGAAGGGAAAACAAATGTTCACACAAATACTTATACATAAATGTTCATAGCAGCATTATTCATAATATCCAAAAAAAAAAAGGAAACAGCCTGTCAACTGATGCATGGATAAACAAAATGTGGTGTATCTTATACAATGTAATGTCACTTGGCCATAAAAAGGAGAAAAATACTGACACATGCTACAACATGAAAACACGCTAAGTGAAAGAAGCCAGTCGCAAAAGACCACATATTCTATGATTCTGTTCATACGAAATGTCCAGAATAGGCAAATCCATAGATACAGAAAGTAGATCAGTGGTTGCAGGGCTGGGAGGAGGGAGATGGGGAGTGACTGCTAATGAGTTTGAGAGTTTCTTTGGGGGATGATGAAAATGTCCTGGAATCAGAGAGTAATGAGGATTGCAAACCTCTGAGAATAAACTAAAATCCACTCAATTGTACTTCGTTCTTCTTTAATCTGAAAACAGTTCTTCAATCTGTCTTTGTCTTTCATGACATTGATGCCTTTGAAGAATATAGGCCAGTTATGTTGTCCTCCATTTGAGCTTGTCTGCAGTTCCTTCATGTTTAGATTCAGGTCGTGCATTTTGGGGCAGAAATGATGTTGTCTTTCTCAGAGCCTTATTTCAGGAGGCACCTGCTGTCAATTTTCCTGGTGTCACTTTGTCTCAATACTGGTGATGTGAACTTGGATTGGGTGCTAAAGCTGCTGTCTGGCAGGTCTTGCCACTGTCAAGTTACTATTTGCCCCTTTACAATCAATATGTAATTTGTGGGGAGGTACTCTGACACTATGTAAAAAAACCTATTCCTCGTGAGACTATATCACTAGCTTTAGCATCCATTCACGATTTTCTGAATCCTCTAAGGGTTTTGTTTTGTTTTTTAATTTAATTTAATTTAATTTTGGCTGTGTTGGGTCTTTGTTGCTGCATGTGGGCTTTCTCTAGTTGCAGCGAGTGGGGGCTACTCTTCGTTGTGGTGCGCAGGCTTCTCATTGTGGTGGCTTCTCTTGTTGCAGAGCATGGGTTCTAGGGTGCGGGGGCTTCAGTAGTCGTGGTGTGCAGGCTCAGTAGTTGTGGCACACGTGCTTAGTTGCTCCGTGGCATGTGGGATCTTCCCGGACCAGGGATTGAACCCGTGACCCCTGCATTGGCAGGTGGTGAATCCTCTAAGGTTTAAAATGACTTGTTTCTACTCAGACTAGAGGCTGTTTAAATAATTGTTGTTTTACTCCTAAATTAATACCAATTCCTCTACAAAAGGGTTTGTTTGTTTTTAAAAATCTTGATATTCTCCTGATCACAAGAAGGGCATCCAGGCAGAGAAAAAGTTTGACAAAAAGAATTAAAAAAACAGCAGGGTGCTTTCCTTTTTCTCTTTTCTTTTGTTTTCAAATGCAACCTCTGTGTCTAGACATGGAAATAAACACACAGTTGTTCAGTGTAATTGTATCTATTGTTTAGGGGGCTGAATCAGGCTGGTGGGGAGGACTCACTAATGAAGAGGTTAACACTATTTTTTCCTTCCCACTCAGCACCCATTGGAACAAGTACAGCTTTGGAAACGTAAAATAATGTTTTCAATGTCTTATTAAGCCCATCATTTGATTTCCTTTTTTGGTAGTCCTGGTGATGGTGGGTGCAGATATTGGGGAAGCCAGTGGCTCAGGAGACATTCTGGAAATAAAATGCTACAGGAACAAGTGATCAGACTTCACTGATGCATGTCTCAGCACACTGCTTCCTGGCTACAGACAACCTTAACCTCAGTTTTCTAAGCCCCAGTTTCCTTATCTGAAAAGTGGGAGGGGATAATAATAGTACCCAACTAATTGTTTAGCTGATTAAATGAGATAATACACGTGAAGCACTCTGTATGGGGTTGGCACCTAATTAAGTACTCTGTAATGTTTGTTATTATTATCATTATTCAGTGGTCTTAACTGGGCAGGGGTTATTGCAGTGACTGCTTTAGGAGGAAGACTAAGTTGCCAGGCTGGATGCTCAATCCTAAAATCCTAATACCACTGCCTACTAATTTAATCAGTGTAGCCTCAGCTTGTTTGGGCTTTGAAGGGCTTTGTAGCTCCAGGTGTTGCCAATTAAAAGGCAAAGGCCTGAGGACATGTTCACCTCCTGTGCTGCCTTAGAGAGCAGAGCCCTGGGAGGGACAGAAATGCAGGCAGGAAAGCTCCAGCTCTAGAAGGATGGTAAGGGAGTGTCTGTAGCATCAAAATATATGGGTTTAAATCTCACCTCCTGGGAATGAGTGGTGTGAGTTTCATTACTGTTTATTTTTTTTACTGGAGTATAGTTGATTTACAATGTGTTAATTTCTGCTGCACAGCACAGTGACTCAGTTTTATATATATATATATATATATATATATATATATGAAGCTAGTGGCTCAGGAGACATTCATGGCCATATGTGTGTGTGTGTGTGTGTGTATGTTTTCATATTCTTTTCCATATGGTTTATCCCAGGACATTGAATATAGTTCCCTGTGCTATGCAGTAGGACCTTGTTTATCCATTCTATGTATAATAGTTTGCATCTGCTAATCCCAAACTCCCAGTCCTTCCCTCCCCGACACCCCCTCCCTCTTGGCAACCACAAGTCTGTTCTCTATGTCTGTGAGTCTGTTTCTGCTTCGTAGATAGGTTCATTAGTGTCATATTTTAGATTCCACCTATAAGTGATATCATATGGCACTTGTCTTTCTCTTTCTGACTTACTTAACTTAGTATGATAATCTGTACTTGCATCCATGTTGCTGCAAATGGCATTACTTTGTTCTTTTTTATGGTTGAGTAGTATTCCATTGTATATATGTACCACATCTTCTTTATCCATTCATCTGTCGATGGACATTTAGGTTGTTTCCATGTGTTGGCTATTGCAAATAGTGCTGCTATGAACATAGGGGTGCATGTATCTTTCTGAATTATAGTTTTGTCTGGATAAATGCCCAAGATTATATATATCCTGGGATTGCTGGGTCATATGGTAACTCTAGTTTTCTGAGGAACCTCCATACTGTTCTCCATAGTGGCTGCACCAACTTACATTCCCACCAACAGTGTAGGAGGGTTCCCTTCTCTCCACATCCTCTCCAGCATTTATTATTTGTAGACTTTAAAAAAAAATAGCTTTATTTATTTATTTATTTATGGCTGCGTTGGGTCTTTGTTGCTGCATGCAGGCTTTCTCTAGTTGCAGCAAGCGGGCTTCAGCTTCAGCGGGCTTTGTTGTGGTGCGCGTGCTTCTCATTACGGTTGCGGGGCACAGGCTCTAGGCGTGCAGGCTTCAGTAGTTGTGGCACGTGGGCTCAGTAGCTGTGGCTTGCAGGCTCTAGAGCACAGGCTCAGTAGTTGTGGTGCATGGGCTTAGTTGCTCCACAGCATGTGGGATCTTCCCGGACCAAGGCTCGACCCACGTCCCCTGCATTGGCAGGTGGTTTCTTTTTTTTTTTTTTTTTTTTGCGGTAGGCGGGCCTCTCACTGTTGTGGCCTCTCCCATTGTGGAGCACAGGCTCCGGACGCGCAGGCTCAGCAGACTCCGCGGCATGTGGGATCTTCCCAGACCGGGGCACGAACCTGTGTCCCCTGCATCAGCAGGCGGACTCTCAACCACTGCACCACCAGGGAAGCCCCAGGCGGATTCTTAACCACTGCGCCAGCGGGGAAGTCCCTGTAGACTTTTTAATGATGGCCATTCTGACTGGTGTGAGATGATACCTCATTGTAGTTTTGATTTGCATTTCTCTAATAATTAGTGACATGGAGCATCTTTTCATGTGCCTATTGACACATGACACTGCCTATATGTCTTCTTTGGAGAAATGTCTGTTTAGGTCTTCTGCCCATTTTTTTTTTTTTTTTTGTCAGGGATCAATCTCTTTATTCACAACAGCATTTCAGGAAAAGGCAAACTTCGCTTGCTGCCCTTTGATGAGGCGTAGCCTCTGCCCCCACCGGGCGTCTCCATGGAGCTCTGCACCCCTTGGGGACCTTCCCTGAACCCCCAGCATGTGGGAGCCCCAAGAGATGACGGCCAGGGAGTAAGGCGAGGTCGGCATCACAGAAGAAAAACCAGGTGGCTCTTGAACCCCATTCTCTCTGGTCTCACACCACAGTTCAGAGCGCCAGGCAGCCCACAGCACAACTTACTGTACAGAACATCCAAGGGCTCCAAGTCCAGGAAGAATCAAACGCAGAGAGGCAGGGAAAGCTCTCCCACATTTCTGTCCACAATGGCCAGTGCTGTGAGGACAGATGGCCAGCCAGAGGCCTCTGGCCAGCACCGTTCTGCTCATTTTTTTGATTGGGTTGTTTGATTTTGGTGTTGAGTTGTATGAGCTATTTGTATATTTTGCAAATTAAGCCCTTGTCAGTCGCATCATTTGCAAATATTTTCTCCCATTCTGTAGGTTGTCTTTTCGTTTTGTTTATGGTTTCCTTTGCTGTGCAAAAGCTTGTAAGTTTGATTAGGTCCCATTTGTTTATTTTTGTTTTTATTTCTATTGCCTTGGGAGACTGACCTAAGAAAATATTGGTACAATTTATGTCAGAGAATGCTTTGAGTTTCATTATTTATATCATTCTTTGGTTCATCAGTTTCCCCATTTGTAAAAAAAGGAATAATATTAATACTAGTATTTATTATATGTTGCCCTGTGGGATATTTGAAAAAGGCAACAGGTTCTGGCTTTGTTAAATCCCCAGGAGCTGGACGCACACAGTTTTCCCTCCCATCCAAGGAGGGTGGCTGGACTGGATTGTGCATGTGCGCAACATAGAACTAGATTATTACCAGAGGTAGGTGGTGTTGGTGGATATAAATCAGATCTGGGTTAATCTGGACCAAGAATCAGAAATCCCAAGTGGCCTTGATAATAATGGCCAGTATTTTTTTTATACCCGTTACCCTGTCCTGGCAGTTTAAATACTTTACAGAACCAACTCATGACTCTTTACCAAAAACCTATGATGTAGGATGTGTTTTGATCTCTGTCTTAGAGACTTGAAGTCTCAGGCACAGAGAGGTCACAGCTAGTAAGGGGTGGGGCCGATTCAAACTCAGGCAAGTTCATGCTTTTCATCAAAATATCCAGAAACACAAGGAGGGTAGAACCCAATGTCACTAAAGAGCGAGATCATCACAGACAGTCATCAGACACTTATGTCTTGGTTTATGGAGCCAGGACCTTGCTCCAGGGAGGTTGCATCCTGGGAATTCACCGCTGCCTTGGGGAGTTTGTCCAAGTGGGAGCCTCTGTGCAGATAAAACACATCATTGCTCTCTCTGCGGGGGTTTGTACATGCAGGGGGGAAAAGCTCCTTGGTGCTTTTTATAAAAAATAAAAGCCTTGAAAATCCATAACTCTGAGTACATTCTCGGGGTGAAAACAAGTTCATCTCAATTTGCTAAGTCTGGCAACCCCAGGCAGTGGCTGCCCCGGTTTTCCCCTCCCCACCCATCTTTTCTTCCAGAGGGTGCTGCAGGCACTTGCTGAGAGCAAGTGTAGCCTGACTGCACCTTGCCTCGCCTGCCCTGAGTCTCTCTTTCTTTCCGCTCCAGGGGCAGCTGTGTGGGGCTCCACTGTGTTTTTTGTTTCCACTCCCACAGTGTGAATACTTAGATTGTGTCCAATTGTCTGTCAACACAAATTATACTATGATAAACGCTCTCATCCTGGTTTCCATATGGGCCAAGATGAAAAATCCTTTGGGACATATAACCAGGGATATATTCTGTGGCCCAGGGTGTGTATATTCTTATGTCACTAAGAAATGCCCGACTGCTCTTCAAAACATCTGCACCACTCCTGCCTGCGGGACCTCCAGGACCCTATGCCCCTAATCCCAGCCAACACGTGGCATTATCCATCTTTCTAATTTTTGCTGGTCTAAAAAGTGTAAAGTGAACTCTCAATGCTGTTTCCTTTTGTATTTCTCTAGTTACTAGTGAGTTTGAGCATCCCAGCATAGGCCTTTTTGCTTTGTCTCCTATTAATTGCTCATTTTCCCATGGGGTTCCTTCTTGTTGATTTGCAAGAGTCTCTTTTACATCCTAGATATTAGTCAGCTATCAGTTTTAGACATTACAACTGTCTTCTCTTACCTTTGTTATTTGTTAACTTTTTCCATAGTGTTCTTCATTGAACACAAATAGGTCATCAGTTTTATCAATTTTTTCCTATGGCGTGTGCTTTTTTTTTTTTTTTTTTGCCGTATGCAGGCCTCTCACTGTTGTGGCCTCTCCCGTTGTGGAGCACAGGCTCTGGACACGTAGGTTCAGCGGCCATGGCTCACGGGCCCAGCCGCTCCGCGGCATGTGGGATCTTCCCAGACTGGAGCACGAACCCGTGTCCCCTGCATCGGCAGGCGGACCCCCAACAACTGCGCCACCAGGGGAGCCCATGGCGTGTGCTTTTGAGTTTCACTGTAGTCCTTCTCAACATAGACAGTCTCTCACATTTTCTCATTTTAAATTTATATGTTTATCTTCCCATGTAGGTCTTTAATCTGTCTGGAGCTCACTTTTGTGCGTGGTGTTAGGTAGGGATCCAGTTTTTTTTTCTCTAAAACGTGAGCCTTTTTTTTCAGGACCTTTTACTAAACAACTGCTCTTTTCCTATTGCTTTGTGGTGCCAGAAGGTACCATGTTTGTCCTGTGCCTTCTTGAGATTAGACAAACCAGAAGAAGGCAGAACCTAGTGGGGGACAGAGGGGAGAGATGCCGCTGTTTGGACTCCAGGTATTTCTACATCCAGAAACCCTAACCCTGCCTTGTTTCTGCTTTACTTTTTGTCATTTGCAACTGAAGTGACTATTACAACCATGATGCCTTAATCTAGCTTCTATCTAGGAGAGCATACCCTCTTGACTAAGGCTGCCTGGGTTCCAATCCCAGCTCCACTACTAAGTGGCTGTGTGACTTTTTTTTTTTTAATCTTTTCTGACTACACGTTAATTCAACACAAAACAATCTCTTCCAGACTTTACTGAGGTGGCTGACACGTATGTCCACGACCAAATCTGCCTCTAAACTGGAATTTAGTTGCTGACCCAGCCCCGGCCTCGGCTTTCTTGTCGGCACCAGAGGGCACAGCGCTTCATCTGTAGGTGACTCTGTCGCCTTCCCCTCTTGTGAGTCTTGCAGGTCGCTCTCCCTCCAGACCTTTGGGCCGTGGCCTACCAGTCTCAGGACGACGGTGGCGCAGGTCAGCAGGCACGATCTCAGGGGGCAGGTGGAGGTAATCCCGGAGATAATGGATACCCTCGTTGGTTAGGTACCAGTAGAAATGTCTCCAGGCAAACTGTTCCTTCATGTACCCTCATGATTTGAGAGACTGCATGGCCTTCATGACGTGAAGATTGGGCACATTCTTGTCTGCCAGCTCGGGGTGCTTAGGCATGTGGTTGTCCTTCTTGGCTACCATCACTCCCTCCTTAAAAAGGAGTTCATAAATGGCAATCCGGTTCCTCTTGGGCATCAACGTTTCGCGACAGCTGCTGTGTCCGGGGTCGGAGCTGGAAAGGAAGGGGTATCGGTTGTGTGACTTTGTTACAAGTTACAGGATCTTTCTGGGCATCAGTTTCTCCATCTGATAAAATCAGGGTAGTAACAGTACTTAATTCATAGGATTATGGTGAGGATCAGATGAAATAATACTTTAAAGCAGAACAGCGCCTGGAATGTAATAAATAATAAATGTTATTCACTTGCATAATCCTATGTTCCCAATTAGCTGTGAGTAAATCGTGTATGATTTTGATCTATCTGGTTATATTCTAATTACACCTGAGAGGCCATTTAGGAAGTCATTTAGAAAATTAATTTTGGGGTCATACAAATAAATTACCTCCTAATCGATCTATTTGAAAAGTCCTTTTCAGGAATTCCCTGGTGATCCAGTGGTTAAGGTTCCGCACTTCCGCTGCAGGGGGCGTGGGTGTGATTCCTGGTTGGGGTTCGGGGTGGGGGAACTGGGATCCCGCATGCTACACCAAGCGAGGCCAAAAAAATGAAAGTCCTTTTCCTGCACTGCCTTCTTGGGAACTGTGACAGTCGCCGTCACTAGGTGGCGCCTGAGTGGATTACGGGAGCGTGAAACAGTGGGCCTTAAAGCAGCAGTCCCCAGTTTTTTGGCACCAGAGACAGGTTTCGTGGAAGACAGTTTTTCCACAGTCCCGGGTGTGTGTGGGGGATGGTTCCGACGGTGATACGAGCGATGGTTCAGGCAGTAAGACCGATGGGGAGCAGCGGGGAGCGGCAGATGAAGCTTTGCTCGCTCCCCCGCCTCTCACCTCCTGCTGTGTGGCCGGATTCCTAACAGGTACCGGTCCGCGGCCCGGGGGTTGAGGACCCCTGCCTTAAAGAGCATCTGAGCCAGGGTCAGCTCACCATGTGCCAGAGGGATTCATAGGTGAGGTTAATTTGGCCTGCAAGGAATTCACAAAACGTTTTAAAGTGCATCTGCTAATATTCAAAAATCAGGAGATTCCATATAAAAACCCGACTTCCAGTGCCTGGATACATAGGAAAGCCTGGCAACCTCGGACCTGCAGCGATGCTTCCTTGAGGGTGGGTGGGCTCTTCCAGTCCAGCACAGCCCCATTTGTTCCTGTCATTTGTCCCTCCCTGGCTCCTCTAGGCATTTGAGTTTCTAACCCCTACTTATCCCAATCCTTCCCTTTGCATATTGGAGGCTGAGGTCCTACAGAGAAGGGAAGGGCTGGAACTGGAATCTTACCCGACAGAGCAGGGCTCTTTTTTTTTTTTTTCTGGCTGTCTCTCAAGGCTTGTGTGATCTTAGTTCCCTAACCAGGGCTTGAACCCGGGCCCATCAGTGAAAGCATGGAGTCTTAACCACTGGACCACCAGGGAAGTCCCCAGGGCTCTTTTTTATACCCATGTTGTTTCTTTTACACTTGGTTGTTTTCAGAGACTGACTGAAGCTAAAAAGTGGGTAAGACGTTGTGGAAGAACTGAAATTTGGGAATTTAGGGGCACCAGTTAGATGATTAAAATAAGGTGTGTGGGGACTTCCCCGGTGGCGCAGTGGTTAAGAATCCGCCTGCCAATGCAGGGGACACGGGTTCGAGCCCTGGTCTAGGAAGATCCCACACGCGGTGGAGCAACTAAGCCCGTGTGCCACAACTACTGAGCCTGTGCTCTAGAGCCCAGGAGCCACAACTACTGAAGCCCACGCACCTAGAGCCCATGCTCTGCAACAAGAGAAGCCACCGCGATGAGAAACCCACGCACCACAATGAAGAAGAGTAGCCCTGGCTCACCGCAACTAGAGAAAGCCCGCATATAGCAGCGAAGACCCAACGCAGCCAAAATCAATTAATAAATCAATTAATTAAAAAAATAAGATGTGGGAAAAAGTAGAGGTCAGTAGGATTCTTTTTCTTTTCTTTGTGCAAAACAACTTCATTGGTTTTGGGGGAAATAATATATGTTTAGTGCAAAACATTCAAACAATACAGAAAGATACAAAGAAGAGGGTAAACATTTCCCCAAATTCCACTTTCCATTTATAACTCCCATTCATTTTGGTGTCTATGCTTCCAGCCCTCTCTCTGTGTATTTATAGATACACTTAATATAGGCACTGTCAGGGCCAAGGAGTATCTGGGAGTATGGGGCCTTAAAGTTCCCACACCATCTTCATCAGCTTCCCTCCAAGTAATTCTTTGATATGGCCCATTGGGAGTTTTTTCAATTATATTAAAGTGGTATAAAAATGAAATGTCAAAACTTTATGCTCACCCCCAACTCTCTTCCAATCAGATTGCTATCCAGCCCACCTATATAGAAATTCTATATAGAAATTCTGGAGCTGCCAGTGCATGTTTCAAATTTTCCTAAATGAGAACATACAAGTTGTTTTGTAAACTGATTTTTCCACCAATAGAATTCCTAGAATATCTGTCCCTAGTTTATAAATACAGACTTTAGAAATGAATAAATAAATCTCACCTTCAAGAACACCCTCAGCGGACTTCCCTGGTGGTGCAGTGGTTAAGAATCCGCCTGCCAATGCAGGATACACGGGTTCAAGCCCCGGTCCAGGAAGATCCCACATGCCGCAGAGCAACTAAGCCCGTGTGCCACAACTACTGAGCCTGTGCTCTAGAGCCTGCAAGCCACAACTACTGAGCCCACGTGCCACAACTACTGAAGCCCGTGCGCCTAGAGCCCGTGCTCCACAACAAGAGAAGCCACCACAGTGAGAAGCCCGCGCACCGCAACGAAGAGTAGCCCCCGTTCGCTGCAACTAGAGAAAGCCCGCGAGCAGCAATGAAGATGCAATGCAGACAAAAATAAAAATAAAATAAATTAATTAATTAAAAAAAGAAGAACACCCTCAGCGTCGTCAGGCCAAGCCAGTCATTTAATCAGACTGCTCCATCTGACTGATGACTGGAAAGATGGGGAACAGCTAATCAGAACCCAGCGTGCACATTCTAAAGTCTGTATGATTGCTCACAGTAGGCACTAACAGGAACAATCTTTTTTTTTAACATCTTTATTGGAGTATATTTGCTTTACAATGGTGTGTTAGTTTCTGCTGTATAACAAAGTGAATCAGCTATTCATATACATATATCCCCATATCTCCTCCCTCCCACCCTCCCTATCCCACCCCTATAGGTGGTCACAGAGCACCAAGCTGATCTCCCTGTGCCATGCTGCTGCTTCCCACTAGCTATCTACTTTACATTTGGTAGTGTATATATGTCCATGCCACTCTCTCACTTCATCCCAGCTTACCCTTCCCCCACCCCATGTCCTCAAGTCCATTCTCTACATCTGCATCTTTATTCCTGTTCTGCCCCTAGGTTCTTCAGAACCACTTTTTTCTTTTTGATGACCATATTAGTCAGGTTTTTGCTGTAATAATATTACATAGTAATCAGCTCCCAAATGTCAGTGATTTATAACTACAAATGTTTATTTTTCTCTTGTTGGTCTGCACACAGCATGTGGGTGGCCAGGCTTCCCCTGACCTTAGATTTGGGTCTGCTCCACGTGTTTCTCATTCCAGGACCCAGGCTGAAGGGGCAATGGCTATGCAGGGCATTCTCTCCTCATAACACATGTGCAGGAGGTCAAGCCAAATTTCACAAATTCATGTAGAGCCTCTGGTCAGACATGACGTTTGTTACATTCACCCACATTCTCTAGACCAAACCCAAAGTGAGTGAGTTAGAGAAGTGTGCTCCGTCTGTAGTAAGCAATGGCGAGGATGGGGAGGGAAGAAAGAGTCATGAACAAAAATAGTATCTACCACAGGGACCAACCAGGATGGGAGACAAAATGAAATTTAGACTAAGACCTATTGTTAAGCCTTATAAATGCAGTTTGAACCCACACGGCTTGAGAACCGCAACTGCTTCATCTAGTGTGTCCCTTAATCAAAGAACCTTTGTCCTCAAAGACTCTTACTGAAGGCTCCTCTCTGATCATACTCACTCTGCCTTTATATTTTATATGCTTTATGCTTCTGTATAGTATATGCTTTTTATGCTATTTAAAGTTATGAAGACCTCACCTGGGTCTTTAAAAAAAAGGAAAAGGTTAAACTGCCCTATCAATTTTTGATTGCTGAGAGAACTATTTTGTCCTTTCCCTGCCAACGTTACGCCAATCAGCAAAAATAAATTCTCCTGTGAGTAAAAACAAGGAGTATTGCTGCCAGGCAACAAATGAGAGAGCACTATTTTTATGTTTTTTGGAAGGTGTAGCATCTTGCTCCGCTGTTTCCATGGAGAATCCCAATTGCCAAGTTTAATCAAATGCTGGAAAATTGAAATTTATGCAAAGAGACTAGCTTAGTAAGCAATTACCTTTGCTAAGTGACAACTAGGAGAAATATTTCGATGAAACCTCTTACCATAAATCAAGCATTATCCCTTGGTATCAGTTGACTCAAATTAACACTTGCATGTGTGTCAACTGCTTTTCTAAAGCTATTGCAATAATATTTCAACAAAATCACAAATTGCATGCACACCACTTCCAGTATAAATCACCATGGATATTTGGAGCGCATATGAACTACATCAGAATACAGTAAGAAATATATAAAGAATGGTTGTAAACAGGGAATTCCCTGGCAGTCCAGTGGTTAGGACTTGGCACTTTCACTGCCATAGGCCCAGGTTGAATCCCTGGTCGGGGAACTAAGATCCCGCAAGCTGCGCGGTATGGCCAAAAAATAAAAAAAGAATGGCTGTAAACAAAGGTGTCTCTTTTGTTAGCATGGTAATGTATCAGTTTCTAAAGTTCTTCCCAATAAATTAATAAGAGAAAATACTCAATGTAATTCAGAAGAAGTAAAGGAAATGGAGGGAGGGTGGAGTTCAGAGACCAGTCCTATCAGATATTAAAACATACATCCTGTCCGGCAGTGACGACCTTCCCATGAGAACTTGCCTCTTGCAAAGGATTTCCTTCATCCCTCTCCAGAAGAGAAGATGAAACACAAGAAGAAGTGCCTGGTGCAGAGCCCCAGTTCTTATTTCATGGATGTGAAATGCCCGGGATGCTATAAAATCACCACTGTCTTTAGCCATGCACAAACAGTAGCTTTGTGTGTTGGCTGCTCTACTGTCCTCTGCCAGCCTACAGGAGGAAAAGCAAGGCTTACAGAAGGTTGCTCCTTCAGACAGAAGCAGCACTAAAATCACCCTGAATCAAGATGAATGGGAAACCATCCCAATAAACACATTTTGGATACAAAAAAAAATTTATTAAAACATGCAGGATAACCAAACGTAAAATAGATAGCTAGTGGGAAGCAGCCGCATAGCACAGGGAGATCAGCTCAGTGCTTTGTGACCACCTAGAGGGGTGGGATAGGAGGGTAGGAGGGAGGGTGATGCAAGAGGGAAAAGATATGGGAACATATGTGTATGTATAACTGATTCACTTTGTTATAAAGCAGAAACTAACACACCATTGTAAAGCAATTATGCTCCAATAAAGATGTTAAAAAACAAAACAAACAAACAAAAAACCATGCAGGATAAAAAAGAAAGGTATCGTTCTGATGAAAGAATAGGCAGCTAAATGGAATAGCATAGGGAGGTATGATAAAGCATATGATCTATTTCTATGGTATATACCCCAAATAATCAAAACTTAGGACTTGAACAAATACTTGCACACCAAAGTTCATAGCAGCATTGTTCACAATAGCCAAAAGGTGGAAACAACCCAATATCCGTCAACAGATGAATGGATAAACAAAACGTGGTATGTACATACCACAGAATTATTATTCAGCCTTAAAAAGGAAGGATGTTCTGATACATGCTGCAGATGAACTTTGAGGACATTATGCTAAGTGAAATAAGTGAGACATAAAAGGACCTGAATATAATTTTAAAGATCCTAAATGCTGCTGCTGTGCTCTTGCATATTTATTATAATTATGGGCTTTGTTTTTGTCTTCTCCAGTCAAGTTCTGCTCCTGACAAACTGAAGACGTTTCTCTCATGTTAGAGTTAAGTGATGTTTCGAAGGTGAGGTCAGATAATTATCTGAACTGTTTCAAAACTGGGGAGAGTTATGCTGACTGGGACACAGGATCCAATATACCTATTAGAAATATACATGAACTAAAAAAACAAAACAAAACAAACAAACAAAATGGAATCCAAGAAGTTGTGTGAGGGGTCCTGTCCCTGTGGAATGAAAAGGAGAGGTGGTCTAATACCAGCCCAGGCAGCTGGCTATGAACCACAGTACTTTGGGGAGAGGAAGTTCCAAGAAGAGAACCTCCAACTGCAGGTAGCCCTCCTGACCACTGGGAAGCCACGAGTAAGGGGAATCTACATCAAGCTCAGAGTCCTTCTTATGGGAGTCAGTGAAGGCCAGTCACAGGCAGCAGGCAACACAAAACACGCTGGTCATTCAAGAAGAATGACCCTGTGTGAACAACACATGGCACAATAGCCCAGAGCAGAAAGTGAAAACTTGGATGTCCAGAGGGATCCACTGATGGAGTAAAAGGAAGGGCTCAGGACTTGACTAAGGTGGGACCAGAAGGAACCAGCCCTAGATCTCCCTCTACAACACTCCCTGCCACATGTGATGGTCCAGGTTCCGCTCTAAAGAAAAACAGAAAACTGAGACAGAGTACTAGGTTGTCTCAAAATATACGCATCATAGGCTCACTGGAGTGATTTTATGAAAGATCCAGAGGGACTCAAATGGCTTTCCTAGACAATCTGCCATTATTCTACCTACTGGCTTCTCCTTGGGCTAACAGATGAACACTGAAGGCTGAGTGTTAGTGAGTTAGCCGTTGACACCACTTTCTGAGGATCAGTTTGACTAACTTGTTTTCCTAAAGTTGAGTTGGGATTCAGTCAGGGGGTGGGAGTTTTAAAGGGCAAGGAAGAGAAGGCAGGGCAAGGAAAAGAGAGGGAGCGTAGAAAGATCTTCAGAGAAGGAGGTGTGAGAATAGGACCAGGAAGGAAGTTAGGAAGAAGAAAAGGCAAGATGGGCAATGGAAAGGGAGGGGCGAAAGAAGAAAAGTGTACACACAAGGTTTTTGTTCAAATGGACCTGCCTTACAACCCTCACACAGCAAGAATATCATTCAAACCTTGACTTTGTGTCCACCATGTTAGACTTGCCATAGTGTCTAGAATTATGTCTAAACTATAGAAAATAGATTTCTGTGTCTTCTATTTAGACAAATATTTCAGCCCATAAATGTATTGTTTTCACTTGTATGATGCCAAAAAACTAAAACTAAAATCTTGTTTGACTTAATTTTTTTCTCAGGAACTAAATGTGGTTCCACAAATACCCAGATACATCTCTTTCTGTTGAGAGGAATAATGCCTTGTTTGGAAAAATGGCATTATTCCAAATAATGTCATCATGGCTGGAGGCACCCATAGTGGTCCGGAAACAGTCACAAACCTGGCTATAAGCAGAAATTGACTTTAGAGCTAAAAGGAAATACTTGCCCTGAAGAGCCAGAATCATCTTGAAAAAGAAAGACAAAGTTGAAGGATTCAAACTTCCTGATTTCAAAACAAACTACAAAGCTACAGTAACCAAAGTAGTGTGGTATTGGTATAAGGATAGACAATAGGCCAACGGAAAAGAGAGTCCAGAAGTAAATCTACATATTTATGGCCAAATGATTTTTGACAAAGGTATAAAGACCATTCAGTGGAGGAAAGAATAGTCTCTTCAACAAAGGGTGCTGGGGGGAGTTCCCTGGAGGTGCAGTGGTTAGGTATCAGTGCTTTCACTGCTGGAGCCTAGGTTCAATCCCTAATCAGGGAACTAAGATCCTGCAAGATGAAGCATGGCCAAAACAAAACAAAACAAAAAATAAAAAATAAAACAAAGTGTGCTGGGACAACTGGATATCCACATGCAAAAGAATGACTCTGGGTCCCTACCTCACACCATATGCAAAATTATCTCAAAATGAATCCACAATCTAAATATAAGAGCTAAACTTTAACACCCTTAAAAGAAAACATAGGCAATGGATTGTTTTTTTTTTTTTTTTGGCTGCATTGGGTCTTCGTTGCTGCGCGTGGGCTTTCTCTATTTGTGGCGAGTGGGGGCTACTCTTCATTGCAGTGTGCAGACTTCTCATTGTGGTGGCTTCTCTTGTTGTGGAGCATGGGCTCTAGGCACACAGGCTTCAGTAGTTGTGGCACACAGGCCCTAGAGCTTGAGGGCTTCAGTAGTTGTGGCACGTGGGCTCAGTAGTTGTGGCTCATGGACTTAGTTGTTCCACAGCATGTGGAATCTTCCTGGATCAGGGATCGAACCTGTGTCCCCTGCATTGGCAGGCAGATTCTTAATTAACCACTGCGCCACCAGGGAAGTCCCTGGTAATGGATTCTTAAATATGACATCAAAAGCATGAGGAACAACAACAAAATAGATAAATTGGATTCATCAAAAGTAAAAACACTGTGCATCAAAGGACGTTATCAAGAAAATGAAAAGACAACCTAGAGAATGGGGGAAATTATTTATTTATTTATTTTTGGCTGCATTAGGTCTTTGTTGATGCACATGGGCTTTCTCTAGTTGCGGTGAGCGGGGGCTTCTCATTGAAAGGCTTTTCTTGTTGCAGAGCACGGGCTCTAGGCACATGGGCTTCAGTAGTTGTGGCGCATGGGCTTAGTTGCTCCACAGCATGTGAGATCTTCCTGGACCAGGGCTTGAACCCATGTCTCCTGCATTGGCAGGCGGATTCTTAACCACTGCACCACCAGGGAAGTCCCAGGAGAAAATATTTTGTGATAAGGGGTTAGTATCCAGAATATATAAAGAATTCTTACAATTCAACAATAAGAAGACCATCCAATTCTGAAATGGGCAAAGGACTTGGGTAGACATTCCTCCAAAGAAGATGTACAAACAGCCAACAAGCACATGAAATGATGCTTATTAGTAATCTGGGAAATGCAAATCAAAAAAAAATGTATAAATACACATTTCCATCTCTTTATGTTTTGGAGGGTTGAAAACTGTCTTCTATTATTTGTTCATATGTCAGATGAATGCATTTCCAAAACAGTTGGAGCACAATCACAACTAGTCAATCAAGCAAATGAAGAAATTCAGTCCTAAGACTTTGTTTCAATTGCTATGGTTGGGGGAGCAAAGATGAGTTAGAGGTAGTGCTGGAGATTACAAGATGAGGGAGATACGGATGGATGGAGATTGAGGAAAGACAGCCTAATAAAATAAAAAGCATTGACACACATCAGCAAAGCAAGGTCTCAACCGCCCCCACTCCCTCCTCCGCCTCATTTTTGGAGGGAGGCAACCCATGCAGATCCAGGGACTCTAATGTTATTTTAATGTTCATATAATCTTTTCTTACAAATTTGTTTATTTTATTTATTTTTGGCTGTGTTGGGTCTTAGTTGTGGCATGTGGGATCTTTCATTGCAGCGCACGGGCTTCTCTCTAGTTGTGACATGCGGGCTCCAGGGCACGTGGGCTCTGTAGTTGTGGCGTGTGGGTTCCAGAGTGCATGGGCTCTGTAGTTTGCAGCACACAGGCTCTCTAGTTGAGGCGTGCAAGCTCAGTAGTTGTGGCACGTGGGCTTAGTTGCCCCACGGCATGTGGGATCTTAGTTCCCTGACCAGGAATCGAGCCCACATCCCCTGCATTGTAAGGTGGATTCTTTACCAGTGGACCACCAGGGACGTCCCAATGTTCATATAATCTTTACCAGAGTGTTTTTTTCCTGTTTTCTCTGACTACTACATAAGTATAACCAGGTAAGCCAGTTCTCCACCCAGAACCATTAGGGACGAGGCAGCCTCGAGTCATCTTGGAAAAGAAATAAATATATGATTCAAGCTAGATGAGAGCCATACTTGCCTCTGGGTGAAATATAAGAGAATATGGCTTAGATGAGGTTAGAAACAAAAGATCAGAATAAGCACTTCTTTAATCTCTTATGAGAATAAGAATTTCAAGCCTCTCTCTGGAACTTTCTACCTGGCCTGGTCAGCTATATATATATACACATCAAAAAAATAAAATCATATTAAAAAGTTCAAAATCACCCTTCCTTGTCCTGTCCTACTCTCTAGGAGCAACTGCATTTAATACTTTAATTTGTTTATTCTTTTATTGGTTCAGGTTTCTAAATAATTACATTAATATTTTATTTATCAAATTTTGACATAATTTATGGCTTTCTGAATCAGTTTTAAGTCAGAGAAATAAAACCCTCACCATTTAGTAGAGAAAATGTAATAAAAAGGTTGGAACAGTAGTTCTCAACTGAGGGTGATCTTGCTCGCCAGGGAACATCTGACAATGTTCTGACAATGTCTGGAGAAATTTTTGTTGTCAAAACTGTGTGGAGGCTACTGGTATCTAATGGGTATATGTATGTGGGTATATATATATACATATATATATGTATTTGGCCATTCTATTACCAGGTATAATCAAGAGAGAGACTCAAAATACTTATTCTCATAAGAATATTACATAGAATATTCTTGTATATATAATATATAGATATATAATGTAATATATCTTATATAAATATATATTACATAATATAAATTATACATTATATATAAATATATATATATAATGTTATATATATATATATATATAGAGAGAGAGAGAGAGAGAGAGAGAGGTGTCTGCCAGATTTTAGTTACATTTATATTTAGGTCACTGAGACTAGATATCTTTACTCATTGATGCTGTCAATCATAATTTAATGAGCAGTGTTGTTTATTCACGTTGTAAATGTTAATCATAGTTATATTTCTTTTTTTGTACAACTTTCTGTTCTTTCTTGGAATTAACAGTAGCCTCTTTTTTTGTTTGCTTAGTTTTCTGTGCATTTATCACTAATTATTCTCAAATTCCCCATTAGGTCTATAAGACTTCTTTGATATATGTTTTTTTTTATGCATTCCTTCAAGTGCATTAGAAAGTCTATTAGTTTCTTTTCTTTTTTTTTTTTCAGTGATCTCCTTCCTGTAAATCTTTCTCCTTTAGTGTCAGTCCTTTGACTACATCCGTAAGTTTCATTACCTTTTTCTTTTTGAAAAATGGTTTACTTTTGTAAAGGAGCTGTTATTATCCTCTGGAACTAATCAGAGAAGTGATGAAACTCTTAACACTTTGCCTCCTCCAATAAAACCTAAGTAGGGTTATTAGATGGATCAGCAGGGGAAGAGTTAGAAGTGATTTTCTGAAAAAATTCTCTACCAGGCTGGGCTTCCCTGGTGGTACAGTGTTTGAGAGTCCGCCTGCCGATGCAGGGGACGCGGGTTCGTGCCCTTGTCCGGGAAGATCCCACATACCGCGGAGCGGCTCCTGAGCCATGGCCACTGAGCCTGCGCATCCGGAGCCTGTGCTCCACAACGGGAGAGGCCACAACAGTGAGAGGCCCGCATACCGCAAAAAAAAAAAAAATTCTATACCAGGCTAAGGACATTTTTGACACTTGAACCACCAAAAGAAAGTTAAGTATTCTCCTTGTAGTTGAGTAGGGAGGCCAAGATAAAGTTAAAGTGGTAATTAATGACCTAAGAGGATGAGATGAAAAGGTACTTAATTTGAAGGCATTTTTATTTCTCTTAATATTGTTCTATATTGTTCCGCCTTATTTTATCTCATAATTAAGAACTGCTAGTTATATTGACAGAGAGTTATGTTTTTGTAGGAAAGCATATAAGAGGCTTGAGGTACATTTCTGTTTCATTCTGATAATTCATGTGCTGGATCTTGGGGCAAGCTGCATCATTCACTGGTGAAGGCTGATACTTTATTTTTTAATTTTATTGGAGTATAGTTGATTTACAGTGTTCATTTACAATGTGTTAGTTTCAGGTGTACAGCAAAGTGATTCAGTTATACATATACATATATTCATTTTTTTCCAGATTCTTTTCCCATATAGGTTATTACAGAGTGTTGAGTTCCGTGTGCTATCCAGTAGGTCCTTATATATAATAGTGTATGTAGGTTAATCCCAAGCTCCTAATTTATCCCTCCCCACCATGTTTCCCCTTTGGTAACCATAAGTTTTTTTTGAAATCTATGAATCTGTTTCTGTTTTGTAAATAAGTTCATTATATCATTAAAAAAAAATCAGATTCCACATGTGAGTTCATCATATATTTGTCTTTCTCTGTCTGACTTTCTTCACTTAGTATGATCATCTCTAGGTCTATCCATGATGATGCGGCCAGTGGCATTATTTCATTCTTTTTTATGGCGAAGTCATATTCCACTGTGTATATGTATCACATCTTCTTTATCCATTCCTCTGTCGATGGACATTTTGGTTGCTTCCAGGACTTGGCTATTGTAAATAGTGCTGCAGTGAACATTGGGGTGCATGTGTCTTTTCGAATTATTTTCTCTGGATATATACCCAGGAGTGAGATTGATGGATCATACGGTAGCTCTACTTTTCGTTTTTTGTTTTTTGGGTTTTTTTTTTTGCGATACGCGGGCCTCTCACTGTTGTGGCCTCTCTCGTTGCGGAGCACAGGCTCCGGATGCGCAGGATCAGAGGCCATGGCTCATGGGCCCAGCCGCTCCACGGCATGTGGGATCTTCCCGGACCAGGGCACGAACCCGTGCCCCCTGCATTGACAGGCGGACTCTCAACCACTGCGCCACCAGGGAAGCCCTGTAGTTTTTTTTTTAATAACTTTCTTTTTAAGAGTGTTAAGATCTTTATTATTTATTTATTTATTTTTGGCTGTGCCATGTGGCATGTGGGATCTTAGTTCCCTGATCAGGGATCGAATCCGTGTCCCCTGCAATGGAAGTGCATAATCTCAGCCACTCGACCACCTGGGAAATCCCCTCATTGTAGTTTTGATTTGCATCTCTGATAATTAGTAATGTTGAACATCTTTTCATGTGCTTTTGGGCCATCTGTATGTCTTTGGAGAAATGTCTGTTTAGATCTTCTGCCCATTTTTTGATTCGGTTGTCATTATCTGTTTCTTTTAAATAATTTTTTACCTCTTCTTACTCTGTCTGTTGGTGTCTCTCTGTTCATTACATTATTTTCCCCAATGAGACAGTCACACAATAATTGATCCCTTTCATCTGATCTGTTTCAGAATTAATAGCAGTCCCAGGATTATTACATCAGTCTACAGATGGGAAACCCTGGATTTAGTGAATCAAATCCAACTACCTTGCCTTTACTTTTATGGTTGTAGTAGACACTGCTGGTGCCCTGCCCTGATCCCGTTTACTGTGCTAGCTCCCCTCTTCCCAGCTATTCTAAGTGTTGCTGATACTGGCTCAAGCTTATACCCGTCTCTGGAGATTTTTCCTTAGTCACGGGGAGCCACCTTATTGGGAAATGCCTGGGAAGTGCTATTTCCCCTCAGGGCATCAGGCAGCCAATGACTGACTCATAGGAGGATACAAAAACTGTCCCCTTTCCTCAAAGGGGACAACACTGTGGTGGCATTCACACTCCAGAACTGGGATCAGGCTGAAATTAGACCTCAGCTGAAGCCTCATCTTTGTTTAGCCTCTTCCCCTGCTTCCCTTATCTTTTTACAAGTTTCTCCTGAAAGCATGACTTCAGGGTGTCACTTGTATAAGAATCTCTGCCTCGGTCTCTGCTTCTGGGAACCCAACCTAAGACAATGGTGAACGTTTTCTGGCTTTTTAGCATTCATCCTCCCTTCTTAATAGCACCAGAATTTCTTCTTGGGAAATGACTTTCCCATCACCCTATCGTGGACAGTCTTGACGTGACTAAAGCTAGGTACCTGACCTTCCATCTTGGAAACTGAAGGGTTTTGTGGAGCATCCTTCCAGTAGATTCTTCCTCTCACTGCCTTGGGACAGCAGGCTCAGGCTTTTGACCTAAACTCCACCAATGTGACATTCTCTCCAGGGATTATGAATCTTGAGTGAGCAATACAAAGATATTGAAGTTCATTTTTCTCATCATGGGCTCCTGCTAGCCTGTTTCTCCTTCTCGACCTTTCTGTGGTTCCTGACTCTTAACTTCCAGCACCTTGATTCCCGCCCACTCCCAAGCTATTTGGTTATCCTTTTGTGAGTTATCCCAATCCTTCCAGTAGTTTCCCTCTTGTGTAAGGTCTTTCACTCAGGTTCTCTTGCTTATAAGTAAAAGAATCATTAGTGATGCAATTACCTCATTCACTTTTATCTAAGTGCAGAGAGGAAAAGGATCTGGGCCCACATCACTAATTCAGAAGAGGGGAGACTTAGGGCTTCTGAGCTTGGTGAGTAAGAGCCTACCTGGACAAATCTTCTTGCTCCAACGAAGAGGTAGGAGTTTGCAAAGCATCTTTCAACTGAGTAAATTATACTTTCATCTTAGGTGAGATTCGGAATTAATTTATTCTCTTAGAAAGCTGGTGTCTGGGGACTTCCCTGGTGGTGCAGTCGTTAAGAATCCACCTGCCAATGTAGGGGACACTGGTTTGAGCCCTGGTCCAGGAAGATCCCACATGCCACAGAGCAACTAAGCCCATGTGCCACAACTACTGAGCCTGCGTTCTAGAGCCCGCGAGCCACAACTACTGAGCCCACATGCCACAACTACTGAAGCCCGTGTGCCTAGAGCCCGTGCTCCGCAACAAGAGAAGCTACCGCAATGAGAAGCCCGCGCACCACAATGAAGTGTAGCCCCCGCTCACCGCAACTAGAGAAAGCATGCTCGCAGCAACGAAGACCCAATGCGGCCAAAAAAAAAGAAAAAAAGAAAAAAACTGGTGTCTGGCTTTCAGCCACAAAACATACATCTCTGTCTGAAACCTCCTCTCAGTTGGCATTTTTCCTTTTCTTACATGTTAATGCATTTTTCCTTTTCTTTTCTTATATGTTCATGTAACAGTCCTAAAAACAGAACAATTCAACTTCATGAAGAGAGCTGTACTTCTTAAAAATATCTTCTGTAGGAAAAGAGACTTTCTTATGAGTGGAATTCTTCCCCCTAAATTGTTCAGTTCTGGGATTGTAGGGAAGGAAATGAGCTCAACAGAAAAACCAAAATAGATACACTTGATTCCAGAGGAATCTAAAGACAACCCTCTGTTCTGAGTTACCAGGCAACTGTTTCTCCAAGGATGCTGTCATTTTGATTTTATAGAATAATAGGGTGCCTGAATTTCTGCCTCAAGAGATTTTGGGATAATAATGAGTTCATCTTTTATTATTTAAAAGAAAGTATAAGGAGAAATCTCTCTCTTGCTTGGCACACGTTTCACTCTTTTTTCTTCCAGTTTCTTTGTTGTGTGTCTTCAAAGCAAACAGGTTTTCATCTGTTTGGGATTTTAAAAAAATTTATTTTACTTAAGTATAGTTGATTTACAATGTTGTGTTAATTTCTGCTGTACAGCAAAGTGACTCATGTATGTGTATATATATATATACACACACACATTCTTTTTCATATTCCTTTCCATTATGGTTTATCATGGGATGTTGAATATAGTTCCCTGTGCTATACAGTAGGACCTTGTTGTTTATCCATTCTGTATATGATAGTTTGTATCTGCTAGTCTGTTTGGGATGTTTTTGTTGGGTCCTGCTGAGAGTGGACATGGATGGAAGACCACTCAAGATGTTGATTTTTAGATGCTTCAGATTCTCATTTTATGGTTACTAAGTTGTTTTACCCACAAGGAACAAAAGAAAAAATTGCACATAAACATTGCCTAAAACAATAGTCCTGGGAAGCTCAACCTTAGGCCTAGAAGCAAGGTCATTGCACACACAGGTAAACAAACTATTATTGGATAAAGAGCTGGACAAAGAAACAGGCACATAGATGAGTCTTTTTGTCAGTATTTGAGAAAAAAATCTTTGCAGAAACACAGTTGTTTGTTCAGGCACTTGTGTATTAATCTCAGAATAGAGTTTTCTAAAAAATTCCATGGCTAATTTTCCAGTTTCTTTTTGTCTGTACCATGATTTGTTACTTTTTATTCATTTGTTTCTTAGTGAAAGCCTAAATTGTGCAAAGGTCTCTGCTGGACATGAGTGACTCCAGTGGAAGAGTCCACAGTCCCAGGCTTCAAGGCATCTACTGTCTAGAAATGGGAAGAGACAGGCCAACAACTCTTGAGCAATGATACAGAATGGAAACTAAGTGTGTACAGCTAGGCTTGAAAAGGTGCAGCCTAAGGGGCTCCAGGAGACCATGCATCGGGAACCCCAACAGAGGCCACACTTTAGAAGAGTGTAGTCAGCAAGTCCCTGCTGCCTGCAAGGAGTGACCTCCAAACCATTCCCTCCTCCAGGTGTCATTCACTCCAAATTCCAAACTCTAGGAGAAAGCAGCCAGCTGATCCAGAGGTCCAAGCCCTCTGTCTGTGTTGGGCTAAACAGGGAGGACCTTCCTTTTAGGAAGCTGCCGAGACTTTCCACTAAGACCACACATGTGGGGCATCCCCCAAACAGAGAGCAGCAAATAGGAAGGTGAGGTTAGAGTCTAGAAACAAAGGGAAAGATCCAAGCGTCCACTGCATATATTATTTATCTTTGAATCTCAAAATCTAGGCAGAGTCTAGACACAGTGAAGACAGTTCTTAATGTTATTAGGGGAGAAATTGTCTATAGAAGATTGGAAGTAAAATCATCTACCCCAACCCTTTTATTTTAGAGTTAAGGGAACTAATGCCTTAGATGAATGTGGCCTACTGACATCGAGCCAGTTGAAGAGACTGGATTGCTATTCACTGTCTCACTCTCCGGTTGCCATACCCTGCATTGTTTTTAGGGCTGACATCCCCCTGGCACACACTTGATTGGCTGTACTGGTTGTCAAAATGTTGAAATACTTCTGAACAAGTTGGTAAGCAGCCACTGCCCTGATCCCCCTGGCACAGACAATGTCAGGGCTCCATCCTCCACTTGACTCTCTGGGTGGTTTCACCTCCAGCACCTGGTACCCTGCAGCAGCTGCTCAGCCAGGGCACAGAGAGCCAGACGTACTTGGGGAGGAGATCCCTGCCCAACGTGGCCATGAAACTGACCAGGAAGTGCTGAGATAACAAGCGGCTGGCTCCCTTGCCTTTGGTTGGGAGAAATCTGCAGCATAGCTTCAATCCAGAACTTCATTTGTTGATTAGTGAAAGCCTAAACTGTGCAAGGTTCTCTGCTAGACATGAGTCTATTCCAGTGAAAGAGTCCACATTCCCAGGCTGTGGCATCTGGGATGAGGCATCCCTGAGGGCGTCTGTGATGGTTAATTTTAAGCGTCAACTTGACTGAGACACAGGGTGCCCAGATATTTGGTTGAACCTTATCCTGGGTGTGTCCAGATGAGATTAGGATTTGAATAGGTAGACTGAGCAAAGCAGATGGCCCTCCCCAATGTGAGTGCACCTCACACAATCTGCTGAGGACCTGAATAGAACAAAGGAAGGGCGAACAAAGAGACAGAGGAAGGGAGAATTCTATCTCTGTCTGATTGCTGGAGCTAAGACATCAGTCTTCTCCTGTCAAGGACTGGGCCTTATACCATCAGTGGTCTTTGCTTCCAGGCCTCCAGATTTTGACTAGAAGTTATATCACCCATTCTCCTGAATCTCAGGTCTTCAGATTGACTGCAACTGTCTTTTCTGGGTCTCCAGCTTGCAGGCAGCAGATGGTGGGACTTCTCAGTTTCCATAATCATGTTAGCCAATTCCATATCTATATATATGGAATCATATATGTGTATATATATTCATTCCTCCCTCAGTATCCAGGAGCCCTCGCATATACCAAAATCTGAAGATTCTCAAGTCCCATAGACAGCCCTGTGTTTCTGCATCTGTGGATTCACCCAACCCCTGATTGTGTAGTACTATACATATTCATCAAAAAAAAATCTGCGTATAAGTGGACCCATGCAATTCAAACCCATGTTGTTCAAGGGTCAGCTGTACCTGTGTATTCCATTGGTTCTGTTTCTCTGGAGAACCCCAATATAGCACCCTTGCTTGGCTTCCTCTCCTCCCCTGTCTTGCTTCATCCACTTTCTTAATGGCCTTCCCTGGGAACATTTCCTTAATAAATCACTTCCATGTAAATCTGCATCTCGGAATCTACTTCCAGGGCACCTGAACTTCTAGGAAAATTCCCCAAAGCCCCACCTCTGCAGGGCCACTCTGGCCCCTTCCATAGTATGCCCCATACCTCCCCATGACCTAGTAACTACAGGGTTAATGTCTGACCCAGCAAGGACCCTCCTGGACCTTATTTCTAGCCTACAACCAGCATTGGTTGGACTAGTCACTGCCTGGGTCATAGCAGTTGTTAAATATTTTGAATATAACCCTGAACCTATTGAAATGTTACGGCTACAAAATATAGAAGCTAATGAGTGTCTGCTCTACTCACAAAATCTTTCAGTTTCTGGGAAGACTCAAATATGTCAGGGCAGGTTCAAGCCACATGAGCTGGCCATTCTGGCCATGGCTAATTGGACCAGGGATAGACACTGCACCCAAGCTGAGCCAATGAGTTTCTCTCTTCAGAAACTTGACCTGAAAGACACAGCAGTTGGGACTTGTTGGGGCTGAGTCACCATAATGACATCATTGCCCAAAGGGGAAGGTCCATGAATTCCTGGTTCTGCCCTATCCAGGGTTTGGATGTTTAACTCTTCCAATAATAGCTTTCCAATAAGTTCCCATTTTTGCTTACATTTGCTGGAGTAGCTGTTTCTTATAACCAGAAGACTCTTAACTAATATCCTATATTAGCATGTGGAATGACTACTACTCGTTTGTCTTGTTCACAGCTTCCAGCACCTACCATGGTGCCCAGCATGGGTTAGACACTCAAGAAATATTCGCTGCCTCTATAAACAGCTTTCTGTAGGAAGGAGAAGAGCACCTTGAATCTATCTATCTATCTATCTATCTGATTTGGATAAATATATAGGGTTGAAAATGAGGAAATTTCACCCACATTCCTTGAGTATGTATGGTCTCTGGAGGAAAAACAAATCTGCATGCCTCTTGCTTTTGTTCGTATTTTTTTCTTCATTAAAGTTTCCTCCTAACTAATTACCCTATCTCATGGTCTATCTTTATTTCTTAAATGGAAAACATTTAATATGCTAATTAGTGTCACATAGCTTTAAGGTAAAAATCTTTTTATAATTTTTATTTTTATTTTTTGGCTACTTTGGGTCTTAGTTGCGGCATGCAGGATCTTCGTTGCACTGCATGGGCTTCTCTCTAGTTGTGACTTGCATGCTCAGTAGTTGTGGCACGTGGGCTTAGTTGCCCCACGGCATGTGGGATTTTAGTTCCTCCACCAGGGATCGAACCCACGTCCCCTGCATTGGAAGGCGGATTCTTAACCACTGGACTACCAGGGAAATCCCTAAGGTAAAAATCTTAATTCAACATGAATTTAGGAGGTTTCTGAAATACATATCGTGTTGGTGAATACATATTCCCAGCTAGTGAAGTAAACCATTTGGGCACCATTTTTTTTTTTTTTTACGGTACGCGGGCCTCTCACTGTTGTGGCCTCTCCTGTTGCGGAGCACAGGCTCCGGACGCACAGGCTCAGCGGCCATGGCTCATGGGCCCAGCCGCTCCGTGGCATGTGGGATCTTCCCGGACCGGGGCACGAACCCGTGTCCCCTGCATCGGCAGGCGGACTCTCAACCGCTGCGCCACCAGGGAAGCCCTGGGCACCATCTTTGATGTCCCTATGTCACTATTACTTACTCCATTGATTGCCTTTCTTTAACAGCTCTGAACTCTACACCTCCCGCTGCCCAGTTTTGATCTCCTAAGTTAGAAAGGGTAGCAACTGCAGTTTAGGAATTTTGCTTAAATGAAGAGAAAGTGTGCTCATGATAAAGTCTTTTTTTACACTGGTAAAACAAACTAGCTCTGTAAGTAAGGAGAAATAAATTTGGGGATATTAGGTAATGAATGAACAATACAGCTGTATGCTCTTCCCAGGCATCTTGAGAGAGAATTCTAGAAATTTCATTTCCAGAAATCAGGTTGTCGCCATCATCACAGAAAATCACCTCAGTCGAAGGCTGTTCTCTGACACAAAACAACTGGTTTTGCTGGTGGTGGCTTCTCTTGAATCATCAATAAAAGTTAGACAAAATGTGGGTGTAAATTGCAACAGTCAAAACAAGCAGAAACCCAGAGAAAGAAATCTGGGTTGTTCTCCCTCCTGCCTGTCAGCAGAGCAGTCTCTAGTTATTGCAAAGCAATTTGAAGGTTTGAACAAACAGAATAAGTCCTTTGAAGGACTTGCAGGTATTGCTGCTTAATGAGGATGTCTGGGAAAACCAGAGGCTTGGAAATGGGGCACGTAGACTCAAAGAAAATGCTTTGTGTGTGTAGGAGCAGAAAATGGACTTGAACCAATAAGAACTGTGAAATGTTTTCATTTTCTGCCATTGGAGAAGGATCTGTGTGTGGCAAAGGTGTCACATGAACTTAATAATAGAAAACAGGCTATGAAAGACACCTTCACATCAGAGGGTGTGACAGCTCATGAGAAAGAAGCCTTCTCTTCATGACTCCAGAGCATTACCTCATTTTGCCCTGGGGTGGCTCAAGTGTACCCATCAAAGCAGAGCAGCCATCTGAACGCTGGGAGCACACCCACAAACACTGCTGTTTATTAACTTGGGACCTGTGAAGACAAAGCAACGTCCTCACTTGCAACATGGAAAAGCTGAAGACATTGGACTCTTGCTTAGGTCTCTTGATTCCACCCTTGCAATAGTGAGACCAGGTACTGGTTACTGAGGGCTTAGATGTGCTGGGCACTCAGCTGGGCCATCCTACACACTGTGTCTCAAAATCTCCCGGACAATTCAGTGGGGCAGGTATGAACCCCACCCCCTTCTTTACAAATGAGGGAACTGAGTCTCAGAGAAGTAAAGTGACTTGCCCAGGACCACCCAGTGGGTGGAGAGCTCTATCTGTCCCCAAAGCCCAGGGTCTTTGCTGCACGCAAATGCCTGGAAAAACTGAGGGTTGCTTGCTGCCTCTCAGAGTTGCAGGAAGATGTCCATCACTTCTCTCTCGCCTTCTTTGCTACTTAGTAGCATTTCCTGGCTAAGTGTGGTCCCCAGACCAGCAGCATCAGCATCTTCTGGAGGCATCTTAGACAGGCAGAAACTAAGGCTTCCCCCCAACGCCAGACCTGCCCTCCAAAGTGGGAGGAGAACTAATCACCTTCCTCACTGCACATTCATTTCAGGCCTTTGATAATGTGCTAATTATCCTGTGAGTTACCTCAGAGCAACTCTGAGAAACAGTTTCTGTGTGCTTCAACAAATCTTTGACTTTCAAAGTGTGTTCCTTCAGCTGAAAAAGGGGTATCACTTCTGCTGATCTCTTGCCAGAACAGAAATCTCCATCAAACAGGCAGGGGAAAGAAGCAAGGGAAGCATTCCAAAAGGTTCTCTGCTAAGGCTGTGGGCAGCTGCATTTACCAGCACCTGGGTATTACCAGGTAAGGCTAAATATTAACACCTAAGAAGATTAGTGGAGATTGCAGGAGGGGGACTCTCATTGGGTTAAAGGTCATTTGCTCTCAAATCTCTTGCTGGGGAGGAGCCTCACAGTGGAAGTGACAAGGCAGGAGGCCAGGAGAAAGGGCACAGTTATGGAGACGGGGCTTAAAGGGATTTCTCTTCTAGAGGGGAAGGTGGATGACCATGGGAAGGGCTTCTTGTGGCTCCAGGTTTTTGGATAGAACAAGGGGTTACTAGGCAAAGGAAATTAGTCAGCAAGAGAGATAAGAAGAGAAGGACTAAACTTAAAATACAGCCAAGAGGTTGGCAAATAGAAGAAAGTAGTAATTCCAGACAGAAGAGAGAGAAGAAATTCTTCACCCATGGAACCATACTGGAATCACCGTATTTTGCGATTTTTTTGAGATTCCAACTTCTGGTTCCTTGGAAGTCTAAAGCCCTCCCAAAGATTTCTTCAGATTACCAGGAGCTTATTTTCTTATGGTTCTATCAAGTTTATGATTTGCACATCTTTCTAATGCTTAAGTCCCTTCTATGAAACTGCATGCAGTGATTATGTGCAGCATAATACATGTTTTTCTTATTCATTGCATAAAATGATTCTGCCCAGAAGGAATTATATCCTGATTATTTTATGGATAAAGAAGGTAATGGTGGTTCAGAGAAGTATAGAAATTAGGCCAAAGAAATACAGCTAGCAAGCTGAGGAGCCAGGATTTGAATTCATATCCATGTGACTCACTGGTGGCCACCAGTAACCCATGCCTCCTGGTGTTCATGCCCTGTGTGTTCCCTTCCCCTTGCGTCTGGGCTGGGCCTGTGACTTGCTGTAGCCAACAGCATGCAGGCAGAGTTTCAGACGCAAGCTCCTGGGAGCCCTGCGGTCATGCAGGAAGACTGACCACCCTGCTGGAGAGACCATGTGGAGAGGGAAAAGCCCTGAGACCACATGGAAGAGAAGCCAGGCACCTGGGGGCCAGAGTAAGCTAAAGCCCCAGACATGTGATCCCAATGTAACCATTCCTGTTCGCCACCAGCCTTGCCAGTGCTCTGAGCTGAGGCATTGGACGTGGTGGACATTATGCTTCGACAGACATCAGGTGGAGCAGAGATGATGGGGCTGAGCCTGCTCAAATCCCTGACCCACAGAACTGTTGAAAAATGCTAAAAATGGTTGCCTTAAGTCAGTGAGTTTTGGGTAGTTTGTTGTGTAGCAATAAGTCACCAAGACACACACTGCTGTCCTGTGGCTGAGGAGAAAGAGCCAGTGATGAACTCACGAGGTCTTTGAATAAGAGGCAAGGAGAGGCGGGGCAAGAGTGGGTTAAACACGATAGTCAGGGTGGAGAGAGGAAAAGAAAGGGCATAATTATGCAGACCTTTAAGTAGGGGAAACAAGAAGTAAAGGAATCCTTAGGTTACCTTTACCAGCCGGCATTTCTGCTCTAGAGCAAATCCTCATGATAGAATTCATGCAAAGAAAATAAAAAGGCAAGATACAGACTATTTTCAACCGGAAGGTAATAGACCAAAGTGTTTAGAGTGGCTGTCTCTGGGTGGTGGGATTGCAAATAATGCTTTGTTATTAGTCTTGCATATTTTCCAATTTTTCCCTATTTTCTACAATAACCTCTTAAAATTTAACTTAAAAAATTTTAATGTCAAACAAGCAAAAGTACATGCATTTATTCCTGTCCTGCCCCTAGGTTCATTAGAACCTTTTTTTTTTTCCAGATTCCATATACATGTGTTAGCATACGGTATTTGTTTTTCTCTTTCTGACTTACTTCACTCTGTATGACAGACTCTAGGTCCATCCACCTCACTACAAATAGTTCAATTTAATTTCTTTTTATGCCTGAGTAATATTTCATTGCATATATGTGCCACATCTTCTTTAACCATTCATCTGTCAATGGACACTTAGGTTGCTTCCATGTCCTGGCTATTATAAATAGTGCTGCAATGAACATTGTGATACATGTCTCTCTTTGAATTATGGTTTTCCAGGGTATATGCCCAGTAGTGGGATTGCTGGGTCATATGGTAGTTCTATGTTTAGTGTTTTAAGGAACCTCCATACTGTTCTCCATAGTGGCTGTATCAGTTTACATTCCCGCCAACAGTGCAAGAGCGTTCTCTTTTCTCCACACCCTCTCCAGCATTTACTGTTTGTAGATTTATTTATTTATTTATTTTTTCCGGTATGTGGGCCTCTCACTGTTGTGGCCTCTCCTGTTGCGGAGCACAGGCTCTGGACGTTCAGGCTCAATGGCCATGGCTCATGGGCCCAGCCACTCCACGGCATGCGGGACCTTCCCGGACCGGGGCACGAACACGTGTCCCCTGCATCGGCAGGCAGACTCTCAACAACTGCGCCACCAGGGAAGCCCTGTTTGTAGATTTTTTGATGCTGGCCATTCTGACCGGTGTGAAGTGATACCTCATTGTAGTTTTGATTTGCATTTCTCTAATGTTTAGTGATGTTGAGCATCCTTTCATGTGTTTGTTGGCCATCTGTATATCTTCTTTGGAGAAATGTCTATTTAGGTCTTCTGCCCATTTTTGGATTGGGTTGTTTGTTTTTTTGATATTGAGCTTCATGAGCTGCTTGTATATAGAGAATGGACTTGAGGACACATGGAGGGGGAAGGGTAAGCTGGGACAGAGTGAGAGAGTAGCACTGACATATAAACACTACCAAATGTAAAATGGATGGCTAGTGGGAAGCAGCTGCATAGCACAGGGAGATCAGCTTAGTGCTTTGTGACTACTTAGAGGAGTGGGATAGGGCGGGTGGGAGGGAGAAACAAGAGGGAGGGGATATGGGGCTATATGTGTACATGTAGCTGATTCACTTTGTTATACAGCAGAAACTAGCACAACATTGTAAATCAATTATACTCCAATAAAGATGTTAAAAAATAATAATAAAATGGAAAAAAAAAGTACATGCATTTAAAAATTTTCCATATACACAAGTGCTGCAGTAAAGTATTTGCCCTCTGTCCCATCCTTTCTTTCCCATCTTGAACCCTACAGGCAACTCCTTTAACTATTTCTAGTTTACTTCTTTGAGTGGTTAAGTCCACATCCCTAAATAATGTGCTTGTGCTTCTGTTACTTGGTTTATTAACAGGCATCTATGGTTCCCTGTCTCAAAAGTCTTATTATTTTATTCAATAAACATGTTGAATATGATGTGCAGGTGTTACCAAGCAAGGGCTCTTGTGCCTGCAGCGCAGAAAGCCAAACTCTGACAGCAAGTGTTTTCAGTGAAGTAAGGGTTTACTTCAGGTGCCAAGCAAGGAGAAAGGTCAGCACATGCTCAAAAGACCCAAATTCCCCAATGGCTTCCAGGCAAGGGTTTTTAAAGACAGTGTTAGGGAAGAGGGTGGGAGGATGCATGATCAGCTCGTGGAGTTTTTTCTGATTGGTTGGTGGTGAAGTAACAGGGTGATGTTTCAGGAATCTAAGGCTTCTGGTTCCAACCAGTCTAGTATCTGTGTGCTTGTGGTCAGCATGTAGTGTCACCATCCTCCACTTGCATAGGGGTCTTAGTTTCTGCAGAAGAACTCCAAGATATGCACCAGGTTGTTAAGTATATCCCTTTAGGAGGAGCTAGGAGTCCTATGACTCTGTTGTCCTGATCATTAATTGCTTGAGCTTGTTCTTTGGAACTTGGGGAACGCCTAGGAGACTAAAGCCTTTTTTTCTATGAACAAGAAATGGGGGACATATGGAAGGAATTTTTACCTGGGAAGGCCCCACAGGGTCCTGCTTGGTTTCAGTCCTCCATTTTCTTTGCTATCCCTCAATCCCAAAGGAACAGGGTTTTGGGTAGAGAGATTAATCATAAACTCAAGAGAACCCGGTTTTAGGGGGACTCAGTTTCACAGCCACAATTCAAGTACTGGTAAGAGGACAGAGAATAACAAAGAGAGGGTTCCTGCCCTTTTTAGAGCACACATTCTAGTAAAGGGCAATGGCTGATAAAAAACAAAGAAAGAAAGAAAATAATATCCAATAATAAAAAGTACTATGGAAAAAACCACATAGGGTATGAACAGTACGGCTGAGTGTATTTTCCAAAAATTGACTGCAGTAATATCTTCCATTCCACATGGCTCATCTAGATTCTTATCACTCACCTATCAAGACGTAGAGTGTATATTCCTTACCCTTGAATTGAGGTGGATTCGTGATTTACCTGTAACCAACAGAACACAGCAGAAGCAATGCCATGTAATTTCCAAGACTAGGTTGTAAAAGGCAATGAAGTTTCCCGTTTGCTGGAATACTTTCTTGAGACTGTCAGCTGCCATGGGAGCAGTCCAACTGCCCTGAAGCTGCCACACTATGAGGAAGCTCAAACAAGCACACAAAGAGAAACCACACGGAGAGGTGCTGAAACTGTAAGAGAAAGAGGTGCCCAGCCAGCCCCCAAGTGTTCCAGCCCACAGCCTGTCCCCCCCAGCCACCATCTGATAGCTAGCCTGAACGGTGAGAGAGAGCCAGTCTTGGGAAGATTTAGAGGTGAAGTGGTCCAGGCAGAGGAAACAGCAAGTTAAAAAGACCCGAGTTAAGAATGAGATTCACACCAAAAGACAAAGACAAGAATTTCCACATTAACTTTATTCACAATAGCCCCAAACTGGAAACAACCCAAAAGTACATCAACAGAAAAATGAATAAACTGGTATTAATCATACAATGGAGTACCATTGGGTCGTTAAAGCAATCAGTTTACTACACTTACATTCCCAGTTCCTCAAAATCATGCTGCGATTTTTCGTTGCTTCATACATCTTGTACATTTGTTTTCTAATGTTTCTAATTGGTTCTCTTTTGCTGTTGAAAGAAGAAATATATGCTTTCTTTACTACATGACTAATATCATTTAGCTTCTTCTTCCTTTTTCCTATTGTTTGAAATGTATTCCATGTTTCTTAAAAATATTCTTGTGAGAGCTTACTGAGTCTTTGATCTAAGGTGAACTGGTTGTTTTCAGGCTGCTGAACAGCTGAGAAGCTGGAGTTTCTTTTCATAGCACTCCTTGGGGAGTTCCACTGTGTCCTATATACCACATCTTCCTTTGGCAGAAAGGATACTTGAGAGGCAAAATTTCTAAGCTCTTTCATGTCTGATAATAAGTTGGATGCCTTAATCTTTTTTTTTTTTTTCTGTCTGCGCTGGGTCTTCATTTGTGGTGCACGGGTTCTTCTTTGTTGTGGCGCGCGGGCTTAGTTGCCCCGCGGCATGTGGGCTCTTAGTTCCCCGACCAGGGGTCAAACCTGAGTCCCCTGCATTGGAAGGCAGATTCTTAACCACTGGACCACCAGGAAAGTCCCTGGATGCTTTAATTTTTTCCTTTATTTGTGACCTGTTGTTTCGTATCTTCCTAGGAAGATTGAGGGTCTTCTCTTAATCCATGATGTTCTGAAGTTTCCCTTTGGTACCTAGACTTGGGTTTAAAAAAAAACAAAACAACTTATTAGACCAGGAACTCAGAAGGCTCTTTCAAAGTAAGGGCATATATCTTTGTAGGAAATTTTGTTCCATAGTTCTTTAATAATTTCCTTCCTTTGGTTTCCACTTTCTCTGTTTACTGACTTCCTACTATTTAGATGTTGAACTTCCTAGGGTGGTCTTCTATCTTCATTACCTCTTCTATTTTCCATTTCTTTGATTTTGTTCCATTTCCTGGAAGAGTTCCTTTTCTTTCAAACTCTGTTGAATTTTTTTTTTTTTTTTTTTGCGGTACGCGGGCCTCTCACTGTTGTGGCCTCTCCCGTTGCGGAGCACAGGCTCCAGACGCGCAGGCTCAGCGGCCATGGCTCACGGGCCCAGCCGCTCCGCGGCATGTGGGATCTTCCCAGACCGGGGCACGAACCCATGTCCCCTGAATCGGCAGGCGGACTCTCAACCACTGCGCCACCAGGGAAGCCCTGTTGAATTTTTTGTATCTGCCATTATACTTCCAAAGATTTTTCTTGTGCTGTTGACTGTTTTTTTCCCCCCCACAGTATTCTGTTCTTGTTTTATAAATATAATAGCTTCTCAAATCTCTTTGAAGTCACTTAAGTTTTTTTGTTTTTAAATTATGCTTCCATCTGTTCTCTAGTTTATCTCCATTTGCTCTGGGGTTAATTGTACCTTTGACGCGGTCTTTCTTTTTCATGTTTCAAATTTTCTTAATGTTTTTGGTAGCCCTTTGTTAACTGTACATACCCAAGAGTAAGAGACTGGATAGATTTTTCAAGGTATTTGGTACTGAATCCTTCTGCTGGTGTATATGTCACGCTCTTTCTTTTGGTCCTCAACTGAGAGGTGAAGTGGGCAGGGCTTATTTATGGGCAGACTTTGCTCTAGAATGAACAAGAAGGGAGTAGGCCTTGAGATGATAAGATCTCAAGATTCCAGAATGAGGACAGCTTCATTCTGGGAGCCCTCCAGGCAGTTTAGTCAGTTTCTTTAGAGTCTCTGCCAGATTGTTAACAGGATGGTTCCCAATGAATCAAACCTCCCTGTGTCCATGCCTCTTTAACAACGGCTTTGCAGCTCTTCCATCAAAAGATGAAGTCTATTTCTTACCTATTAGACCTGGTCTGGCCTTGTGACTTGCTCTGGCTAACTGAATGCAGCAGAAGTAATGCTATGCATGTTCTGGGGCCTCAGTCTCAAAAAGCCTTGCAGCCTCCAGGTTCTCTCTCTTGGAAGCATGAGCTAGACTACTGAAGTGATGAGAGACCATGCAGAGAGGGGGCCAAATGACAGCCAGAGCCAAGGCTCCAGGCCATCGTAGACCCCCCAGACCTGGTGAAGCTGCCAATTGACAGTAGCCAACCCATAAAATTGTGAGAAATAATACATGAATGTTATTTTATGCCTCTAAAATCTGGAGTGGTTTGTTATACAGCCGTGATAACTGATACAGAGCTTTAAAATTTTTTTTGTCTGGATTGCCTGTGTTCCACATGTGCGAGGTAGATGCAAAGTGGAGATCTAAATGGTCCAGTTATTCTGAAAACAAACATTCAACTAACCCCTGTTTTCTGTCCTTCACCTTGCAGCCCTCTGCACCAAACATCTCTAAGCCTTGGATCTTTCTTGGTAAGGCAGAGAGGGCTGGTTATCTGACCCAACAGCCCATTCTTTTGTTCCCTACTTAATAGCACCACTCTGATATTAGCAGGTAAGACTGTATAATTCTAGGGCTCTTTTGTAGCTTGAGGCTGCCATATGAAGTTCTAGACAATGGGATCTAAGTGGAAGAGTTCTATGAGGTTTCCAGGCAGACTGCTTAAATGGAATTGACCTGCTAGGAAGGGTTCCTTTTGCTCTTCTGCTCTTCCTTCTTTCTGCTGCCTAGAATGTGGATGTAATGGCTGGAGCTCTAGTTGCCACCTTGGGCCATGAGAGGATGAAAGCTATACACAAAGGATGGTAGGGTTGAAAGACCAGACTGAATCCGATGGCAGAGTGCAGCTGCCCTTTTAGTTATGCAGTGCTTACCTCCAGATTTCTTTTACATGAGAGAGGAATAAGCTTCTCTCCTGTTTAAGGTACTGCTAATTACCACCCCCTACCCTGTTTTATGTAACTGAACCTAATCCTAGCTATTATAATTTGACCTCTGCCTGTCAGCCTGGAATCTTCATCTACTGTCGATGTTTATCTTGGTTGCTTTCCTCTCTCTATTTCATCTCTAGCAGTTCCATTGGACTTTAGAATATTTTCCATATCTCATCTTATTATGCTCTAACTTTTTGAAAATACAGAACATAATTATAATAATGATTTTAATGTCCTTGTCTGCCAATTTTAACATCTGTATCAGTTTGTGTCTACTCCGCTGATTGAAGTTTCTCATATCAAGGTTTCCTACAGTTAATTCTCAAGGGGCTACATTCTCTTAGGTTGGGTTCCCCTAGAAGGAGACATGGACACAAGGATTTGAGTTGGGGGTGATGCCAGGAGAACTGGTAGGGGAGTAGGAAAGTAAGACAGAAGGAAAACCAACCAATGCAGGGTATGTTAATGAGCAGGTTACTGCTCCACGCATCTGTGACCCACTTACACTGGGACCTGTGTGAGATGGTAGAGAACAAAGATGTCCTACCCACAAGGCAAGGAAACAGGGATTTTTAAACACCAACTCCCATTGGTCATTGGTTGATGGTTGCTCCAGGAGATGGCTTCCTGCCCTTCTAGCCTGCCTGTTCAGATGGGCCTGAGCAAGACTCCTGCAGCCAGAGAAAGCCCTCAAGTCACGCTTCTCAGGTGCTTGTAGTAGGAAGTGGTTGCTATATCTGGGAACGGTGTGTGCTGAGGGTATATGAGCAGGACTCTGACAGTGTCTGCAATACACACCATACCTGGAGTCCAAATCTTCATTCAACAAACAACCAAAGAATGAGCTGCCTTCATGAAGGTCTTTGCCTTTCCCAGTGTGGGTTTCATTGACTCACTCTGACCCAATGCATGGTGTTCCTCCTGATTTATTTTTGCTCCTAGGCACTTCACCAAGCCTTGTGGTTTTTCCAAATGAAGGAAGAGATATTTTATCCTATTATATGTAGTCAGCTGATGGGGAAGGAGGTACCCTTTCAGGCTCTCAAGCACCAGAAGAACATAGCCTTCCTTCTAGCTGGGCAGCCAGCCGCCTGGCCATTCCATCTTCTGTGTCATGATGTAATTTAATTTCTAAAAACAACCCAAGTCTGGAGCCTAATGGCCTGGCCAAGTCTGGTCCATCTGGGCTGCTCTCAGAGAGGTTTGTTGAGAGCTTACACATAGGCCAGAAGTGGTAGACAACGCCCCAAAATTGCAAATGACTTAACCTCTTGGGGACTCAGTTTCCTATCTGAAAGACAACAAAGAGGGTGTGGGAGGAGGCTATCTCTAGGGTTCCCTCAAACTTGAGGACCCTGCCTGGGGGTCCTTTAAACTCCTGCAACTCTCATCTCTGTCACAGATTCTCTCTAGGGACTGCTGAGTGGAGGCCGCCCCTTCACTCGGTCCCCAGACTCTTGGCCTCATTCCCTTTGACTCTGTAATCCCACACCTGAGAGTACATCCCAACAAAATACCCAGAGGTCAGATTGTCAGCACAAAGGTGCTCACCACACATTCATAGAAGAATGGCCAGATGGTTTATGGCATATCCAGGTGATGGAATAAGATTCAGATGACAGAAACATTGTGAATTTGTCAAAGGCATACAGATTCACACAGCCCGTGATATGCTTTATGAAAAACAGGATATAGAACCATGTATGTAAAAGGATCCCAACAGGCTCTAATATATGATTATATTATAAAAGATCTGAATTTTCTTTATATATAGATTTATCTATCTTGTTTATGTATTTATACAAGATCAGAACATGAATTACAGTTGATTTTTTCCCTTCTTTACCTTATTCTGTATTTTCTAAGTTTTGTAAAATTACTGGAAGTATGTATTATTTTTATGAACAAAAAGAAAACAAAAGTATTTAAAACAGTACATATCTGGGACTTCTTATTTGTCTGCAGGAGCTCTAGTGTAGGCACCAAGCATCCGCTGGACATCTTTGTCTTGGTGGGCTTCATCGTCATGGCCATCACAGGTATTTAGCATTGTTCCCTGCATTCTCTAGATTCGGATGATAGAGTCTGAGCCCTGTTCTTTCCTGACTCTTGCAAATGCTGCTGTCTCGGTTTTCAGCTGACAGTCAATGGCGTCATCTTCTGCCCAGACTTGTGCTGACTCTACAGGGGGAGGGTGACCTCATTTACTTTGGGTGGAGCTGGAGAAGGGGGATGGGAACTGCAGATGGTAAAGGCTTCAATTCCAATTTGCTTTTGCTCCACAGCCTATACCTACAGCTGGATTCTCTGCTTCTTTACTTAAAAGCAAATAGACCAGGGCTTCCCTGGTGGCACAGTGGTTAAGAATCCGCCTGTCAATGCAGGGGACACGGGTTCGAGCCCTGGTCCAAGAAGATCCCACATACCGCGGAGCAGCTAAGCCCGTGCGCCGCAACCACTGAGTCTGTGCTCTAGAGCCTGCGAGCCACAACTACTGTGCCTGAGTGCCACAACTACTGAAGCCTGCGTGCCTAGAGCCTGTGCTCCGCGACCAGAGAAGCCACCACAATGAGAAGCCCGCACACCGCTGTGAAGAGTAGGCCCCGCTCGCCACAGCTAGAGAAAGCTCGCATGCAGCAACGGAGACCCAATGCAGCCAAAAATTTTTAAAAAAAGCAAATAGACCTTGGAAGGCAAAAATAGTTGTTCAGAAGTCCATACTGTGTGTGTGTGTGTGTGTGTGTGTGTGTGTGTGTGTGTGTGTGTGTGTGTGTGTATTTGGCTGAGAGGCTTGTGGAGTCTTAGTTCACCAGCCAGGGATCAAACCCGGGCCCTCAGCAGTGAAAGCACAGAGTCCCAACCACTGGACCTCCAGGGAAGTCCCCATACTGTATATTTTAAATGTGGGTCACATGGCTCATTTATGAATCAGACCCTGACCCTTGTCACAGGTGCTGTCAGTGTCCCACCCATATGTCCTTCGGCTTTGTGGAGAACTTCCTAGTCTCTCTGTCCAAGACAGTCTCTGACCCTGGGAAGTGGGGCTGCTCAGTCCACTCTAGGGCAGACCAGAGGCGTCACATAATTAATGCCCCACATTCAGCCCTTAATCCCTGAGGGATGGGAGTGGGTGTATATACACTCCACCTCTCCGCCCTCAGTGGGATGGTTTTGAGGCATGTTCCAGGACCTTCAGAGTCCTCAGAGGATGAAGCCGCAGGGGCCATGACAGAGACCTGTTGATGAGCATCTGCTTCATTGTTTCTCCACCCTCCTTTCTCCTCTCCCTCACTGTGGTCCTCAATAAACCTCGTGCACCAAAATCCTTGCCTCACTCCATGCATACCTGACAATGCTCTGGGCCATTTGGAATAAAAGACATCACCTTTATCCTCCCCAAACCAAGGTGGAATTAGGGGTATCAAGTTCACTTACTGCATAGGCCATAAAGCAGGAAAGTACCCTAAATTCCAATGGTTTGAAACACTCTCAGTTGGATATGAGCAATTAATCGCTTCCTGTTACTACAAAGAAAGAACTCATTCTGGACAGTGGCTGGAAAAGAAAAGAGAACCTACGTCATTTCCCTAAAGCACTGGAGACATTTCCTCCCAGGCCAGCAAGAGCTTTGAAATGATTGTGCCCTAAAAATAACATTCTCACTCCTGAATGCATTATAAAAACTGAAACGGTGGGTTATTTTCATCCACCTCCAGACAGCTGCTCAGGAACTCTGAACGTCGGAGGGGATTATGCAATGACTTGCCACTGTCTTCCGCTTGGCAAAGTAAATCACTGTGATGGGCTTTCAAAGTAATGCAATAGGACGTGTGAGGATCCATGCAAGGAGGGAAGGAAAGGGGTGAAGAGTGGGGAGAACGAAGAGAGGATTAGAAAGGGGGTCACACGCAGGGCCTGCCTGCCTTCCTGCTTACCTTGGAGAGCACCCTGCACTTGCCCTCTGCACCTCGCCCAGGGAAGCCCTGATCCTCTCTGCCTTATTCGCCCTGGCTGTGACTTTCCGCACACCACCCCTGGACTTGACCACTGGTCTAGAATTCACTACTGACCTAAACTCCATTCCTGACAGGTCCTTGGAGAACACACAGGCTTTCCAATGGAGTCAGACACTCCCAGCTTCCTGGAAGAAGCCACTGAGGCCACACTTGATTACAACTCAATTTACACAGAGAGCTTTTTCAGTGAAGATTATACAGATATCACTGGTGTTTATCATGACTGGAGTACCAGACCAGCCCAACACCTCCTTGGGAAGTGACAGTAAGTCCCAAATAAAGAATTATTTATCTCATATATCGAGAAGTCCAGAGGTAGGTTGTTCAAGCCTAATATAGCAAATCCACAGTGCCCTTAGGAACCCAGATCTCTTGCACTTTTCTGCTCTTCCATCCTTAGCATTTGACTTTCATTCTCTTGACTACAAATACTACTACCTTCAGGCATCACATCTATATTCAAAGAAGGAAGCCAGAAGGGCAAAATCCATATGTCAGCTGAGTCTTTCTTTCTCTATCACTGAAATAATAATTTTGCGGAAGCCCCATCCAATAGACTGCTGACCAAATCCCATTGGCTAGGAATGGGTCACCTGGTCTGCCCTAACCTGTATGGGAGACTGGGAGACGACATATTTTAACTGGCACATTGTCCCAAGACAAAATTGCAGTTTTGTGAGTGAGGAAGAAGACAAGAGTAAACATTGGATAAACAATTGTTAACTCATGCCATTGAGCCCACCTAAGCACATTGGGAATGGGGCGGTGGAGCAGGCGTCTGGCCCCAAGCTTCCCAAGGCTTATCGCAGGGAGCAGACAGGGCCACTGGCTTTGTCCTCAACGTCACAAAGGGCCTCAGATTTTGTCCTTTGACCTTATATATATGTTCAATCATTGCATTTTGTGTATATGTTAAATTATAAACTTATTAAAAATAAATATTTGAGGGGACTTCCCTGGCGGTCCAGTAGTTAAGACTCTGCCTTCCACTGCAGGGGGCGCAGGTTCGATCCCTGGTTGGGGAACTAAGATCCCGCACGCCATGCAGTGCAGCCAAAATTTTTTTTTTAAATCTTTTTTTAAAAATAAAAAGACTAAGTAAATAAATATTTGAGATATATAGTATCTTTTTTTCCCCACAATTCTCTTTTGACTTTTCTTCACTAAAAAATTTTCCCAGGAGTTTAAAATATATCCTAGCTGTCTCTCATTTTCTGGCTCTGTTGCAATGACTTAACTAGTAATGATGGGCAGTGGATGGACATATGGGCCCTCACATACAACAAAAGCTCTCTGTGATCCAGGGAAGTCTGCAGGCTAGGTGGGAGCAAAGCAAAGCAAGAGATGTGTGATGCTGTAATTTTGATTCTACCCATGTGTGGTAGAAGGTGGATATCTTGGGGCCATAGGCCTTTGGATGGTCTTGACCCTACCCAAGGGGCTTCCATAGACACTTCCCAAGGCAGTGCAAAATTAAACTCCTGCCTCAGTACAGCCAAGGTCTGTTCTCTTAGGCAGGACAATAGACAAGAATTCTGAGTCAAGACCATGACATCCAGGGCACCCGCTTTCCCCGAACTGCTCCCTGTTCTCCCTGTTTCTCAGCTCTCTCCTGTAAGGAATTTCAGTCTGTCTGCAGACAGGGCAGATGCTCTAAGGGAAAAGTTGCTGTATTAGGTTCAGTTGAAGCAAACTGTGCGTTCCACTTTAGCCAGTTTCTACTCACTCCAAATTCAGACACCAAAGCACCCCTAGCCTTTGGGTTCCCGTGTACTACTCCAGCTGCATCAGCTGTTTTCCTCCAGTTGTTGGAGAAAACACCAATAATGTTAAGAATGATGCTTTAGACGCTTCTACTCAAAGTGTGGACCACACACCCACATCATCTGGGAGCTTGTTGGAAATGCAGAATTTCCATCCTTACCTCTGATATTCTGAATAAGAATCTTCATTTTAACAAGATCGCTGGTGATTCAAATGCATACTGAAGTTTGGAAGGTCAGCCTTAAATGTTAGCACCTTAAATCATGAATCGTAAATCTAGCTTTCTTTGCTCATTCATTCAGCCATCTAACGATTATAATTTGACTGCTGCAGCAGAAATGCCCGACCCAACGTCCTTTTCCTTGCCTTCTTTTTTTTTTTTAATGTTTATTTATTTGCCTGCATCGGGTCTTAGTTGTGGCATGTGGGATCTTCATTGCGGCATGCAGAATCTTTAGTTGTGGCATGCAGGCTCTTAGTTGCGGCATGTGGGATCTAGTTCCCTGACCAGGGATCGAACCTAGGCCCCCTGCATTGGGAGTGCAGAGTCTGAGCCACTGGACCACCAGGGAAGTTCCCTCCTTGCCTTCTTTTTATTTATTTATTTTATTTGTAAATTTATTTATTTATTTTTGGCTGCATTGGGTCTTCGTTGCTGTGCGCGGGCTTTCTCTAGCTGCGGCGAGCGGGGGCTACTCTTTGTTGCGGTGCGCGGGCTTCAGTAGCTGTGGCTCAAAGGCTCTAGAGCGCAGGCTCAGTAGTTGTGACGCACGGGCTTAGTTGCTCCGCGGCATGTGGGATCTTCCCGGACCAGGGCTGGAACCTGTGACTCCTGCATTGGCAGGCAGATTCTTAACCACTGCGCCACCAGGGAAGCCCCTCCTTGCCTTCTTGATAATAGACTTCAATTTTATTTGGGCAAGCAATATGCCTGCCTAAATGACCACATTTCCCAAGTACCCTTGCAGCTAGATGAGGCTGTGAGATTCTCACCAATGACATATAGGTGGAAGTGTTTATGGGACTAATGGAAACTCTCTGAAAACCAAGTGGTATAGCCTTCTTTCTTCTTTCCTCCTAATTGCTGCCTGTGATATGGACATCACGGCTAGCCTTTAGAAGTCATCTTGGGACATGAGGTGACCTTGGGAATAGAAGTCACAGGCTGAGAATGGCAGAATAGAAAGAGGAAAGCTTATGTCCCAGAAGACACAGTGAAATTACTGTATCAGTCTGGATATGCCGATATAGTGTCATATATTATATCATATGTTGTGTATGTCCAGACTTCTTTTATGGGAAACTTCTATCTTGTTTAAGCCACTGTAATTTTGGGTTTTCTGTCATATGTAGTTGTTATTTAGGTAAGTGTCTAGAACTTATTGGCAAAAAAGAGAGCAAATATTCAGCCCCTTAGCAGTTAAATCTCTCTTTGTACATTAATGAGATTGAGATTCTGGTTTATACATCGGTCTCTCTGAACTCTGGTAATGTGAATCTGTCCCTGAGAAATGACCTGGTGACTAAGTGTTGGGGGAAGGGCAATAAGGGTGTCAGCTGGGAGGACCACCAGGTGGCCAGCTGGTCCCTTTCCAGGCAGCACCCCTCTCTCTTGCCTTTCATTTTCTAATGTTAGTACATACTATTAGCAAGAAGAAGGAGAAATAAAAAGCCTAATAATTTCAGACAGAATAATCCATTGTTCAATCTCTAATCAACTTATTTGTAAACTGTTTTCTGAGTTATGAAGAGTTAATTTGTCTTTATAAACACACCAATATTCTAGACAGAACATCTCTTTTGAAGACTATTGTTCTATTCTTATTATTAAGCATGGAGAATTTCACTGTAATTCTGACATCTTAAATTATTTTCCAAACTACAGTTACTAATGGTAATATTTGTTGTATGCTTTCTACCTTACAAAGCCCCTTCACATACTTAGTTTTATTTAATCCTCTACAGCCCTGTGAGTAGGTATTCAACCCATCAACTTATAGATAAGGGAACTAAGATTCAGAGAGGTTAAGTAATGTGCCCAAAGTCACACAGCCAGAAAGTAGTAGTAATTTCACCAGGCTCCTGGCCACAGTGCCACACGGCTCTAATCTTTTGCAGGGCCTCACTTAATGAGGCCAGAGAGGATATACTGGGGAAGTGGCACATAGCGTCCTCTTCCATCACATCATATAGCCTTTGCATATTTATGTGTGCAACTGTCTTTTTTATGTTTTTATATTTTTATTTTTTATTATTGCTATTTTTAAAAACATCTTTATTGGAGCATAATTGCTTTACAATGGTGTGTTAGTTTCTGCTTTATAACAAAGTGAATCAGCTATACATATACATATATCCCCATATCTTCTCCCTCTTGCATCTCCCTCCCACCCTCCCTATCCCACCCCTCTAGGTGGTCACAAAGCACCGAGCTGATTTCCCTGTGGTATGCGGCTGCTTCCCACTAGCTATCTATTTTACATTTGGTAGTGTATATAAGTCCATGCCACTCGCTCACTTCGTCCCAGTTTACCCTTCCGCCTCCCCATGTCCTCAAGTCTATTCTCTACGTCTGTGTCTTTATTCCTGTCCTGCCCCTAGGTTCTTCATAACCTTTTTTTTTCAGATTCCATATATCTGTGTTAGCAAACAGTATTTGTTTTTCTCTTTCTGACTTACTTCACTCTGTATGACAGACTCTAGGTCCATACACCTCACTACAAATAACTCAATTTCGTTTCTTTTTATTGCTGAGTAATATTCCATTGTATATATGTGCCACATCTTCTTTATCCATTCATCTGTCAATGGACTCTTAGTGCAACTGTCTTTTTACAGCTGCAGGTTACACACAGGCTGCAAGCTGGTTTAAATTCTTCGTTTCTTTCTGAGGTAGAAAGGACATGAGGTTATCCACTATTACGTACCCCCATCCCTCAGGTAAAGTCTCCAAAGCCCAAAGAAGTGAAACAATGTAATCCAAGATCTCAGTTAGTTAGATACAAGTCCTAGACTAAACCCCCAAACCCCTTACCTCTGGCAGAGTGAACGCTCCTCCTAAAACATCCTTGATTTGTGTATCAAGATGCAACACTGGATGCTAGTTAGATTTGGCCCAGACTTCCACTGATTAACACCAAAATGAATCACTGGCTGCTCTAGGACCCGCATATTAGTACAGGAATGAGTCCACCTAGAAGCCAGAGCTTGCACAGCAGCTACTGTCTTAAATCAGCACGTGACTACCTTTTTTTTTTTTTTTTTTTTTTGCGGTACGCGGGCCTATCACTGTTGTGGCCTCTCCCGTTGCGGAGCACAGGCTCCGGACACGCAGGCTCAGCAGCTATGGCTCATGGGCCCAGCCACTCCGCGGCATGTGGGATCTTCCCGGACCGGGGCACGAACCCACGTCCCCTGCCTCGGCAGGCGGACTCTCAACCACTGCGCCACCAGGGAAGCCCACGTGATTACCTTTGAACTACCCTGAAATGATATTTGAAAAAAGCCTGAAATCAATCACTACATAGCTTTAGACTAAGTATTACTCTACAGGGCTGTAGACACAAAACAAGTTTTATATGTAAGCCCCAAGCAGCCAGCTTTTTTTGCAATGCAGGAGCTGTTTCTTCCACTGAGCACCAGATGAAGTGGCTGATTTGCAGTTAGGCTTCATGTTGTATGAAAAAACCCGTACCTTTACTAGAAGCACATTCAGTGTGGCCAGCCAGCGCCCTACGAGAGGCAGGTGAGCAGTGATGTGCCAGTTAGCTGGCTCTCTGAAATAAAGCATCCTGATTTGTAGCATTTGTGACATCTATGGGGTGAATACTCCCACCATAGCCAATTTCAAGCTGCCAACATGATGTCACTGAACACAGAGTTGGGAAGAGATGTGCACATTTGCTCCAGTACCCGACTGAGAGCCGAGGACTGACTTGCCTGACTCAGAGATCAGTGGATTCTATCTCCCACTTTCCTCTCATTTCAGAATTCCAGAGCATATGTCCTGAATATCAGACATAATTAGCTGCATGATTGAATATTTTTGTTCTTTTCTGTGTTTTGTTTTTTTGGTCAAATGCATTTAATTGAGTCAATGCAAATGAATTGTACCTCTGATGTCTGTCTCACCTTTAGTTGAGAAACAGGTAAATTCTTTCATGCTCAGATAAAGTGGATCACTTAGATGATACTGTGGTCACTTGGGAACCAAAGGTCCCTGTGATGGCCGGGCTGAATTTACAAAACACCGAAGAATGTGTTCTTCCATCTCTACCTCAGTCTCAGCAATACCCCCAGATTCCTATCTGCCTTGGTCTCTCCAGGCAAACAGAATGAGGAGCCAGCTTCATGCTGGCAGCAACTTTGATAGCCCCTACATCCACGGATGTGTGGATGTTGAAACTTTATTTTCCATCACTTTTTGTTATGCTGGTGGATATTATTTATGCAAGGTAATAAAAAGAAAGTACATTAGCTGTATCCCACTGAAAATAAAAAATTAGAATTAGTATAAAAGCATTAAAATTTTTTTTGGCAAGAATCATATTCTTGACCTTTTTATTAAGGTCAATATGCATATATTAGAGTGTATGATGCACATTAATCTTAAATGTACAGCTTAAGGAATTTTTACCTAGGTATACACACACGACTAACACCCAGATCAAGACCTAGAACATTTCCAGCATCCCAGAAGTCTTCCTTATGCTCCTTCCCAGTCAATATGTGCCCTGCTCACACACACCCCCACACCGCCCCGGACACCTGTCCCAGGTTTTTTTTTTATTATTATTATTATTATTTTTGTCTGTGCTGCACGTCTTATGGGATCTTAGGCCCCGGTGCAGGGATTGAAACCGGGCCCTTGGCAGTGAGAGTGTCAAGTCCTAACCACTGGACCGCCAGGGAATTCCCTGCCCCAGGTATTTTAATGTTTGTTGTTGTTTTTCTAAAGATAATTCTTAATCATAGGCTCATAAAATGGTAGAATTCATCCAAAATGCTTATTGTACTGACGAGGCAATGGAAACTTAGAGGCCAAGTGACCCTCCCAAAGTTGTCAATTTGTTGTCTGGGCTGCTTCTAGGAGCCAGAACCCAATTCTAGTCCAGCGGTTCTTTTTTTTTTTTTTTTTAAATATTTATTTATTTATTTATTTATTTATTTTGGGCTGTGTTGGGTCTTCGTTTCTGTGCGAGGGCTTTCTCTAGTTGTGGAGAGCGGGGGCCCCTCTTCATCGCGGTGCACGGGTCTCTCACTATCGTGGCCTCTCTTGTTGCGGAGCACAGGCTCCAGACGCGCAGGCTCAGTAGTTGTGGCGCACGGGCTCAGTTGCTCCGTGGCATGTGGGATCTTCCCAGACCAGGGCTCGAACCCGTGTCCCCTGCATTAGCAGGCAGATTCTCAACCACTGCGACACCAGGGAAGCCCCCAGCTGTTCTTAATGTGTGTCCCCCAGACCAGAAGCAACGGCATTATGTGGGAACTGACTATAAATGCAAATTCTTACGTAGCCCCACCCCCACCTCCTGAATCAGAAATTCTGGGGTGGGGCTCAGCACTCTGTGTCTGGACAGGCTCTCCAGCTGATTCTCATGCTCACTCAAGGTTGAGAACATCCCACTCACTTCACTCATGTGCCTGCCTCACCCCTACAGGTGTTTGATCTGTGAGGATTGAAAGAGACAGTGTATGAAGAATCCCTAACATGGAAGGAAGAATATCTAGCTTGGTGCTTGGCATGCAGTTGATTCCAAAAATGTTAGTTTCCTTTCACTCTGTTTATTCATCTTGATCCCAGAAAAGGACGTTGGCATCTATTTCCAACTTTACCCTTATGCTCAGTTGTTCAATGTGTACATATAATCGAGAAGGGATATAATTGAGATGGCCAACAAAATGGGTCACATCTAACAAGGTGAGGAGACCAAAAAATGAAAGCAAATCAGGGGAGAAGAAAGAGACTGAAATTCTTCAGTCTAAGAAAATAAAGGCCGAGAGGAGACACAATCAAACCCATAAAATCTTGGACTTCTCTGGTGGCACAGTGGTTAAGAATCTGCCTGCCAATGCAGGGGACATGGGTTCGAGCCCTGGTCCGGGAAGATCCCACATGCCGCGGAGTAACTAAGCCCAGGAGCCACAACTGCTGAGCCTGTGCACTAGACCCCCGCGAGCCACAACTACTGAGCCCATGTGCCACAACTACTGAAACCTGCACGCCTAGAGCCTGTGCTCCGCAACAAGAGAAGCCACCGCAATGAGAAGCCTGCGCACCGCAATGAAGAGTAGCCCCCGCTCGCCACAGCTAGGGAAAGCCCCTGCGCAGCAACGAAGACCCAACACAGCCAAAAAATAAATAAATAAATAAGTTAAAAAAGAAAAACAACTATAAAATCTTAGAAGGTGTGAAAAGTGAGAATTTTGTTCAGGATATATTCCTTCCTTCTCTGCCCCACCTGCAATGGGAAAACAGTACCTCCACATCCCATGGATGCTGGGCTTGGCCATGTGGTTTGTTTTGGCCAATGGAATGTGGGCAGAGCCGACACGCTGTCAATTCTGTGTGTGTGTTTGTGAGCTCTGCACCCGGGCCTCTGGAAGATTCTGACCTCCACCAGGAGAAGAACGTGACCCGGGTAGCCACTAGCCCTCATCCTGGACCACAGAAGGAGCCCTGTGAAGCAGACCCACAGTCTGAAACCAATTCCAGCTGACCTGCAGACCCACAGCCATAAATACATGCTTAGTGTGGTATGCTGCTGAGTTGCGGGGTGCCCTTTTATGCAGCATTATTGCAGCGAAAGCTGATCACCCGGTATATCTGGTGACAAACTTTTATAATTTCCTAAATGCAAGGACCAGGCATCTAGACATTGTTTTGTGTGAAACTTCAAAAGAGAAACCATTTCTATCTGGTCCCTCTTCTTTAAAGCCTCCACTCTCACTCTCGATGTCCCCTCCCTCCATTGCCCCCGATTGTTTGGTTTCAGTCATACACTGTGGGTAGATTTTCCCCATCTCCTTATTTCCTCAAAATGAGCTGTCCTTTGGGCTATTCCTCAGAGTTTTACTTCCTCTCCAATGATGATATTAATTAAAGCTAATAATAAATAGTGCTTTCTACGAGGTAGGGAATGTTCTAAGTGCTTGACAAAGTTTAACTCATTTAATTTTCACAGCCGTCTATGTGGTAAGTACTATTTATTAATTTCCATTCTGTGGATGAAGAACTAAGGCAACAGAAATTAAGTAATGGCTCCAAATAGCACAGGGTTAGTAAGTGGACGAGTGAGGATTCAAGCCGGGTAATTTGACCCTCCACTCCAAGCTCTTTGCCGTTGTCCTTTGCTTTTTAGTGGTGGGTTAAATGAATCAGCTAATCTACATTAACATTAATTAGGTATCCAGTATTGGTTTATTATTTCCTCAGATACCATAATGTCAGAGACTTCCCTGGTGGTCCAGTGGTCAAGACTCCACGCTGGCAGTGCAGGCGGCGCGGGTTCAATCCCTGGTTGGGGAACCGCGTGCTGCGGGGCCGAATAAACCCCCCAAAACCATAAGGCCATAACTCATTACGTGTGCAAAGGGCGCCCTGAAGAAATGAATCTAATGATGGAATTTCGACCTGTGACATGCCACTAAGTAGATAATTTGAAGGAGATTTTTTTCCCATGTCCCTCGGATCATACTCTAATTTCAAGAGGGCCAAAGAATTAGCAAACTCAGACTTTAAAAGAAGAAATTTTGGCAAAAAAAGGAAGTGACTCTTGTCTTTGGACAGTGCGTTCTCCACATGCAAATCACACGACTGTCAATGCACACCTGAGTGTCGCGGAGGGGGGCCCTCCTACCAGGTGCTTCCCCAGGATTTCAGACTCCGCCTCCTCATGCTTGTCTGGATCCTGGCAGCTTCGGTTCTATCGTTCCTGCATCGTGTCCGGATACAAAACTCCATCTCCTTGGTGGTTCCTGCAAGAATATCAATGAGACTAAGCATACGATTGTTTTCTATTTTTACTGAAAACATGTTAAGACACAGAGGAGGGGATCACATCGCAGATCACACAGTCTCTGCCATCTCGCGAGGCCCCATCCAGCGCCTCAGGTCACCTCCCTCTTTCCAAAACCATGACACCCTCTGTACACAGAGCCTTGGGTGTGCAGTCCCCAAGCTTTGGCTGCTTCTCTCAAGAGGACCAGGCCCACCAAGCCATCTGTTTCTCTAGCTTTCAGCTACCCTTTCCCCTAAAATTCTGATAAATCCAAATTTCTCTATCTTGTTACTGTAAGAAGTACTAAGGAAAGTGGTGGGCTATGATACCATTCCCCAACAAGAAAATCTACTTGAAATGAATAAAATAGTTCAGCAAAATTGGTGGATAAAGGATCAATATACAAACAGCAATAGCATGCTGATATACCAGAAACCAACAATTACATAACCTTAATTTATTATTATTCCATTAATAAATAACAAATGAATCAATGCCATTTAGCCTATTTACCAGAACTATAGGGTACCTAGTGATAAGTCTAACAGAAGATATCTAATAGAACAATTTAACTCTTCCTTTGAGGGAGAGTGGATTAAATAAACTGGATTATTCATACAGCAGAATTCTGTATAGCAACTAAAATGAAAGATCCAAGACCCTCCTATATATCTACATGGCTCAATCTTGAAAATATAATATTGAGTGAAAAAAGCAATTTGTAAAATGTACACATAGTATAAAATTCCTGTAGGGACTTACCTGGTGGCACAGTTGTTAAGAATCCGCATGCCAATGCAGGCGACATGGGTCCAATCCCTGGTCCGGGAAGATCCCACATGCCGCAGAGCAACTAAGCCCGTGCGCCACAACTACTGAGCCTGAGCTCTAGAGCCCTCGAGCCACAACTACTGAAGCCCGCATGCCTGGATCCCGTGCTCCGCAACAAGAGAAGCCACCGCAATGAGAAGCAGACGCACCGACCGCAGCGAAGTGTAGCCCACCCACCCCAGCTCGCCGCAACTAGAGAAAGCCCGCGCGCAGCAATGAAGACCCAACGCAGCCAAAACTAAATAAAATAAATAAATTTATTAAAATAAAATAAAATTTATGTAATAATTTAAAACCTACAATTGAATATACAAATATACGTCTGCATGAGAATGAAATTCACCTATTTTTTTTTAAAGATTTTGTTTTTGATGTGGACTTTTTTTGTCTTTATTGAATTTGTTACACCACTGGACTGCCAGGGAAGTCCCAAAATTCACCTATTTTCAGGATGAGGCTACCTCTAAGAAAGAAAGGACTGGAAAAGTGGACTTCCTTTAAAAAATTCTAAGAGGATTGTACACCTCAAATTTATACAGTGTTATATGTCAAATATATTCGATAAAAATAATTTCTAAGAGGGAAAGACGTTCTATGGTGATATTATGTTACTTTTATATAATGTGCATATTATTAATGCATATTAATATAACAATAGATATATATTACTTTTTGGTGTTTATACATTTGAAATATTTTATAATTAGAAATTGAAATTTTATATGGGTTCAAAAAAGGATTTCAATGAGATAACGCTGAAAAACTTTTCATCTTCTTTAATTACTTTATTTTGCTCTAATCATGTATATTTCTAAATGTCCAAGACAAAAAGAGGAAAACGAAAATTTGGTCCTTAGCAGGAAGCTAGAGAGGCTAACCAAATGTTGTAAAATAAGAGATCAAACTCCCTGATTGAAATTTTACCATTATGGAAAGATCAGATCAGATGTGCAATAACTTGCCCTTATTTTGAGAGGTTTTTAGGTAATCCTGAAACAGGGCAAGTCACTTAACAATCCTGCACCTCAGTTTTCAGATCTAGTGGCTGAACTAAGAAGTCCCATCCAGGTCTAACATTTTATGAGATCCTAGAACCCTACGCTCTTCGTGTGAGGTTCGAACTCAGATCAGCTTGCCTGGAAGGGCCTGCTCCTGGCAAAAGTTAAAAGCAGTCTCTTTTCTGTCAGCTGGAGAGAATCAAACAGGGAAGGCTCAGAATACAGAGGACAATGTGGAGAGGAAATCAACACCTAGACTTGGCAGATCAATTAAGAACTGGCAGTGAGGGGAAGGATGCTGAGGATGTCAGTCCTGCAGGTAAGACAATGACTGCCCTGCCCTCTTTGACAACAGCTATGTTTAGGAAACAAGCATTATTTACTTTGTTCTTAAGTGTGGGGCTATTTTGAATTCTACTTTAACATGTATACATGCATCTCATTAACTATAGTAAAAATTGGATGGTAATTTAAATATATGCTATAAATTCAATAGTTGCAGTATGTTTGAAATAATTACTATAATGGTATAATGGTTATGGTTTTTGTTTGTTTTTTTGGCCGTGCCGTGCAGCATGCCAGATCTTAGTTCCCTGACCAGGGATCAAACCTGCGCCCCCTGCACTTGGAAGCTTGGAGTCTTAACCACTGGATGGTCAGGGAAGTCCCCAATAATGGTTATGTTTTTAAAGAAAAAGAGTCCTTGGTTTTTAAAAATATGTATTGAAATATTTATGGGTGAAATAATACTATGTCTTGGATTTGATTTAACCTAATTCAGAGATGGAAGAAGAGGGTGAGAATCAAACTAAAATAAGACTGGCCATGTGCTGGTAACTACTGAAGCTGAGTGATGGGCTCATTATACCTCCTCTCTACTGTGATATATGTTTGACATTTTCCATACTATAAAAGGTAAAAATACTGTCGGTAAAATAAAATGCTTCACAAGCTAGCTTCTTTCCTCAGTTATCTCAGTTACTTGTAGAAATTCTACCCACTCTGACTTTAGGTGCCACCACTTGCCTGGAGCATTTTCCCAATCTGTTCCCACAACATTTGCTTGCCATGCAATGACAAACTTTTAAATCAACGTTGAAGTGGATTTCATAATGATCGAATTCTAAGAAATTTTCAAAGATTGGAATTTTCAGCTTTTCCACGGAGGAAAACTACTATAGTCTCAAAACTACCATAAGTCTCCCATACTGGATGGACCAGTAAAGCATTTCTTATAGAAAAACTGAACTCAGATTTGTTAAGTACTTACAATATGTCAGGTATTATTTGAGTTCACTATTTTTTATTTAACAAAGATTGATTTAATTAGAAATACATATTATTATCTCCATCTTAGAGATGAGAAAGCTTGACCTTGCCCAGGTCATACTGCTAACATGTTTGGAGCCAGGATCTCAGTCTGCAGATGGATAAATCCAAAGCCTGAGTTCTTTCTGCCGCATATCCTTGCTTTGTGGTCCAGCAGTATAGATACCCACTTGGAAGCTTGTTAGAGATGCACTCTCAGGCTCCATGCCAGTTCTACTAAATCAGAATCTGCATTTTAACAAGGTTCTAAGGAATTCATGTGCACATTCAAACCATTTCAACGTTGAGAAACCCTGCTCTACAAAACACCTAATAAACTTATTTCAAATAAGAATAACAGTAAATATTTCTGCTGAGTCCTCACTATATGTCAGATTCCATTTGTTTACCTCACAACTCTATTAGAGGTGAGGAAACAGGCTTTACAGTTTAAACAACTCCAGGGTCACATAATAAGTGGCAGAGTCTAGATTTGAACTCAAATTGGTCTGATTCTGGAGCCCGGGCTGTACCCATGACCCCATGCACCTCACTGCAGACACTGAATCCAAACACTTTATTTCATCTAAATGATGCAAATCAGCTATCTTTTTCTTTCTTTCTTTTCTTTTCTTTTTTTTTTTTTGGCTGCATTGGGTCTTCATTGCTGTGCGGGCTTTCCCTAGTTGTGACGAGGGGGGGCTACTCTTTGTTTCGGTGTGTGGGCTTCTCATTGTGGTGGCTTCTCTCTTGTTGCAGAGCACGGGCTCTAGGCATGCGGGCTTCAGTAGTTGCAGCATGCGGGCTCAGTAGTTGCAGCACATGGGCCCTAGAGCTATATAGGGCTTCAGTAGTTGCTGAGTATGGGCTCAGTAGCTCCACAGCATGTGGAATCTTCCTGGACCAGGGATCAAACCCGTGTCCCCTGCATTAGCAGGCAGATTCTTAACCACTGTGCCACCAGGGAAGTCCCTGCAAATCAGCTGTTTTATCTCTTTATTTATCATTAACATTGTTTAATCCAATACTTAGGTTTGATGGTGTGCACAGAGTCTAAAATGTCAGACTCAATATAATATTGCTGCTATTTAAAAGTAAAATTTTAGGGCTTCCCTGGTTGCGCAGTGGTTGAGAGTCCGCCTGCCGATGCAGGGGACACGGGTTCGTGCCCCGGTCCGGGAAGATCCCACATGCCGCGGAGCGGCTGGGCCTGTGAGCCATGGCCGCTGGGCCTGCGCGTCCGGAGCCTGTGCTCTGCAACGGGAGAGGCCACAACAGCGAGAGGCCCGCGTACTGCAAAAAAATAAAATTAAATTAAAAAATAAAAGCAAAATTTTAAACCATGAGGCCACATGACAATATACTCTTTAGGCTAGAGCCGGTGTATTAAAAAATATATATGTACTAGGGTGAAAATTCTATTAGGTTACCTGTCATCATTTACCAATGAACTGAAATAAAAGATGAGGTTGATTCTTCAACACAATCCTGAGATTTTCTGAGGAAGAATCAGATAGGACATTCTCTTTCCCGATTTCACCTTTACAGTACTTGGCAACTCTAACTTTCTGTTTCCTTATAGTAAAAAGTTGAAGATCATTAGAATCTCCTTAAACACCTTCGAATAAACAACTCTTTAATCTTACATGATGTAAAATAACTGATTCATTTTGCTTATAAGAAACTTCCCACTGGGCAATTCATTCATCCTCTTTCCCACGTGGGGAAAATGTAATGTTTTTGTTGGTACAGAATATAATAGGTTATATTCTAGGCTTACTTTTAGTAAAAGCAATAAGAGACCATAATTAGCTCTAGACTAAAGTAGACTAAATTGTTATGAACATGAAATCACCTGCAGCTCCAAAAGACAGTGCATTTCTAAAAATGCCATGGAATTTCATATTTTTTGCCTCATGTAGAGCCCCCAGAGCAGAAAAACTTAATGACCTTGATGATCTAGTGTTGGCAGATCTCAATCTATAAAGTCAGTTATTAGATATCTTCTCCTTTAGGAAGTAAAGAGGCTGGCAGAGTGTAATTCTGGAAATCTAAGAAGTAAGCGGCATTAAAATCACTATTCTTTTGAAAAGGTAATGGACTTGAACTTCAGAGTATCTGATTACAAGGAAATGAGATCCTCCAAAAACATATGTAAGAAGTATCCAGCTAAGAATATATTAATCAGTGAAGCTTTTTCTTTCTTCTTTTTAGTGGGAAAGAACAGATTAAAACAACAATGACAACTAAGCATTCTAAAAATCCTAATTGTTCTGTATTAAAAATGAAGAAACATTCTTCTGGCCTAAAAGATAAGTCTCTTTGTTTTCCCTGTGTCTCACAGAGCATCTACTCCATATGAATGTGGATTGATTTACAGGTTGTTACCCTTTTATTCATCACCCATTTTCCAGGAATGAACATGGATATTGTGGTGAGGAGCTCAGTCAAAAATGAAAAGACAATTCTAATTATTGTCTTATTCTGGAATTTTAAAAACTATTCAGGGCATATTATTTTTCAGTGATACATTTATAAGCAAATGAAACATTTTTTCTTTGCAAACTGTAATCCTCATATATGCTTGTACACAAACACACACAAATGCATACACAAGCATTTGTTTTTTTAAAAAGGAGGGGCATGGATTTCATTTTAGACCCAGAAATAGAGGAGATTCTCTTCTGCTGTTTCCTATGAAGGGGAAAAAAAAAAGCCCCTAAAAATGTCTATTTCCATCTTCTCCTGTCAGGTATTTCCCCATCTCTTTCTTTGTCTAAGATATGAAGTTCTGTCAGGGCTCACCTGGTAAAAATCCTAGGTGAGTGGTAGGAGAGAGGTTAGATCTGTAATTTCGAGGGACTGGTGACTGAAAAGTGAATTAATACCCATCATTGTATTCATTCTAAGGAGGTACTTAGAGTGAGATAAAAACGACTCAAAGGAAAGCAAAGAAACCAAGATTCGGTGTCTCTTTTCCCTCTAATTGGATCCCTGGATCTCCTGCTGGAGAGTAAGAAAGGACTTACTCTTACTTACTTGTAAGCAAGGACTCTGCCAATTCTAGCATTACCGTTTTGTCTCAAATGTCAGGGATGTTAACAACAACAACAAAAAATTCATACCATGTAGGGGAGGGCACTCTTTAAACTCTGAAGTTCGTTCTGACACTTTTATTTTTCAAGTTGTTCACAAAGTCAAATTTTAAGGGGCCACTCATCGCCTTGTTTATTTCCTTTTTCTTTTGGTTTTGGCTTTTCAGCTGGCATTTCTATCAAGTGTGATTGCCAGCATTTGGCGCAGTGGGTGAAGCAAGTCTTGTTTGAAAATCTGCCAGAGGCGGCCTGTGGAAGTTGGTACGTCAGGAAGCAGCTTGAGGGGTGGCTGCTTTGTCTCAGTTCTCAAACTCAGAGGGAGGCATCCCTGGCAGAAAGAGGAAGTGGCCTGCATCCCCCACCTCAGCCCTCCAGAAGGTTCCCCTCCCTAAGCAGTTTTCTGCAGAGCTCTTGTGCCTGACAAATGATTGCTTTTCTTGAGATACAGAAATACCTAACTGTGGCCTTGAGGAAGCTGATGAGTAAGCAGAGGATGATGGTTGACAGACAGAGAGGAGAGACGTAGCTCCCGAGAGATGGTAAGATGGAGAGAGGAGCTGTCCCTTTTCTGACTAGTGTTCCATTTCCCACTTCCAGGCGCCCAGGCTCAGCTGAAACGAAACCAAAAAGGATATCTGGGGTACACCCTGGGGTATCCCAGCAGGATCTAAGACTTCCCCATACAACAGCAGGATAATATTGGGTATTATTGAGAAACCTAAAGAGGCCCACAGCCTTCAAGAATAGGTAAATCAGTACTCAGGCAACCTGTTAAAGTAGCAAGAGGACGTGGAATACTTTTATATCAAAAAGTGGTTAAAATATTGTAAAAGAGAGCTCCTGCTTTCCGGTGTTGAAGAATTTTTTTGTATCCCCTTCTCCTCTGAAACACACACACACATCGTCTTCATCATCATCATCATCATCATCATTCTGAAATTTTAGAAACCTGGTGACAAGCAGTAAATCTGTTCCTTTATTCATACCTTCAACAAATATTCACTGAACGTCTGCTATGTTCTAGGCACAAAGTGCTTGGGGTACGTTAGTGAAGCTCTCAAGAGCTTAAGTTCCAATAAATAAGTAAATTCTACGGTCAGCCCTCTGTATCTGCGGGTTCCACGCCCACAGATTCAGCTAGCCTCAGATTAAAAATATTTGAAAAAAATTCCAGAAAGTTCCAAAAAGCAAAACTTGAATTTGCCACGTGCACGCAACTAGTTATATAGCATTTACATTGTATTTACAACTATTTTCACAGCATTTACATTGTATTAGGTATTATAAGAAATCTAGAGATGATTTAAAGTATATGAGAGGATGTGCATAGGTTAAATGCAAATACTACCCCATTATATACAGTTGAGCATCCATGGATTTTGGTATCTGTGGGTGGGTCCTGAACCAATCCCCTGCAGATATCGAGGGATGACTGTACTATGTTAGGAGGTAATAATCAGTACATTTTATACTATGTTAGAAGGTAGTAAACGTTATGGGAAACAAAAAGGCAAGCAAGGTAAGAAGAACCTGGAATTGCAGGGGTGAAGATTTAAGTTGCAGCGTTGAATGAGGTGGTAAGGGTAGACCTCATTGAGAAGCTGAGAACTGAGCAAAGACATTGGAGGAGGAGAGGGAGTTAGCCAAGTAGCTATCTGGGGGAAGATATTGGTTTGGGCAGCTCCTTATCTCCTTCAAGCCGGAAGGAACAGCTAAATCAAAAGGATACACAGGGCTTCCCTGGTGGCGCAGTGGTTGAGAGTCCGCCTGCCGAGGCAGGGGACACGGGTTCATGCCCCGGTCCGGGAAGATCCCACATGCCGAGGAGCGGCTGGGCCCGTGAGCCATGGCCGCCGAGCCTGCGCGTCCGGAGCCTGTGCTCCGCAACGGGAGAGGCCACAACAGTGAGAGGCCCGCGTACCGCAAAAGAAAAAAAAAAAAAAGAAACATACAAAAGGATACACAATATGTTTAAGGAACAGCAGTGGAGCCAGTGTTGCTGGATGGGAGAAACTGAGGGACAGGGTGGAGCAGAAAAGTCCAGAGAGGCAGTGGAGGCCAGATTCTGTAGAGCCTTGTGGGTAATTGTAAGGACTTTGGCATTTACTCTGATTGAAATGAGCAGTGACTGTGGGGTTTTGAGTAGAGGAGTAACATGATCTGATTTTTTTTTCTGGTGTGTGGGGGTGACGCTGGCTTATGGGCTCTTAGATCTCCAACTAGGGATTGAACCCAGGCCTCGGCAGTGAAAGCACCAAGTCCTAAACACTGGACCACCAGTGAACTCCCTTCTGGTCCACCAGGGAACTCCTTTTTAAAGTATCTCTCCAGCTATCATGTTGAAGAGCCTTTTACAGCAATTCAGGCAAGAGATGATAGCTCAAAGTGGTATCAGAGAATGAGTGATAAGAAGTTGGATTGTGGGTATATTGTGAAGTTAGAGACTCCAGGATTCCTAATGGATTCAATTGTGGAGTGTGAAAGGAATGGAGGAGTCAAGAATAGCTCAGGCAACAAGGAGCTGCTACCTAGTGGAGAAGGTGATGGGTAAAGTGGGATTTGAAGGGAGAGGTCAGCAGCTCAATGTGGAGCATGTTGAGTTTGAAACGTGCTGTTAGACATCCAAATGGAGATGTGGAAGAAGCAGTTGGGGGACTTCCCTGGTGGCTCAGTGGTTAAGAATCCACCTGCCAGTGCAGGGGACATGGGTTTGATCCCTGGTCTGGGAAGATCCCACATGCTGCGGAGCAACCGCGGAGCAAGTAAGCCCATGTGCCACAACTACTGAAGCCTGTGCACCTAGAGCCTGTGCTTCGCAACAAGAGAAGCCACCACAATGAGAAGCCCACGCGGTGCAACAAAGAGTGGTCCCTGCTCAACGAAGAGTAACTAGAGAAAGCCCGTGTACAGCAACGAAGACCCAATGCAGCCAAAAAAAAAAAAAAAAGCAGTTGGATGTATTAATCTGGAGTTCTAGATGGAGCTCTGGGCTGCAGAGAGAAACCTGGGAGTTTTTATCATACAGATGGAATTTAAAGCAACAAGACTGCATGAGATCACCAAAGGAGTGAGTATAGATAAGAGGAACAAAGGCTGAGCCCAGAAGTCCTGTAACATTAAGTGGTCGGGAAAATGAGGAAATGGTGGAGGAGACTGAGCTAGTGAGGCAGCAAAAAAACCCAAGAGAACATTGTGACTCGGAAGCTATGTGAAGAAGGATATTTAGAAGGGGTGATCAGCTGTACCATATGCTGCTGAAAGGTCAAGAAAGATAAGGAAGGCGAATTTACCATTGGATTTAGCAACAAGGAGATCATTGATAAGAAGAATAAGAGCAGTTTCTGTGGAGTCATGGGATAAAAGTCTGATTGAAGTGGGTTCTAAGGGCAAAGGGGAAGAGGAATCGAAGACAGCATATAAAGACAAATATTTTAAAGAGTTTTGCTGTAAAAGGGAGGAAAGAAATATAGCAGTAGCTGGTGAAGGAGCAGGGTTAAGAGAAAATGATCCAGTTGAAATCAATAAATGATTATATAGCGAAAGAGGGGGGAGAATTGTTGGAGCAATGTCCTTGAGTGGAGGAGAGGAAATGAAATCTACTGCACAAGTGGAGAGATTGCTTTAGTGTAAGGGTATGGATTATTTGTCTATGATAACTGGTAGGATAATTATTATGACAGTGCAGGCACTGGAAGGGGGTATATGGGTTAGTGGAAATCTGTGGAAGTTCTAAAAGTCTCCAAGTGGGGGGAAAAAAAAAGAACACGTAACAAAGGATTAGCAGTCAGAATGACTTTGGATTTCTCAGGGACAACACTAAAATCTAGCAGACAAGGGGTCAAGGCCTTGAAAAACCTAAGGGAAGATAATTTGCCACTTAAGAATTCTACACCCAGGCAAACTATCACTGATTGCCCTCTGGCTTCTGGTAGGGTTGCAAATGTGAGACACTGGCAGGATACCGCAGGGCAGAAAGAGCGGTTACTGCTGTGTTCCTTTACTCAAAGCCAAAGATCTTGCTGATCAACGCTTTTCCTATAGCTGCAGCTCTCTGGATTCTAGCAAACATCCCTTCCTTTTTCCCCTTCAGCCCTAAATCTTCCTGCTGTTGCTAGCCGCATCTCCTCGGATCAGTCACACCTTTGTAAATAGTTCCTTCATTAAGCTTTCATCTGGGCCTTGATTTAATACACAGGTCTCCAAAAATGTAGCCATACACTTTTTTCTCATAAAACTAATGGAGAAAGTTCTCCACTAAGATAAGAAAGAAGACAACACAGGAATGAGGCAAAGAGAATCTGCAGAACAATGGTGAAAGGAGATTTCAGGATGAAATTAGGAATCTCTTTTGTATTACGTACAAAGAACCACCAATTCCAATTGCAGCAGTGACAGTGCAGGAATTCCACACCCGCTGCGGGGTTTGTGGACCTGACTGAAGAGTGGGAGGGAGCACTGTTCACCTGACACATCCCACCGCGCCCAGCTGCAGCCTAGGGCTGCGGAGGCGGTGGCCAGAAGCGCTTCAGCCCGCTGAGCTCAGAAAGACTGGGGCTGCAGGACGGCGTCCCGCCGAGCCACCTGCGCACGCGCATTTCCCCCTTCGCCGGCCGGCGGCCTGCTGCGCACGCGCAGCTCGCCGTCTCTCGCTCCGTCAGTCCCTGCAGTGCCTGGGCCCCACCCCCGCAGGCCCCGCCCCGCTGCCGTGCGCCGAACGCTGCATATCCGGGTTCTCGCCTCCGCCTCCGCCGCCGCCGCCGCCGCCGCCTCCGCCTGGCTCATTCAGCTTTGCTGGGACCGGTGTGTTCCCGACTAAGATGGCGGCTGTGGGGCGAGTAGGCTCTTTCGGTTCCTCTCCGGCGGGATTAACCTCGACTTACACGGGCGGTCCCTTGGCCAACGAGCTAACCTCGGGCAACGGCGGCGCCGCGGCAGGGGACGACGAGGACGGGCAGAACCTTTGGTAAGGACCGCACCCTTCCCCGGTCCCCGCCGGCACCCCCGGGCCGGGGACGCCCCGGGGTCGCGTGCCCGCCGGAGCTCGGCGCCCTGCCCAGGCCGCCGCGTTCTCGGCCGCCCCCGCCCGGGCGCGCGAGGCCGGTGCCGTTCCTCCCGCGCGGGGCTCCAGCCTGAGCGTGCGTCTTGTTCCCCGCCAGGTCCTGCATCCTCAGCGAGGTCTCCACCCGCTCGCGCTCCAAGCTCCCCGCGGGGAAGAACGTGCTGCTGCTGGGTAAGTGCCCCCACCTGCTCCCCACTGCGCGGCCCCCCAGCGTGGCCTGGGTCTGGGTCCGCCCGCCGCTCTCTGGCTCGCTTTGTGCGGACAGCCGGGGCTGGCCCCGCCCCGCCGCCCGACCTGTGGCTGACAGCTGGGGGAGAAGGAGAACAGGGACCCCTGCCCCGGGACCTGCAGGGACCCGCCCTCCCCTGAAAGTTTCTCCTCCCCTGGGTGTGTGGGGTTGGCCCTGACAGCTTCCTCCGGGAAGGACAATGCGATAGCCCCATCTGAGAGATTCTAGTGGCTTGGGGTTTACCTAGAAAATAAGGACGTTTTTTCTTTCATGACAAAAATTGGTAGCAGAAGGCTCTTCGCGACAGCTCCAGTGCAAATGGCATGCCATCAATATTTAATAGCCGGCTCTTTGTATAATTTACAGAAGCTAGAAATGAGGCCTGGTGTAGTCGTGATAAATGTAATTATTTGATTCAGCTTTTACGGGTACAGTGGGCTCGTGTTGCAGCTGTCTTTTTCACTGTCACTTATAATTCTGAAATTTGTAAAGTGCAGTAAACGTTTACCTTTCTCGTTCAGTCCCTTCGGCCTGATGGGTGTAATAATGAGAAATGGTCTAACGTCTCAAATCTCCTGATCTATATTCCCTCTGCTCTCTGGAAGTTATGTATTTTGTTTTTTTACTGACTCTGGGGGTGGACGTGGAGAACAATTCACAGGTTCACATTTTTGCAGGCTTAGCTCCAAAGTAACTTAGAGATTTCTTTCATATTCTTTAGATGTGAAAATTTGAAGTTTGGCTTATAGGATGATCGTTGAATTTTAAAACTTTGGTTTTGATGTCTCAAGACTTTTTAATGTTCATTTAAAAACAGGAAGGGAAACAAAGAAGTCAAATGATACTTGTCAGGGTCCGCTTTTAATGGGAATGTTTAGATAGAAACAAATCATTTTTCATGAACTCTTGACAGTCTACAGTATATGATTCTTGGCGTTATTTAAAGTTACTGGAGCTAGTTGAAAAATTAGTGTTACCTTTTTTTTTTAAATATATATCACTTTATTTATTTATTTATATTTTTGGCTGTGTTGGGTCTTCGGTGCTGCGCTCCGGCTTTCTCTAGTTCCGGCGAGCGTGGGCTTCTCATTGCGGTGGCTTCTCTTGTTGCAGAGCACGGGCTCTAGGCGTGCGGGCCTCAGTAGTTGTGGCACGTGGGCTCAGTAGTTGTGACACACGGGCTTAGTTGCTCCACGGCATGTGGGATCTTCCCGGACCAGGGCTCGAACCCGGGTCCCCTGCATTGGCAGGCGGATCCTTTACCATTGTGCCACCAGGGAAGTCCCTACCTTTGTTTTTAATGTGATTGAAAGTACCTACTGCGGATTCACCTGGGTTCATTCATGACCCTATCACATACTAGTCCTATGATCTTAAGCAAGTTCTTTGACTTATATGACCCTCAATTTCTTCTTCCTTAAAATGGATGTTACAGAAATAATAATGCCTACTTCCTAGTGTTATGGGGAGAACTGAATGAGATAATGTTTATGAAGTGATAACAGCACAGTGACTTTTTGTGATGAGTCTCTTAACTGGATTAGAAAATATTTTATCAGAACTCTTTTTAAAAATTTGAGTTAGTGCCTACGTAACTGATATTTATAGGGCAGATATAGGTTAGGATCCAAGAGCAAAAAAAAATTCAGAAAATGTTTTCAGATTACTAGTTTAAACAAATTACTATTAAGTGCTAAACTAAAATGGACCTAACACAAAGTGACCTCATTGAAGTGGGTTATATTTCAAATACTCTAAGTTAAATAAGACTTCTTTTCAAATACTGCCATTGTAGGGCTTCCCTGGTGGCGTAGTGGTTGAGAGGCCGCCTGCCAATGCAGGGGACACGGGTTCATGCCCCGGTCCGGGAAGATCCCACATGCTGCAGAGCGGCTGGGCCCGTGAGCCATGGCCGCTGAGCCTGCGCGTCCGGAGCCTGTGCTCCGCAACGGGAGAGGCCACAACAGTGAGAGGCCCGTGTACCGCAGAAAAAAAACAAAAAAAAAAATCAAATACTGCCATTGTAAAGATAAGATTCCTGAATTTTGTTTTCATTTTATAAGTTCCTTCCAATTATTCCTGTGCATTAGATGTTAGTTACATGGTTCTGTTTTTAGTGAAACAAAAGTGACAGTTTTGTTCATTTCTTTTTTTTTTTTAAATAGATGTTCATTTCTTAACGTTCCTAATTTGCACTGAGGTTGCACCATGCTTTTTTTTTTTTTTTGTGGGATCTTCCCAGACCGGGGCACGAACCCGTGTCCCCTGCGTCGGCAGGCGGACTCTCAACCACTGCGCCACCAGGGAAGCCCTAAATTTCCTTTTATATAAGCTTTTTTTTTTTTAAATTTATTTTATTTTTTGGCCACACCATGCGGCACGCAGGATCTTAATTCCCCAACCGGGGATCAGACGTGTGCCCCTTGCAGTGAAAGTGCAGAGTCTTAACCACTGGACCACCAGGGAAGTCTCTTATATGAGCTTAATAGTTCATAAAGCTCCATCTAGTATCAAGTTATACAAGCTTAAAATTAAAAAAAAATTTTGAGTACTGTTACTATAGGGATTTTCATCAAAGTCCTTTTCAGCTTTGGAAAAAGCTGGTACCAGATTTTTATACTGATTACATAAATGGATTAATTTTCTAGAATACCTCTAAAGATTTCTTAAAGACATTTTACCATCACATATTACGGCCGCATTCAGTTTATGCTGGTAGAGGGGAGAAATAGAGAAATAGGGATTGTGGTTTTCTTTGTTATGAGTTTGAAGGTGCTAGGCAGGAGGATGCTTGGCCCTAATATGTCTTTCATGAATTACGGTGATCTCTGGAGTCTCATATTTAAAAAACCAAATCTGAGACTATAACAAGGTTTTACATTTCCAGCAACTGTATAGAATAGGAACATTGATCAAGACTTAAGTACCCCAAACACAAATTGCAGTTTAACTTTACCTTGCTACACGGCCTCCCCTCCCACTGCCTGTGGGTGAAAGGGGTCAGAACTAGCAATGTGTGCATGTGTGTTAGCCATCCTCAAAGCATTTTCATACGAATCTTAGTTTGCCTCCTCTGTCCCCCTTTCCCCATCCCCCCCAAAACCTGGGAGATAGATGTTAACACCAATTATAGATGAGGTACTGAATCTTGGAGACCTGTTCAGTGAGTTTTCCGAGGTCACACAGCTGTAAAGACCCTGCCTTCTGTGACTCTGGCCAGGTTTTCCAACTTGATAGAAGTCCCTTCAAGGGAGGAAGTGCCACGTACTCTTCCTACTGCATAACTTTTTTTAAAAGGCCATCTTTGAGTAAAAATACTAATGATTATTTTAAAGTAAAATCCAAATATTTGTTGGATTCTAGGATGTAGCTTAATGAGGGACACGTCTGTTGCCATGGCATTTGTGTTGAAGCAGTCATTTACTCTAACCGGACCTGACCCCTAGTGAAACCCAGAAACACTATGGCATTAGCATTTAACCATTGTTTCATGAAAGATTTTGCGAATGAACTTGTTTGTTCGTAATATTAAAAGGAAAATCTTTTTTTTTTAATATATATTCATTTGGCTGCATTGGGTCTTAGTTGTGGCACGTAGGGTCTTTCACTGTGGCGCGAGGGCTTGTGGGCTCTGGAGCACGCGGGCTCAGTAGTTGTGGTGCGCTGGCTTAGTTGCCCCACTGCATGTGGGATCTTAGTTCCGACCAGGGATCAAACCTGTGTCCCCTGCATTGGAAGGTGGATTCGTAACCACTGGACCACCAGGGAAGTCCCTAAAAGGCAAAATTTCTTGTGCATATATTTTAAGTAGGATTTAACTTATAAATGGACCTTTTAAGAAGTGTTTTTTTCTCTTTACCCTTTATATTTAATGAAACTTTACTACAGTGATTGTAATTACATGTATTTCAATAGCTGTTTTTGAGGGCACTTTCTCCATACCTTGGTTACTTAACCATGTTTTGATAAGAAAACTACCTAAGGAAAATAACAACAACGGTACTTAAAATTTATAGAGCACTTACCTGTACCAGCCACATAAGGATTGTTTACATACCGTGATTATCCCCTTAAAGATCAGGAAACAAACACAGAGCTGTTAAGTAAATTGCTGTGAGGTTACATAGCCAGAAAGGGGCAACATCAAGATTCTGAATTGTGCAGCCTGGCTCCACTGGACTGTCTCTGCAGGAAGAGAGCTTTCTTTGTAGGAAAAGCAAAAAGATGTCTAGCAGTTATTAAGGAATTTTATCTGATTCTCCGTGATGTAATCTGTCTCACTGCAAAAAAATCTCACTGATAAAAGATTAATTGAATTCATTGTCGGTGAAGATACATATGTAGCCCTGGACCCCAGCACAGTGCCTGGCTTACAGATAAGACATCAGTATAACTTCCTGATTTAAGGCCAGCATGAATTAATGAAAACTAGTTGGCCCTTCCGGTAAATCATGTAAGCCTCATTTTTCTCATCTGTAAATTAAGATATTTGGATTTAGTCATCTCTTAAGTCTTATCTCTTCTGACATTCTGTAATTATTTCTAATTGTAAAGCTTGTGAGTTGTATATTTTTAAAGAAATGTTTTGAGAACATATTGCAATTGGATTTAAATTAGTAAAGTATTTCTTTGTATATGTGGGCTGTTTGATTCCACTCAGGGAAGAAATCTCGAGTCTGCATTTTTCCCCGAAGGTGATAATTCAGGATAGTGTGCAGCCAAAAAAACCCCCACAAAATACTGAGCATCATCAGGAGTAAAACTGGTTTCTATTATGTTTGAATTATTGCAAGTAGGAAACCTCAAGATATACACTGGACTAGAGATGTTGTTAAGAGAAGTAACTTGTCAAGTAAGTGAATGGTTTTCTGTGTGAGGACTTACTCTAAAAATAATGAGATTGTTCAGTCAGAAACTTAATTTTGGGAGAAGCTGGGATTAAAGATCCCCAAGGTTATATGACTTGTGGGAAACACAGATTTTTATCAGTTGATGCTGTTTTCTGGCATGATTGGTTATGGGCATGTGATGCAAGGAATAGTGTTACCACATATATGATGCTGGACTGGTAATTTTCAAAGGATTAAGGAAACTATTGCCTGTTATGTGTCACTACTGCTAAAAAATATGTTTTTGAGAGTCCAGTGGCATATTGATATTTTATGATGGTCAGCAATTGATTAAGGCCACATAGTAAATAATCCAGGCTCTGTGAGCCATAATGGTCTCTGTTGTAACTACTCAACTCTGCCCTTGTAGCCCCCAAAGAGCCATAGATAATCCATAAGTGGATGGTTGTGGCAGTATTTAGTAAAATTTTATTTGCAAAAACAGGCAGCAGACCAGATTTAGCCTGTGGGCTCTTTGTAGACCCTTGCTTTAGGCTATTATGGGCATCAATTTTATCAGTAAGCACAGGTGCCAGTTAATAGAGGTTTCTGGTTAATGGAATATGATGTTTGGCCCCTAATAGGTGCTCAGTAAATAAACATTGGATGATTGATGACCAGCTTTTACTTTATTCCAGCTAGAGGTATAGTTTCAATGCAGGTTTAAGAAATGTCAAGAGTGGTTCATATATTTCCCCTTAGTGCTGCTGTCAAAAACAGAAAACAGCTGGAAGAACTACAGATGTCGGCCAATACAGTGGTAAGTCAGCTGGTGTGAAGTCCATGTGAGAGAAGGTCAGCAAAAGTACTTTGAAAATGCAAAACACACAGGAGCTTTGAGTTAGGAAAAAGAAAAGACCCAAGTTCAGCATGGGACTGTTACTATTGAGTGACCATGGACTAACATTTTGGGGCCTTATTTGTAAAGTCAGGGCAGTGGCTGTTAGACTGCACAGGTAACCTCTTTATTTATTTGTTCATCAAGCATTTATTAGAACGTGCTGTGCATAAAATGCTCTGCTGGGTCATCAGGAGGAAACGGGGCTCACTAGGTCCCTGCCCTCCAGGAGCTTATAACCTTCTGTGGGGAAAGACTCAAAGTATATAGTAAAAAAAAATCAAATGTCAGTCTGAAATAATTGCTAAATAGCTTACATAAGTTATTATGGAAAAGGTGGTATCTGAGTAAAATTTTGCTAAGTAGGGTGGGGAGGAGGACACTGCAGGACTAAGGGAACGTGTTGCTGTAGCTAAAAACCTGGTGAAAAGACCCGGGGCGCTCAGGTGTGGAAGAGTCCTTAACTAGAGGCCCCCAGGTGTGGGAGTCAGCCCTTCCTACCATTCAAAGCTGTGGGATTGTGGGGCAAATTACAGCCTCCTAACTGAGATTCTTTAATAGTTCCTGGGATTAAAAGAACTGAAAGAAATTATGTGTAACATACCGTCCTCTTAAAATTAGTGTTCACTATTTTAAATTATAAAAGTAATACGTGTTTCTTGCCAGAGAGAGAGAGAAAAAAATTTATGAGGATAGGAATGTTCATTTTTTCTATGTGTATATTTGTTTTTTAAACAAAATAGGCTCATACCTTGTGTTTTGAAGTCAGATTTTTTTCTTTATGTATCAGAGGGTTTTTTTTGTGTGGCAGTAGATACAGATTTCTTCCCTTTTAATGACTGAATAAAATATATGGCTCTATCATAATTATAAGATTGGTAAACAGATTATTATTGTTATGCCCCGTTTTCCGCTTGCCAGATATTATCTTTGGGATAAATTCTTTTAAGTTGAATTGCTGGGTCAAAAGTATATATATTTTAAGTCTTTTGTATATTACTAAACAGTATTTTTGGAAAGCTGTACCATTCTACATTCCCACCATCAGTATGTGAAAGTACTTGTTTGTCTAGCACTATTGCTGACATCAAGGATTATTCATTTTAATCTTTGCCTATCTAGTAGGTAGGTTAAAAATTGGCATGTTAATTTAAAGGCAGTTTTATTGTACAATATATATCATGTTTGTTAATTAAGAACTATTGCATTAGTGTGACTTTGACCTTCTGGAGCATAGGAACTGTTAATAACCATTGGATCAGCACTTGTTGGCTTTGGTGAATGTTTATTGAATTAAACTCAGTGGTTTTCAGTTCATGTCTATCTAGTCAGGCTGCAAGAGTGAGAGAAATGATTTTAATGTGATGTGGATTGCTGAATGATGATATTCAAAGGTAGGGAACTGATGGGGTGGGAGTATCATATATTATGCTTGTTACTTGAGTGTTCTGCTAGGTGCTTTACTGTGTAGCATGTTCACTGTTTTGGAGAAGAGGGCTTTGAACCCCAGGTTACACAGCTGAGCTAGGATTCAGGGTTGGGTTTGTCTAACTTTCCACTGTATGTGCACTCCTTGACGTATTGGAGGGAGGTAGTCTTGAGTCACCGGGTGCAGATGCTACAGCTGGTTAAGTTTCTCCCTGCTCTTGCCGGCTGAGGAAAGGGAGGAGATGCTCTTTGTGAGATGGACAGCAGATCAAAACCCCCCACCCTATCTGGGTCATGAGATAATTTATGGAAGGCCATGGAGAGGGTCCAAGCCCAAAAGTACCTCCAGTGATGGCTCCTCATGGCTCTTGTCACCAGAGCTTTCAGGTAAAATAGGATGATTTATTTTATATCATACAAAGCCAAATCAAAAATGTTAATTTTACAATGTTGGTATCTTACTTGGGTAAAGAAGGAATATGGCAGGTTAGAATTCTCTCTGTCATGATGCTGTGGACCATAAAGTTTCCTACAGAAGTGTGGAAGTGTGAATCAAAGGTCTGCATAGAAAGCAGGCATCAGGCACACAAACCTGTGCTGAGCAAGAAGAGTACAGTGCTTCAGCTTTCCACAGTAGCAGGAAAGGAAACTGGGAGGAAAGGGAGGCAGAGTGTTGCTTAATTTTACCTTTTGTCATCCCTGTCTGTCTTGAGCTGTGGGGGAGAAGACTGGAAGCTGCTCCTGATCAGTGACAGTGATAATAGTGTGGAGGAGCATTGCTGGATTTAAATCCTGACCGACCCTTCTTTAGCAAATTGCTTAATCTTTCAGATTATACTGTTTGCCTTTTAGGATTATCCTGAGGATTGTATGAGGTAATGTTTGTAAAACACTTCAATCAGTGGCATACATGGGAAGTGTTCAAGATAGCTAACGTATTGTGTGTACTTAGTGTTCTGACTGCTCATTTTCATGATTCATGTTTTTATGTTATCTTTTTAAAACACTGTTGAGGTCTTATAAAAATTTTTTTCTAGTGTATCACTGATCAAGGAGGTATGAATTGTAATAGTCAAAGAATTTTAAATCCATCACTTCAGAGATTTGTCTGGATTTACCTCCCCCTCTGTTTAGAAGACAGGGAGCAAATGGAAATACCTGACTTGTCCGGGTTCACACATCGTATGGTGACAGTGTTATAGTTGGAAATCACATCTCCTAGATCTTCACATGTTTAATTCATTAATTAAATTATCATTATAAAGTTTACGGACAGTACATTGTATTGTTGAATTAGATCTTTTGAGGACATAAAACAATATCATGAGCACACCTTTACCTCTATACTGTTTTGGTGACTTTGTGTGGAGTTTTTCTTTTGTAATCAATTTGGTTTTCAAATTTGAGCTGAGAAGTGAGAGTTGATGGCTGTTACTGCTTTATGGTAAAACCGAAGTTCTTTTAAGTGCTTGGATCCTCTACTTGGTTCACTCACAGAGAGTGACTTATTTGAATAGGGTTCAGACAAGTAATTTGAAATACAGGCTTATTTGCTATGGAGAATTTCATTGTAATTGGATCAACAAATCTTTCCTCCTTTTGGTCCATCCACTAGGACAGGGTTTGGCCTATAGACTGTTTTAGTATGACCAGCAAGCTAAGAATGGGGTTCGTTTGTTTTTTACATTTTTAAAGAGTTGGGGGGGGGACTAAAGATAAATATGTGACAGAGACCTTATGTGACCTGCAAAGCCTACAATATTGCTATCTAGTCCCTTACAGAAAAAGTTGCCCAGTGCCCGGATGAGGACATGAAAATAACTTTATTATAATAGAATTTGATCTAATGAGAAGTTATGGTTTTTTTAAATTTTTATTTTATGTTGGGGTATAGTTGATTAACAATGTTGTGTTAGTTTCAGGTGTACAGCAGAATGAATCAGTTATGCATATACATGTATCTATTCTTTTCCAAATACTTTTCCCATTTAGGTTATTATAGAATATTGAGCAGAGTTCCCTGTGCTGTACAGTAGGTCCTTGTTGGTTATTTTAAAAATAATTGTTTGTACATGTCAATCCCAAACTCCCAATTTATCTCCACCCCCCACCCCCGCCACCGCCTGCCTTTCCCCTTTGGTAACCATAAGTTTGTTTCATTCTGTGAGTCTGTTTCTGTTTTGTAAATAAGTTCATTTGTATCATTTTTTAAAATTTATTTATTTATTTATGGCTGCATTGGGTCTTCGTTGCTGCGCGCAGGCTCTCGCTAGTTGTGGCGAGCAGGGGCCACTCTGCGGTGTGCGGGCTTCTCATTGTAGTGGCTTCTCTTGTTGTGGAGCACGGGCTGTAGGTGTGCGGGCTTCAGTAGTTGTGGCTTGTGGGCTCTAGAGCACAGGCTCAGTAGTTGTAGCGCGTGGGCTTAGTTGCTCCGCAGCATGTGGGATCTTCCTGGACCAGGGCTCAAACCTGTGTCCCCTGCATTCGCAGGCAGATTCTTAACCACTGCGCCACCAGGGAAGCCCCACTGTATCATTTTTATAGATTCTGCATATAAGTGGTATCATATGATATTTGTCTTTATCTGTTTGACTTACTTCACTTAGTATGATCATCTCCAGCTCCATCCATGTTGCTGCAAATGGCACTATTTCATTCTTTTTAATGGCTGAGTAATATTCCATTGTATATATGTACTACATCCTTTTTATCCATTCCTCTGTTGATGGACATTTAGGTTGCTTCCATTTCCTGGGTATTGTAAACAGTGCTGCAATGAACACTGGGGTGCATGTATCCTTTTGAACCTTGGCCTTCTCTGGATATATACCCAGGAGTGGGATTGCTGGATCATATGGTGGCTCTATTCTTAGTTTTTTAAGGAACCTCCATACTGTTCTCCATAGTGACTGTACCAATTTATATTCCCACCAACGTAGGAGGGTTCCTTTTTCTGCACACCCTCTCCAGCATTTATTGTTTGTAGACTTTTTGATGATGGCCATTCTGAGTGGTGTAAAGTGATATCTCATTGCATTTTTTTTCCCCCTTTGGCTGCATTGGGTCTTCGTTGCTGCGCGTGGGCTTTACTCTAGTTGTGGCAAGCGGGGGCTATGCTTTGTTGCAGTGCGCGGGCTTCTCATTGTGGTGGCTTTTCTTATTGCAGAGCACAGGTTCTAGGTGTGCGGGCTTCAGTAGTTGTGGCTCATAGGCTCCAGAGCACAGGCTCAGTAGTTGTGGCACGTGGGCTTAGTTGCTCCACGGCATGTGGAATCTTCCTGGGCCAGGGCTCGAACCCATGTCCCTTGCATTGGCAGGCGGATTCTTAACCACTGCGCCACCAGGGAAGTCCCTCGTTGTAGGTTCGATTTGCGTTTCTCTAATAATTAGCTATGTTGAACACCTTTCCATGTGCCTCTTGGCCATCTGTATGTTTTCTTTGGAGAAATGTCTATTTAGGTTTTCTGCCCATTTTTTGATTGGGTTGCTTCTTTGAGCTGCATGAGCTGTTTGTAGATTTTGGAGATTAATCCCTTGCATCATTTGCAAATATTTTCTCCCATTCTATGGGTTGTCTTTTCATTTTGTTTATGGTTTCCTTTGCTGTGCAAAAGCTTTTGAGTTTAATTAGGTCCCATTTGTTTTTATTTCTATTACTCTAGGAAATGGATCAAAAAAGATATTGCTGCCATTTATGTCAGAGTGCTTTTCCTATGTTTTCCTCTAAGAGTTTTATAGTGTCAGCTCTTACATTTAGCTCTTTAATCCATTTTGGGTTTTTTTGTGTGTATGGTGTTAAAGGATATTCTAATTTCATTCTTTTACAGATAGCTGTCCAGTTTTCTCAGCACCACTTATTCAAGGGACTGTCTTTTCTCCACTGTATAGTCTTGCCTCCTTTGTTGTAGATTAATTGACCATAGGTGTGTGGGTTTATTTCTGGGCTGTCTATCCTGTTCCATTGATCTATATTTCTGTTTTTGTGCCAGTATCAAACTGTTTTGATGACTGTAGCTTTGTAGTATAGTCTAAGTCAGGGAGGCTGATTCATCCAGCTCTGTTTTTCTTTATCAAGATTACTTTGGCTGTTTGGGGCTTTTGTGTCTCCATACAAATTAAAATTTTTTTTGTTCTAGTTCTGTGAAAAATGCCTTTGGTAATTTGATAGGGATTGCACTGAATCTGTAGATTGCCTTGGGTAGTATAGTCATTTTGACAGTATTGATTCTTTCAATACAAGAGCGTGGTATATCATATCTTTGCATCTGTTTGTGTCATCTTTGATTTCTTTCATCAGTGTCTTAGTTTTCCGAGTACAGGTCTTTTGCCTCCTTACGTAGGTTTATTCCTAGGTGTTTTATTCTATTTGATGCAGTGGTAAATAGGATTGTTTCTTTAATTTCTCTTTCTGGTCTTCTGTTGTTAGTGTATAGAAACATAATAGATTTCTGCGTATTTATTTTGTATCCTGCAAATTTACTGAATTCATTGATGAGCTCTAGTAGTTTTCTGGTAGCATCTTTAGGATTTTATATGTATAGTATCGTGTCATCTGCAAACAGTGACAGTTTCACTTCTTTTCCAATTTGGATTCCTTTTATTTCTTTTTCTTCTCTGATTGCTGTGGCTAGGACTTAAAAACTGTGTTGTATAAAAGTGGCGGGAGTGGACATCCTTGTCTTGTTCCTGATGTTAGAGGAAATGCTGAATTTTCTTAGCTTTTGCTTGTCAAATCTGAATGAGAACCTTGCTGAGTGTTCTTTTTTTTTTTTTTTTTTTTTTTGCAGTACGTGGGCCTCCCACTGCTGTGGCCTCTCCCATTGCGGAGCACAGGCTCTGGACGCACAGGCCCAGCAGCCATGGCTCACGGGCCCAGCCGCTCTGCGGCATGTGGGGTCCTCCCAGACCGGGGCACGGACCCGTGTCCCCTGCATCGGCAGGCGACTCTCAACCACTGCACCACCAGGGAAGCCCCTTGCTGAGTATTCTTGGTAGTAGGTTCTTTCCTTTCATCACTTTCAACATATTATGCCACCCCCTTCTGGCCTGTGGAGTTTCTGTTGAGAAATCAGCTGATAACCTTATGGGAATTGCCTTGTATATTATTTATTATTTTTAATATTTTTTCTTTGTTTTTAATTTTTGTCAGTTTGATTGCTATGTGTCTCAGCATGTTCCACCTTGGGTTTATCCTGCCTGGGACTCTCTGCTTCCTGGACTTGGGTGACTGTTTCCTTTCTTTCCCATGTTAGGAAAATTTTCAGCTATTATCTCTTCAAATGTTTTCTCAGGTCCTTTCTCTCTCTCTTCTCCTTCTGGGACCCCTATAATGTGAATGTTGGTGTGTTTAGTGTTGTCCCAGAGGTCTCTTAGACTGTCTTCATTTTTTTTCATTCTTTTTCTCTTTATTCTGTTCTGCGGCAGTGATTTCCACCATTCTGTCTTCTTATCTGTTCTTCTGTCTCATTTATTCTACTATTGTTTCTTTCTAGTATGTTTTTTATTTCAGTTATTTACCGTTTATTTCTGTTTGTTTGTTAGTTCTTCTAGGTCTTCGTTAAACATTTCTTGTATCTTCTCCATCTGTCCCTCCATTCTTTTTCCAAGATCTCGGCTCATCTTTACTATTATTACTCTGAATTCTTTTTCAGGTAGATGGCCTATCTCCACTTCACTTAGTTCTTTTGGGGTGTTATCTTGTTCCTTCATCTGGAACATTTCCCTCTGCCATCTCATTTTCTCTACCTTACTGTGATTGTGGTTTCCATTCTGCAGCCTGCAGGGTTGTAGTTCTTCTTGCTTCTGCTGTCTGCCTCCTGGTGGATGAAGCTGTCTAAGAGGCTTGTGGAGGCTTCCTGGTCAGAGGGACTGGCTGCTGCCTTGGTGGGTGGAGGTGGGTGTTGTCCCTCTGGTGTGCAGGGTTGTGTCAGGGAGTGTGTTTAGTGGGGAGCTGTGTGCTCAGGAAAACTTTAAGTATTAGTCTGTCTGCTGATGGGGGGGGCTGTGTTCCCACCCTGTTGGTTGTTTGGCCTGAAGCATCCCAACACTGGAGCCTACAGGCTGTGGGGAGGGGCCATGTGTTGGTGAGAAAATGGCCGCCTCCAGGAGGGCTCACGCCCCTGAGTACTCCCCAGAACTACTGCTGCCAGTGTCTTTGTCCCCGCAATGAGCCACAGCTGCCCCCCGCCTCTGCAGGAGACCCTGTAATACCAGCAGGTAGGTCTGGTCCAGGTTCTTATGAGGCTACTGCTCTTTTCCCTGGGTCCTGATGTGCATGAAACCTTGTGTGCGCCCTCCAAGAGCGGAGTTTCTGTTTCCCCCAGCCCTGTGGAATTGCTGCAATCAAAACCTGATGGCCGGGCTTCCCTGGTGGTGCAGTGGTTGAGAGTCTGCCTGCCGATGCAGGGGACACGGGTTCGTGCCCCAGTCCGGGAAGATCCCACATGCTGCGAAGCGGCTGGGCCTGTGCGCCATGGCCGCTGGGCCTGCGCGTCCGGAGCCTGTGCTCCGCAACGGGAGAGGCCACAACAGGGAGAGGCCCGCGTACTGAAAAAAAAAAAAAACAAACAAACCCTGATGGCCTTCAAAGCCAGATTCTCTGGGAGCTTTAACTCCCATTGCCAGACCTGCAGGCTGGGGAGCCTGATGTGGGGCTCAGAACTTTCACTCCTGTAGGAGAACTTCTGTGGTATAATTATTTTTCAGTTTGTGGGTCGCCCATCCGGTGGGTATGGGATTTGATTTTATCGTGATTGTGCCCCCTCTTACTGTCTCATTGTGACTTATTCTTTGTCTTTGGATGTAGGATATCTTTTTTGGTAGGTTCCAGAGTTTTTTTGTTGATGATTGTTCAGCAGTTAGTTGTGATTCTGGTGTTTTTGTAAGAAAAGGTGGGCTCACATTTTTCTACTCTGCCATCTTGTCTTGGAAGCTCTAGTTATGGGTTTTTTTTTTTTTTTTTTTTTTGCTGTGCCCCATGGCTTGTGGGATCCTAGTTCCCCCACCAGGGATTGAACCTTGGCCATCAGCAGTGAAAGCATGGGATGCTAACTGCTGCACCACCAGGAAGTTCCCTGATTTGTTTTTAAAACACCTTTAAAATATGCCCTCTTTAAGAAAACCTAATATAGAAATGCACATTTAGATGAACTATTTAGAGAATAATTTTAACGTCATCACTAAAGAGTGCTTTGTAGAAGGGCTTTCATCTTAGTCTGTTTAAACAGGAACTCTCTGCTTGTACAGGTATATGTTTACAGATCATTAACTATTTGGCTGGCACCCTTAATGCTGGTGTGTCTGTTTCGCTGCCAGCTGAAGGCTGAGGAATTGAAGATAAAACTTTCTTAAAGTTCATAGATGTTACGTAGGTGCATTCTTTCAGCATTGTTTGAAGCCACACAGGCCCCATTGTCCTACTTGCCACTCTAAAGGTATATTAATTGGATAGAATGAAGTATGTATGTAATTTTTACTTTATTTTACTCATACTATTAGGCTCTGTGTTGTGTTTTCCAAAAATGACTTGGAATTTAATGGCTTTTGTTTATTGAATGGTTAGGCCATTAAAGATGATTTTTAAATGTCCATCAATTCAAAACATAGGCATCCTGAATTTTAACATTTTTCGATCCTTCTAATTGTATAGTAGAATAAAGAGAAGGTTCATGACAGACTTTTTAGTATCTTCAAACTTAGTTCAGCTTGGCTGTGGCAAGGCAGCTGAATACCGACAACTCGGTACAGTGACTAGAAAGTTTTCCTAAGTTTAGTGAAGGAGGTATGTTTTATGATCTGTTATTGATGAGAGGGAGCCGCTTGAATTTCATAGGTATGAGTGATGAATTATTATAGTAGATTGTGGTAAAGGCCCAGGATAAGCAATGACAGATGAGGTATAGTTATGAAAACAGAGACTCCATGTGGTTGTGATTAAGAGATAAGAATGTTGGTAAAGGATCTTCTGTGTATAGGACGGGTGCTATAGAGTGAATGAGTCCCCTCAAATTCATGTTAAAATTCTAACCCCCAATATGATGGCATTAGGAGGTGGGGTCTTTGGCAGATGATCAGGCCATGAAGGTGGAACCCTCATGAATGGGGTTAGGGCCCTTACAAAAGAGATTCCAGAGAGCTCTCTCACCCTTTCTGCCATGTGAGGACACAGTGAGAAAACTGTCCCTGACCCAGGAAGCCAGCCCTTACTAGACACCAAACCTGCCAGCACTTTGATCTTGGACTTCGCAGCCTCCAGAACTGTTAGAAATACATGTCTGTTGTTTAAAGCCACCCAGCCTATGGTGTTTTTGTTACAGCAGCCCAGAGAGACTAAGATACGGTTTCTGGTTTTGGCGAGCAAGCAAGCAAGTACCCGTTAAGAATGGGATAATTTCTTTCCTGTAAGCATCTTAGAAGCAAGGACTTTATATCCTGCTTACTGTTAAGATTACTTGCCCAGAGAATATTTGTTGAAAGAAGGGGACAGACGTGACACACTGAAGGAAACACACAAATAAGCTGACACACTACAGTGAAGTATATGAAGTGTGTGGTATGTTGTGGAAGTACAAAGGAGGGTGCTTAACCAGACTTCAATAAGAGAAAGCTTCTTAGAGGAGACTAAACTGAGACAGGAAGGATAAGGTAGGGTTCTCGCACGTGCAGTGAGGGGAGGGGAAGAATGTTCCAGAAAGAAGTGAAAGCATGTGTGAAGATTTAGACTTGAGAGAGTAAGGCCTCTCTGCTGCACTGGAAGAGGTTGTGAGTGGCTGGAGCCTAGCGTGCAGGTGGTGGGACATGGTGAGAGATGGGCAGGAAAGGTGAGGGAGCCTTTGCAAGGGACATTGGCCTTTACAGTTTGCCCTTTACTGCGAGAACAGCAGGAAGACCCGTAGGGTTTTTTTCCTGACATTTTATGAAGATTCCCAACATATGGAAAAGTTGAAGGAATTTTACAGTTAATATTCATATACCCAAACCCAGATTCTTCCATTAACATTTAACTATTTTTGCCTTATCATATGTGTCCCACCATGCAACTATGAAAAAAGTGCATTTAAAAGTAAATTGCAGATGTTGGTATATTTCCCTTTAAATACTTCAGCATGAATATCATTAACTAGAATCCCTTTCAGGGTCTTAAGAGGGAGAGTGGTATGATTCAGGAAGATCACTCAGCTGCAGGGTACGGAATGGATTAGAGCGTGGTATGAACTTGGTGAATGTTCACTTTTGAGTGGTATGTTTATATAGTGAGAGAAGAGAACTGGGAGGCCGATGGGTTAAGACAGAGAGAAAAAGCAGTCTAACAAATAATGTGGTTGGAAGATGTGTATAACCCTAGAACAAGACTATATCTTTGCAAATACCTCAGATGAGATTTCTGGAAATAGTAGGTAACAAATGAGATTTTGTTTACAGAGTATGTCTTCATTGGCCTCTGTAGACCTTTCAGGAAATCTGTTTTCAGATGTCTGCATTTGCCATCAAGACAAATCATGTCAGAGTTCATTTAGGTGTAAAAAAAAAAAAAGGTGACAGCAACAGAAAATGGTCATTATAATTGAGACTTAAGACTTATTTTAAAATGTGTAGAATATGAATGTTTAATTTTCAACCATCTGTAACTTCCAAATGTCATTAAAGTTGAAGACGGGAGAAATTTTGTTCCCAGAAAGACTTTGTTTCGGCAAGCAAAGTGCGTCTTCAAGCATCTTGAGAATCTTCTTTGTTAGTTAGGTTTAGAATATTCTTGAGAATAAGATATTCTTCTGTTTTTCTTCCCTCGTTGTATTTTCTTCTGAGGACAAAGGGGAGTTGCACTCTTGAGAAGGTTGACTTGGATTCTCTTGGGAGATTTGGATTACTGTCACCATGTTCCCACAGTCTTTGTTGACTGTGGCCTGGCCTCAGTTTCCTCATCTCTAAGTAGAGAGGATGTCGTTAGAGTTCCTTATAACCTGTGTGTGTTTATGAAATGTTCTTTATTCTCATTGTGAACACTTGTAATTTGTTACCAGAAATGAGAAATTTCAAATCACAGAATGGGAGGAAAAAATCTCTAACTACCATATTTACCATATAAAAATCTCTAACTACCATATTTACCGTATTCCATTTATTTGACAGTATACTCTTTTTTTCCAAATTTAATGTTGTAAAATTTTTCTTAAAATGGGTCCCCAAGGGCTTCCCTGGTGGTGCAGTGGTTGAGAGACCGCCTGCCGATGCAGGGGACATGGGTTCGTGCCCCAGTCCGGGAAGATCCCACATGCCGTGGAGCGGCTGGGCCCGTGAGCCATGACCACTGAGCCTGCGCGTCCGGAGCCTGTGCTCCGCAACGGGAGAGGCCACAACAGTGAGAGGCCCACGTACCGCAAAAAAACCAAAAAGGGTCCCCAAGGTTTAAAATTCCAGGAGAGAAGAAATTAGTATAGTAAAACAAACTTCTTTCCCAATCCTTAGAGGTAGAATCAGGAGAATGGGAACATAACCATCCATCACTCAGAGGCTGCCCCCAGAGAGGAATGCATTAAATCATTTTTCTTTTTCTTCTGAAAATAAGTGACCCCTGGAAGCAGGAATGTCTTATTCTTCTGTCATAATACAAAAATAATAAGCAGTATGTTTAATAGTCTTCTAAAGATTTAATTATTGTTTATTTGTTGTATATTGGAAAGAGGGTGCTTTGGAGTTCAATTCATATGAATTCAGATTCTGGCCTTGTCATTTCCTACCTGTTTGAGACTTTGGATAAGATACTTTAACAATTCTGAGCCCCAGGTATCCTCAAATGGGAGGTAATCATCATTCCGCTAGAGTTGTGGTTGTGTTGGAATTACTGCTGGTTAGATGCATACGGTAGGCACTGTGTGTTTGCTGCTCCTGCTGCTTCCATAGAGATGGAAGCAGAAGCCAATGATGGTTCTGTTTGACTAGGCTGTGGGCAAAGGGAGGTAAACTACAGTCCTTTAATTTTTCTTATATAGAAGCACATTGATGGACTTGAAATTTCATCCCTTTTCTGTCCTGACTTCTGAGGCTTTTGCATTAATGCACACTAAAGTTTAAAAACCCTCCCAGGACTTCCCTAGCAGTCCAGTGCTTAAGACTCCGTGCTGGGACTTCCCTGGTGGCACAGTGGTTAAGAACCCGCCTGCCAGTGCAGGGGACACAGGTTCTAGCCCTGGTCTGGAAAGATCCCACATGCCATGGAGCAGCTAAACCTGTGTGCCACAGCTGCTGAGCCTGCACTCTAGAGCCCACGAGCCACAACTACTGAGCCCACATGCCACAACTACTGAAGCATGTGCGCCTAGAACCCATGCTCCACAACAAGAGAAGCCCGTGCGCTGCAACGAAGAGTGGCCCCTGCTCGCTGCAACTAGAGAAAGCCCACGTGCAGCAACAAAGGACCAACGCAGCCAAAAATAAATAAATAAATAAAATTTATTAAAAAAAAAAAAAAGACTCCGTGCTTCCACTGCAGGGGGCATGGGTTTAACCCCTGATCGGGGAACTAAGATCCCGTATGCCGCAGGGCACGGCCAAAAAAAAAAAAAAGAACCCTCCCTAAGTGGGTAAGGGGACAGAATTTGTATTTGTTCATTCAGGGATTTGTGAAACTTGTATTAATATCTTGGCATATTTTTTTGTTGTTTGAGACATCTATCAGTGGCTACTGTGTAGGAGGATTAGGAATATACTTTTCACTATGAAGAGTTAATAGGCACTGGAGATGCAGCAGTTATCAAAACACAAAAATGCCTGTTCCTCTGGAGTTTTGGGGGGTAGGGAGTGACTAAGCAAAAAAAAAGAAAAAGCCGTATTATGTTAGTAAGTTCAATGGAGAAAAAAACAAGAAGCAGTAGGGGTGTTGGGAGGTTGTGATTTTATTGATTGATTGATTGAGGTTGTGATTTTAAATGAGGTGATTAGGGACAACAGCCTACCTGAGGAAGTGATATTTGAGGGAAGTTACGAAGAAGCTTAGGTAACACATAGAAGAGTATGTTCTAAATAGAGGGAACAGTGGATAAGGGCCTTGATGTGGGACTCTTTTATTAATAATTATGTAAGTGAATGTTTGGGGGGAAAATGCAAGATAATGATATTAATACTTCTGTGCATATTGAAATGTGAGTTATTTATGGGACATCCAAATAATGACGACTAGTAAGTAGTTCAGGAGAGACTGAGGCTGGAAAGAAGTCTGTGAGTCACCAGATTATAGGTGGTATTGAAGTCTTGTGTGGAGATTCCCCTAGAATTATATGTAGAGCGAGAAGAATAGAGGTCTGAAGAAGGAACCCTGGGAGACACAAATGTTGGGGGTGGGGGTGGAAGCTTGCAAGGAAGACTTAGGACCAACCACCTAAAGGTAAGTGGTAGAACAGGAGGGGTGGCGCGACTGTAGCTGTGGCAAGGGAGGGTCTTCTCTGCCCTCTGTGTTTCCCTTAACCTCGCTGCCAGCTCCCAGCCAAATCAGCCTTTGAGTTCAGCTGTCGCATCACACCACTAATACTTTAGTTAAGGCCTACCTCATTTCTTGCTAGGACTCCAGTAATTGTCTATTATCTAGTCTCCTTACTCCCAAACCTACCCTTGTCAGTCACTCTTCCACACTTCTGTGATAGCAATCTTCCTAAAATACCTAAATACTGCCAGTGACTCTTCAGGATAAAGCCTAACCATCTCAGCCTGGCATAGGATGCCCTTTGTGATCTGGCATTCCCTTTTTATTCTCACTTTCTGGCTCCTTTTCCCCCTTACATTCTAAATTTCATGCATTCAAATTATCTGTCCCTTCTAGAAGGACACTTCTTTGTCTCCAGGCCTCTGTATATGCTTTCCTACTTCCTGGAATGACTAACTCTCTGTGGTTCATTAACACTACAAGATCTGGCTGAAGTGTTACTTTCTGTGCAAAGCCCTTTTTGACTTCCAAGCAAATCCAGGATCTTCCCTTTGGTCTGGTTTCCTGCTTGTTGCACATCTCTAGTGCAGTCCTAATGACAGTATCTTGAAATTTTCTTCTGTTTGTTTTCCCTCTCCAATTTATGAGCTCCTAGGACAGCAACTTTGATCGTGGGTCTTTGTAATCCTAGCGCTTGGCTTAGTGTAGTAAACGTCTAAGTGACATCTAAACGTCTGAGTTCTCAAAGTGTGGTCCTTGGACCAGCTGCATCAGCAACACCGGAAACTTGTTAGAAATGCAGATGCATGGGCCCCACCCCAGACTTACTGACTCAGAAAGCCAGGAGGTGAGGCCCAGCAGTCTGTTTTAACAAGCCCCCCAGGTTATCCTGATGCTTTTTTTTTTTTTTGCGGTACGCAGGCCTCTCACTGTTGTGGCCTCTCCGGTTGCAGAGCACAGGCTCCGGACACGCAGGCTCAGTGGCCATGGCTCACGGGCCCAGCCGCTCCGCGGCATGTGGGATCTTCCCGGACCGGGGCACGAACCCGTGTCCCCTGCATCGGCAGGCGGACTCTCAACCACTGCGCCACCAGGGAAGCCCTCCTGATGCATTTTTGAGAACCATTACTCCAGTGAAATGAATGATGGTCAGCATTCACTGGGGAGGAGTTTCCACCACGGTGAAAAGCCCGCGCACCGCATCAAAGAGTAGCCCCCACTTGCCACAACTAGAGAAAGCCCATGCGCAGCAACGAAGACCCAACGCAGCCTAAATGAATAAATAAAATGAATTAAAAAAAAGTATTTATGTATTTTATTTTTCACTGGTTAACCTTATGATGTCCATTTTAAGCATGATCATAATGGAACTCATGTCATTATCATAGATATTCCTGTTTTCAACCCAGTCTGTATTTTGATGGACCATTTTAATGGTTCACTGCAAAAATAGTACTGAAAAGTAAATACTCATTTAATGGCAAGTTCTTTATTGCTTAGTTAAGTCTATACTTACTGCTGTGAAATGTTGGAAATGGTTCAGAACCATTCTGACCAGTACAGTTGAAAATAGCACTGACTGCTCTGGGACACTTTCTTTTGAGTTTGGCATACCTATGTGGCCACTCTCTTCTCTGTTCCGTCTGCATCACTTGGCCTCAGCTTGGTACCAGAAGGTTGATAAACACCATTGCAGAAGTGGGTACTGCAATTTTCTGACAGCGTTTAGATATAAAGATAGTTATTCAGAAGATCCAGGACATATAGAATTTTTTAAGTGCTTAACATGAAAATGAAAATAACTTTTAAATTCTCAGAGAACTCATGAGTCTTCAGAAATAAGTCCTTAGATCCAAGAAACTCATCTTTATTAAGTACCAATAACACAATATTGCCAATAACAAAATAAGTCCATGAAATAGTAACATGTAGTATTTAAATAAATTCACAATATAAAAGAAACTCACCAAAACATTGACTAGCTAGCCTAGTTTTAAACTTTTAAAGTTTGTGCCAAGTTTAAATCACATGATTTCTTGCTATTAATATTTTTTAAGTCTACATTTTATTTTTGTCTATTCTGCATTCTCTCTGCCCTTGTTTTTGCCCAACTCACTATCCCCAATCCTCACTCCTCTCCTTTGCGCATATTTCTTATGGCTTCATGGTTTTGGTGAGGCTACAGTCACAGTTCCCTGCCCAGGTCAGTTTTTATGTATTATCCTTCCTCCATGAGTGGCCCTTAGGTATGCACATAACCCCAGCTGGGCCAACTAAGAGTCTTTACCTGAGAGTCTTCAGACTGAAAACTGACAGAGAGTCTTTTGTTCCTTGTAGATTAAATGAGGATGGCATAAGAGTTGAGCCTCCTGAAAAATACCCATAGAGGAAGCCATTTGTAATAGGATAAAATGAGACTTAACAAGAGGAGCAGAGATACCAAGGGAGAGAGAATCCTGGAGGTGAAGTCTGCATCTTCACCTGTATAATTACCTAGTTATTTTCCATCAAATGACCCTTTTGGTTGAAGCTCATTCCAGTTGGGTTTTCTCTTGGCACACTAGAAAGCATTCTTTAATAATCCATATTATAATTTTAAAGATTTGTCCTTTTTTACAGGTGAAGATGGAGCTGGAAAAACAAGCTTAATAAGAAAAATTCAGGGAATAGAGGAGTACAAGAAAGGAAGAGGATTGGAATATTTGTACTTAAATGTTCATGATGAAGACAGGGATGGTGAGTGTCGTTTATTTGTAATGTAAGTTTACTGAAGTCTTTCCAAGTTGCACTGCTGTCCATATTAATATTAGTCTTTGACTTTTCTTAGTGTGTCATTTTTTACTAGGAGACCTACTGTGTCATGCCAGTCAGTAAATAGTTATGTTAGGGCATACTTTTATTGGTTTGAGATTGGGATTCATATAGTGGTATTTTTAAACGTCTTAAGGTATTGGTGTACAGACTTTAGCTTTCTTGCTAACCTTGAAGAATCTCAAATTTTCAGTTCATTTTCCCTCCGATAGTGAAATAGTAGTATCCTATGATTGTTTTGCCCTCTTTTTACCATCGTCTCATTTTTCGACATGAAAGTGTCATTTACTCCCCAGCTTTTCTTATCTGATCAGCCATTTTTTTCTTCTATAGATCACTTGCCTTCTCATTTTCGTATATAATATCTTGAATATGCATGGCTCTATCTGCTGATGGTAAGAATAGAAACATGTTATTCAGTCTGTGGTTTGGGATTGAGAAATATGAAGTAGAGGATGCTGATTTTCTGTGTTGGCAGTTAAATCATTTTCTTGACTATGCATTAGGACTTTACTGAATTGGTAGATGTAACCCAAGTAGGTGAACCTTGCCAAAGGAGACATCTCCTGTGGAGATGCCTTAAAATACCAAGTAGTATTGTTAGTTGGATGATGAAATGACTTTATCCTGTTGCCTTGGTAACTTTCTTTTGTCTGTTGTAGATCAAACAAGATGTAATGTATGGATCTTGGATGGAGACCCGTATCACAAAGGCCTCCTTAAATTTTCACTGGATGCCATTTCTCTGAAGGACACTCTAGTTACGTTGGTTGTTGATATGTCAAAGCCTTGGACTGCTTTGGATTCTTTACAGAAATGGGCAAGTGTTGTTAGAGAACATATTGACAAATTGAAAATTCCTCCTGAAGAAATGAAAGAAATGGAACAAAAGTGTGAGTAGTCTAGAAAATAGATTTCAAAGACAAAATATCCTAGCTGACTATCAGAATTGTCAGGAACTTTTGACTTTGAATAAGGTTTAATGAAGGAAACTCAGTGAGAGTACTGCTTTTGAAATTCAGTTTGAATGATGTGCTGTTTTAATATAGTTTTACATTGGAAACATACACATAACGGCAGACTCTTTAGTAGAGGCGCCTTTTCTTCTTTGCCAAAAGGCCGTATGTGTTCATTTTGGAAAGCGGGTTTTCAGGATAAAAAAATCTGAATCTTTCTTCAGCTGCTCATTTTCAGTAGTCTCGTTTCTTGATAAGTAGAGCAATCTTTATTAACCTTGTCAAAATGAAGTATGTCCATAAAGATGTTGAGTAACAACATAAATATAAAGATGTTAAGCTGGTTTTATGATTTACAAAGTACATAATGTATTTTGTACGTGCCCATGTAAGTTGGAAATTTTCATGGAAATTATGAAAATGATACGGGTCATTTCTAACAAGTTGTAAGCCACTTGTCACAGTTCTTAATTTCACTGAGAGCTCTTCATATGTCAGTGTTGCACTTTGCTTAAGAAAATATACAGATGGTATGCTGCTGTTCTTTGCTATTGTTAGCTGATAACTTTTAGGGGAAATTTGACAGCTTACTGGAATTTATATGCACGGAAACAGTAAAAACTTAAGAGAATGTATGTCCTAAATTATTGAAAAGGATGTCTAACTGCTTTTAATCTATACCTTTTTTTCCTTGTTGGCCATTACCTCTGGGGCTTTTCTCCCCCCCTCTCAAAATTTATTCTATAGCAGTCAGTGGTTTTCAGTGTGTGGTCCTAAGACCAGCAGCATCAGTATCAGTACAGTTGAGAGCTTGTGAGAAATACACATTCTCAGGCCCTTTCCCAGACTGCTGAATCAGAAACTGCTGAAATCTGGTGCATGCTGTAACTTGAGAACCAATTAGATTTCAGCCTCTGATTTGAAGGGTAATAGCTACCAGAGCTGCTAAAGGTATACGCATGCCCCTCTGTTCCTGGTGGAATCATGCTCAACTGTTCAAGATTCCCTCCTCCTGACCCCATGTAAGTTCAGGACAGTTTTCCTTCTTTGTGGCTCTGTATAATATTCCCCCATATACTGTTTTAATCCTGTGCTGTGGATAATTTGTTTCCAAATTGGTTGTTTTGCCTTTAAACATGAAAATCAGTTGTATGGAAATCGCTGTGTGTGTGTATCTGTCACTGGTCCCTTAAGAATTCCTTGAAGAGTAATTACTAAATCAAAGTATACATTGTTAACGCTCTTGGTGTATTCACATTAACTTTTTTTTATTCAAACAGAAAATCACAAAAATTATAATCATCCTCATCAGTTCACTCAGTCCCATGTAATTAATTTTTTTTCATCTTGATCTTTTGTTAGCACTTTTATGAATCCATCAGTTTTCCATTAGAGTTCTGAAAATGCTCATTCATTCAGTTCAGCAGTATAGTCAGTTACCAGAAACCTGTATTGTCAGAGTCTTTTCCATGAATTCCTTGAAGATGAAACCCTTTTATAAGAACATTTTTGCAAAAGCATCAGAGTACACCCGGAACTCTCCGTAAATGACAAAAGACTTAAAAATGACCACGGTTAAAGATTTGATGAGGGCTTCCCTGGTGGCGTAGTGGTTGAGAGTCCGCCTGCCGATGCAGGGGATGTGGGTTCGTGCCCCGGTCCGGGAAGATCCCACATGTCACAGAGCGGCTGGGCCCGTGAGCCATGGCCGCTAAGCCTGTGCATCCGGAGCCTGTGCTCCGCAACGGGAGAGGCCACAGCAGTGAGAGGCCCGCGTACTGCCAAAAAAAAAAAAGAAGGAGCAGTCATGAGGCTGACAATCCCCTAGACAACAAAACTCTGAAAGAGGCAGGCATCCTTGAGGCCCCAGCTCCTACTGGAGGATCCTTAAAAAGAAAAAAAAGAAAAAAAAAGATTTGATGAAAGTTCATAATAATGCAATTGACAAGGAAATTCAGTTATTTCTGAGATATACATTTTAAATAACTAGAATTATGACTTATAACATTATACCAGAACATATAAGATTTTTAGAAATTTCATGTAGTGTCTGAAACATTTATATTAACATATTTCCATACAAATAACCCAAAGAAAGTTTAGTGTTAGTTTTTTTGTTTGTTTTTGGTTTTTTATACTGCAGGTTCTTATTAGTCATCAATTTTATACACATCAGTGTATACATGTCAATCCCAATCGCCCAATTCAGCACACCACCATCCCCACCCACCGTGGTTTCCCCCCCTCGGTGTCCATACGTTTGTTCTCTACATCTGTGTCTCAACTTCTGCCCTGCAAACCAGTTCATCTGTACCGTCTTTCTAGGTTCCACATACATGCGTTAATATACAATATTTGTTTTTCTCTTTCTGACTTACTTCACTCTGTATGACAGTCTCTAGATCCATCCACGTCTCAACAAATGACTCAATTTCGTTCTTTTTATGGCTGAGTAATATTCCATTGTATATATGTACCATTGTATATATGTAATATTCCATTGTATATATGTACCACATCTTCTTTATCCATTTGGTATTTAGGTTGCTTCCATGACCTGGCTGTTGTAAATAGTGCTGCAATGAACATTGGGGTGCATGTGTCTTTTTGAATTATGGTTTTCTCTGGGTATATGCCCAGTAGTGGGATTGCTGGATCATATGGTAATTCTATTTTTAGGTTTTTTTTTTTTTTTTTGGCGGTACACGGGCCTCTCACTGTTGTGGCCTCTCCCGTTGCGGAGCACAGGCTCTGGATACGCAGGCTCAGCGGCCATGGCTCATGGGCCCAGCTGCTCCGCGGCCTGTGGGATCTTCCCGGACCGGGGCATGAACCCGTGTCCCCTGCATCGGCAGGCAAACTCTCAACCACTGCGCCACCAGGGAAGCCTTATTTTTAGTTTTTTAAGGAACCTCCATACTGTTCTCCATAGTGGCTGTATCAATTACATTCCCACCAACAGTGCAAGAGGGTTCCCTTTTCTCCACACCCTCTCCAGCATTTGTTGTTTGTAGATTTTCTGATGATGCCCATTCTAACTGGTGTGAGGTGATACCTCATTGTAGTTTTGATTTGCATTTCTCTAATTATTAGTGATGTTGAGCAGCTTTTCATGTGTTTCTTGGCCATCTTTATGTCTTCTTAGGAGAAATGTCTATTTAGGTCTTCTGCCCATTTTTGGATTGGGTTGTTTGTTTCTTTAATATTGAGCTGCATGAGCTGTTTATATATTTTGGAGATTAATCCTTTGTCCGTGGATTCGTTGCGAATATTTTCTCCCATTCTGAGGGTTGTCTTTTCATCTTGTTTATGGTTTCCTTTGCTGTGCAAAAGCTTTGAAGTTTCATTAGGTCCCATTTGTTTATTTTTGTTTTTATTTCCATAACTCTAGGAGGTGGATCAAAAAAGATCTTGCTGTGATTTATGTCAAAGAGTGTTCTTCCTATGTTTTCCTCTAAGAGTTTTATAGTGTCCGGTCTTACATTTAGGTCTCAAATCCATCTCTTGAGTTTATTTTTGTGTGTGGTGTTAGGGAGTGTTCTAATTTCATTCTTTTACATGTAGCTGTCCAGTTTTCCCAGCACCACTTATGGAAGAGACTGTCTTTTCTCCATTGAATATCTTTGCCTTCTTTGTCATAGATTAGTTGACCATAGGTGCGTGGGTTAATCTCTGGACTTTCTATCTTGTTCCATTGATCTGTGTTTCTGTTTTTGTGCCAGTACCATATTGTCTTGATTACTGTAGCTTTGTAGTATAGTCTGAAGTCAGGGAGTCTGATTCCTCCAGCTCTGTTTTTTTCCCTCAAGACTGCTTTGGCTATTCGGGGTCTTTTGTGTCTCCATACAAATTTTGTTTTTTTTTTTTTTTTTTTTTTTTTTGCGGTACGCGGGCCTCTCACCGCCGTGGCCTCTCCCGTTGCGGAGCACAGGCTCCGGACGCCCAGGCCCAGCGGCCATGGCTCATGGGCCCAGCCGCTCTGTGGCATGCGGGATCCTCCCGGACCGGGGCACGAACCCGCGTCCCCCGCATCGGCAGACGGACTCTCAACCACTGCGCCACCAGGGAAGCCCTCCATACAAATTTTAAGATGATTTGTTCTAGTTCTGTAAAATATGCCATTGTTAATTTGATAGGGATTGCATTGACTCTGTAGATTGCTTTGGGTAGTATAGTCATTATCACAATATTGATTCTTCCAATCCAAGAACATGGTATATCTCTCCAACTGTTGGTATCATCATTACTTTCTTTCATGAGTGTCTTATAGTTTTCTGCATACAGGTCTTTTGCTCCCCTAGGTAGGTTTATTGCTAGATATTTTATTCTTTTTGTTGCAGTGGTAAATGGGAGTGTTCCCATAATTTCTCTTTCAAATTTTTCATAATTAGTGTATAGGAACACAAGAGATTTCTGTTCATTAATTTTGTATTCTGCATCTTTACCAAATTCACTGATTACCTCTAGTAGTTTTCTGGTGGCATTTTTAGGATTCTCTATGTGTAGTATCATGTCATCTACAAACAGTGACAGTTTTCCTTCTTCCTTTCCAATTTATATTCCTTTTATTTCGTTTTCTTCTCTGATTGCCATGGCTAGGACTTCCAAAACTATGTTGAATAATAGTGGTGAGAGTGGACATCCTTGTCTCATTCCTGATATTAGAGGAAATGCTTTCAGTTTTTCACTATTGAGAATGATGTTGGCTGTGGCTTTGTTGTATATGGCCTTTATTGTGTTGAGGTAGGTTCCCTCTATGCCCACTTCCTCCAGAGTTTTTATCATAAATGGGTGTTGAATTTTTTCAAAAGCTTTTTCTGCATCTGTTGAGATGATCGTATGGTTTTTATTCTTCAGTTTGTTAATATGGTGTATCACATTGATTGATTTGCATATATTGAAGAATCCTTGCATCCCTGGGATAAATCCCACTTGATCATGGTGTATGATCCTTTTAATGTGGTGTTGGATTCTGTTTGCTAGTATTTTGTGAAGGATTTTTGCCTCTATATTCATCAGTGATATTGGTCTGTAATTTTCTTTTTTTGTAGTATGTTTGTCTGGTTTTGGTATCAGGGTGATTGTGGCCTCAAAGAATGAGTTTGGGAGTGTTCCTTCCTCTGCAATTTTTGGAAGAGTTTGAGAAGGACGGGTGTTAGCTCTTCTCTAAATGTTTGATAGAATTCACCTGTGAAGCCATCTGGTCCTGGACTTTTATTTTTTGGAAGATTTTTAATCCCAGTTTCAATTTCATTCCTTGTGATTGGTCTGTCATATTTTCTGTTTCTTCCTGGTTCAGTCTTGGAAGGTTATACCTTTCTAAGAATTTGTCCATTTCTTCCAGGTTGTCCATTTTATTGGCATAGAGTTGCTTTTAGTAGTCTCTTAGGATGCTTTTTAGTTCTGCGGTGTCTGTTGTAACTTCTCCTTTTTCATTTCTAATTTTATTGATTTGAGTCCTCTCCCTCTTTTTCTTGATGAGTCTGGCTAATTGTTTATCAATTTTGTTTATCTTCTCAAAGAACCAGCTTTTAGTTTTGTTGATCTTTGCTGTTGTTTTCTTTGTTTCTATTTCATTTATTTCTGCTCTGATCTTTATGATTTCTTTCCTTCTGCCAACTTTGGGTTTTGTTTATTCTTCTTTCTCTAGTTCCTTTAGGTGTAAGGTTAGATTGTTTATTTGAGATTTTTCTTGTTTCTTGAGGTAAGCTTGTATAGCTATAAACTTCCCTGTTAGAACTGCTTTTGCTGCATCCCATAGGTTTTGGATCATCGTGTTTTCATTGTCATTTGTCTCTAGGTATTTTTTGATTTCCTGTTTGATTTCTTCAGTGATCTCTTGGTTATTTAGTAACGTATTGTTTAGCCTCCATGTGTTTGTGTTGTTTACGTTTTTTTCCTTGTAATTCATTTCTCATCTCATAGTGTTGTGGTCAGAAAAGATGCTTGATATGATTTCAATTCTCTTAAATTTACTGAGGCTTGATTTGTGACCCAAGATGTGATCTATCCTGGAGAATGTTCCGTGCGCACTTGAGAAGAAAGTGTAATCTGCTGTTTTTGGATGGAATGTCCTATAAATGTCAATTAAATCTATCTGGTCTCTTGTGTCATTTAAAGCTTGTGTTTCCTTATTTATTTTCATTTTGGATGATCTGGTGTAAGTGAGGTGTTAAAGTCCCCCACTATTATTGTGCTACTGTCTATTTCCTCTTTTATAGCTGTTGGCAGTTGCCTTATGTATTGAGGTGCTCCTATGTTGGGTGCATATATATTTATAATTGTTATATCTTCTTCTTGGATTGATCCCTTGATCATTATGCAGTGTCCTTCCTTGTCTCTTGTAACATTCTTTATTTTAAAGTCTATTATATCTGATATGAGTGTTGCTAGTCCAGCTTTCTTTTGATTTCCATTTGCATGGAATATCTTTTGCCATCCCGTCACTTTCAGTCTGTATGTGTCCCTAGGTCTGAAGTGGGTCTCTTGTAGACAGCATATAGATGGCTCTTGTTTTTGTATCCATTCAGCGAGCCTGTGTCTTTTGGTTGGGGCATTTAATCCATTCACGTTTAACATAGTTATTGATATGTATGTTCCTATGACCATTTTCTTAATTGTTTTGGGTTTGTGTTTGTAGATCCTTTTCTTCTCTTGTGTTTCCCACTTAGAGAAGTTCTTTTAGCATTTCTTGTAGAGCTGGTTTGGTGGTGCTGAATTCTCTTAGCTTTTGGTTGTCTGTAAAGCTTTTGATTTCTCCATCAAATCTGAATGAGATCCTTGCCAGGTAGAGTAATCTTGGTTGTAGGTTCTTGCCTTTCATCACTTTAAGTATATAATGCCACTCCCTTCTGGCTTGTAGAGTTTCTGCTGAGAAATCAGCTGTTAACCTTATGGGAGTTCCCTTGTATGTTATTTTTCATTTTTCCCTTGCTGCTTTCAATAATTTTCTTTGTCTTTAATTTTTGCCAATTTGATTACTATGTGTCTCGGCATTTTTCTCCTTGAGTTTATCCTGTATGGGACTTGCTGTGCTTCCTGGACTTGGGTGGCTATTTCTTTTCCCATGTTAGGGAAGTTGTTGACTATAATCTCTTCAGATATTTTCTCTGCTCCTTTCTGTCTCTCTTCTCCTTCTGGGAACCCTATAATGCGAATGTTGTTGCGTTTAATGTTGTCCCAGAGGTCTCTTAGGCTGTCTTCATTTATTTTCATTCTTTTTCTTTATTCTGTTCCGCAGCAGTGAATTCCACTATTCTGTTTTCCAGGTCACTTATCTGTTTTTCTGCCTCAGTTATCCTGCTGTTGGTTCCTTCTAGTGTAGTTTTCATTTCAGTTATTGTATTGTTAATCTCTGTTTGTTCCTTAATTCTTCTAGATCTTTATTAAACATTTCTTGCATCTTCTCGATCTTTGCCTCCATTCTTTTTCCAAGTTCCTGGATCATCTTCACTATCATTATTCTGAATTCTTTTTCTGGAAGGTTGCCTATCTCCACTTCATTTAGTTGTTTTTCTGAGGTTTTATCTTGTTCCTTCATCTGGTACATACATAGCCCTCTGCCTTTTCATCTTGTCTATCTTTCTGTGAATGTGGTTTTTGTTCCACAGGCTGAAGGATTGTAGTTCTTCTTACTTCTGCTGTCTGCCCTCTGGTGGATGAGGCTATCTAAGAGGCTTGATGGGAGGGACTGGTGGTTGGTAGAGCTGACTCTTGCTCTGGTGGGCAGAGCTCAGTAAAACTTTAATCCACTTGAGTGTTGATAGGTCGGGCTGGGTTCCCTCCCTGTTGGTTGTTTGGCCCGAGGCAACCAAACACTGGAGCCTACCTGGGCTCTTTGGTGGGGCTAATGCCAGACTCTGGAAGGGCTCACGCCAAGGAGTACTTCCCAGAACTTCTGCTGCCAGTGTCCTTGTCCCCACAGTGAGCCACAGCCACCCTCTGCCTCTGCAGGAGACCCTCCAACACTAGCAGGTAGGTCTGGTTCAGTCTCCCCTGGGGTCACTGCTCCTTCCCCTGGGTCCTGATGCACACACTACTTTGTGTGTGCCCTCCAAGAGTGGAGTCTCTGTTTCCCCCAGTCCTTCGAAGTCCTGCCATCAATTCCCACTAGGCTTCAAAGTCTGATTCTCTAGGAATTCCTCCTCCCATTGCCGGGCCGCCAGGTTGGGAAGCCTGATGTGGGGCTCAGAACCTTCACTCCAGTGGGTGGACTTCTGTGGTATAAGTGTTCTCCAGTCTGTGAGTCACCCACCCAGCAGTTATGGGGTTTGATTTTACTGTGATTGGGCCCCTCCTACCGTCTCATTGTGGCTTCTTCTTTGTCTTTGGATGTGGGGTATCTTTTTTGGTGAGTTCCAGTGCCTTCCTGTCGATGATTGTACAGCAGCTAGTCGTGATTCTGGTGTTCTTGCAAGAGGGAGTGAGAGCACGTCCTTCTACTCTGCCATCTTGGTTCCTCTCCCACATTAACTTTTTTTAAGTGAAGGTTTTGACAATTTTGCAAACGATTTCTAAAAACTTACTAGTATTGATAATATCTCCCTAGTTTTTATGGGGGTTATAGGGTAAACATGGCTCAAGATTGCACCTAGGTAAAGAGGAGGAGACCTGAATAAAGGGTTTTGAGAAAGGAAGTTAATATTAGAAAGCCATCTGGAACTGTCTTTTAGATTGTGGAAACCTTCCCCCCCCACGTATTTATTTTTTCTTCTATCCTTTCAGTGCTCTTTGTGAATTAGAGAGGGTAGAGGGACAGAGCTCAGTTGTGACTTGCCCACAGTAATTTGCACAGATTGAACCAGGCCTGCATTGAACCCCACTCTTTGGAGACACTCAGTGTTTTATTCTGCCTCCTGATAATTAATGTGGGTCCAGAGTTTCTGTACTGTCTTTGAATTGGATTTCTCAAAACCTTTTTGTTTCTTACACAAGACTAAGTGTGAATTCTAGTAACATATGTATTTAGACGGCAGAAAAGCTACCTGCCGAAATAAAAAGCCATTTCTAAACTATGTATTAAATTATTTACTTTGATTTTCAGTGATTAGAGACTTTCAAGAATACGTAGAGCCAGGAGAAGATTTCCCAGCTTCTCCTCAGAGAAGAACTACCGCATCACAGGAAGACAAAGACGACAGTGTGGTTTTACCTCTGGGTGCAGATACACTTACACAGAACTTGGGCATTCCAGTACTAGTAGTTTGCACAAAGGTTAGTTTGCTTCCTACAGATTCTACTACTGATGCTAACCAAGGATGAACAACTGTTTTATTTTCTAGGCTCCTTTTGGAGTTGACACATTAGTTTTCCTAGGTAACTTTTCTTAATAAGAAGATATAATAGTTTAAAATATTGAATGATATTCACATGTTTGTTTTGTGAACTTAATCATAGATTTCTTTGAAAGAAAATGTTACTTCAGATATTCTAAAATTTGTGATCAAATTTCATTTTCCTAATTCCAGTTAGACTTCAAATTGTATAGTCAGTTTAGTAGAGATAGTTACAGGTAAGATGAAAACTATCAACTTCATAAAATAAAATATTTTTCCACAGTAAGTTTTATATACTAATATCTTGATATTAGAAAATGTACTTAAAATAGACTTAATTTTAAAGATGTATCAATACTCATTATGTAAAGTTGATATGCAGTTATCAAAGGCCTTTATTTAAGAGATTCTGGTAGGATTACTATTATAAAAATTCTGTTAATTTAGTTCTGTCACTGTATACACTTTATAATACAATCAAATTTCCTTTAAAAAATAATTTAAAGTTCACCTTCTTCCTATTTGGTCCTAAGTAGTATGTCTTTACTGTGTAAGCCATGGAATAGTTAAGATAATTACAGAACATATAAACGCTTTTGAGATCTAAAATTATTATGCTTTTTGTAATGTAAAATTTTCACATCTGAGTGAAGGAGGGTGTGGAATTTGTTCACCTTTGGAATAAAAATATAAAAAGTTTTAAATATAGCTTAAGTTTTACTTTAAACACTACAAAAATTATCAATAACAAAGGAATGTGGGGGGAGCATTTAAAATAATTAAGTCAAAGTCTATTGTCTGCTTTTCAAATGGTGATTCAGGTGTAGTTAATTGTTACTTATATCTTTTGCATAAAATTGTGCTTAAACTCTTACAATAGAATCCTTTTGTCTGTGGTTTGTTTGGGTTTTATTTTGTTTGGCAAAGAGCTGTTTATTGGCAGATATTTTCCTGTTTTTACACCACAACTTGCCTTATAAAAAGCCCTTTATTTTTCAAAGAAAAAATGTCAAGCTTTCAGGGGACCTGAATCAGTATCAGATGAGTCATAGATTCATAAAATTTTCAAGCCAAAAGAGATCATCTACAGTATTTCACAGAATCAAAGACACTGTCAGTTCTGCTTCAGTTTAAGAGCTTTTAAAGTGTGTGGGGGGATGGGGGAATGTGTGTCTCAGGATAGATGAAGAATAGTAGTTCAACTCAGTTTAAAGACGCTTGAAATTGAGACAGAGAGACTAGGTTTCTTGCCAGATCCTCATATTTCAGTTAAAAATGTTTTAAAAAGTTTACTAAACTATCATGCTTCACCAAAAATGTCATAAGTCAACAATATAATAATATAAGTATCTTTAATACTTTGAAATAATTACTCAGTGTTCTATAACATAGACAGTATGCTATATCATGTTTATTTAAGGAGACTGTCCTATGTTATATATATGCATAACAAAAAATTACATATCAAAAAAAATGACATCAAATTTGCCCCCAAACTAATATTAGGTATGATGGACATTGTTTATTTTTAAATTTCATAACCTTCAATTCACAAAAGTTTTGATGAAGTTATTTGGATATCATGATGTTTGAACATGCCTTAATTTTTTTCCTAACATTTTTTTTGTAGCAAGCAGAATTCAGAATTGTTTCATTGATTGTACAGGTGACATTTCAGAAATAGCCTGTAATTCCCCTTTTTTGCTGTTGGTGAAATTGAAGTGAGAGTGAATAAAAGCACCAGAAAAGAAATAAAGGTCAATTAAGAACTATCAAATAAGCAGAGGAACAAAGGGGAAATAGTGAGAGGTGCAGACTCCCTGGATATACAGAGTGTTTTATAGAACTAGAATAGATTTTAGATCTTAAAAACTTTGTTCTAGGACATAAGTCGTTGAGTTAGCAAGTATGACCGCCCATTATAAGCTTGTCCTGTTATTCTTCATTCCTTTATGTACTAAAACTTTCTCTTTGGTGTTCTCATCTCATTCAATATATCATAGAAATCAGAGCTTTTTAAAGAAATAAAAGTATTCATTAGTCTTACGACTCCAACTAAAAGTCTCTAGACATATAGGAGTAATTAATATTCTAGGTTCTACTGATGAGTCACTGTATCAGAGTGGTAGTTTTGTGATATTCCTTCACCCAACATTGAACTGTTTAAATCATTATATTATTATTTAAAGTTAATATTGTTTTTTAAATTATTTTAACCCATTAGTGTGATGCCATTAGTGTGTTGGAGAAAGAACATGACTACAGAGATGAGCATTTCGATTTTATTCAGTCTCATATCCGGAAGTTTTGTTTACAGTGTATCCTTTTAATACATTGATTGGTGCAGTGTTCCTTAGCTGTTTGCTTGTTTGTTTGTTTAAGTAAAGGAATAAATCGATGACTTCAGAAATTCCATAAACTTTTTTCCTCCTGCCTCTGGTTGGAAATTTCAATTCCCAAATCATTTATATCTAGGTATTTTGAGATATAAAAGCAAGTATTGAAATATGTAACTTTGATTTGCTGTTTTTAAACTACTGTGATTAAGAAAAATAATGATCAGACTTATGTAGAAAATTCTAATGAGTTGGCATTGAAAACATTCTCGCAGAAAACTGGTATTCATTTCTTGGGGGTGGGTGGTAGGGAAAGATCAATATTTGGGTTTGTGTGTTCTTGTTTTTAATTTGTTTACTGTTATCTCCACTATAGTCTAATGCAATGGTTTTTAAATCTGGCGGTGCCCATCTAAGACTTACTGAATTGGAACATTCCAAGGGGAGGCTGGAGAATCTATGCTGAATTTTAAAAAAGCTTTCTGGGTAATTCTGATGATCACAAGGTTAAAAAACCTAGCATAAGGAATCTTGTGTAGTCTAGGTTGCAAGGATTATATGAGCCAGTGAATAACATTTACAACTAAACAAAGGATAAAATGAGTGAATGCTTTTAAGAGAATTTCGTGTTGAAAACTTCAGACAGCTTGAGAGCACCAAAGAGAGGTGTTCTCACTTGCCCCCTTGGATCAGATGTTTTGCAGTTGCATTCACCAATCAAAGCTTTTGGGTCTGAAAAGTGAAGAAATGATAGATAGTAGGAGTAGACAGGAATAAGTAATGTACACATGTTTATAGTATCTGTAGTTTTTCATCGTCATTAATGGACGTTTAATTTAAGGACGACTTGGCAAGAGCCTCGTTGAATAATGAATAAGATCACTTGACACTGGGAGTTTCCCTTTTCCCTTTTTCCTTCAGTACTTTGTCCTCCATGGCACTTTCTCTTCTCATGTCACATAATGATTAGTTGGATTGAATTAAAGGGCATTTGTCTGCAAAAGAAAACAAAAAGAAGTAATTGAAGTAGGTGTTGATAGCCCTTTTTGTTATCTTTGCAGATTAGAAAATTTGAGAACAAACAGTCTCTTTAAACATTTATTTAAAGCTACACTTGGAAATGTACATATAAAGATGTAATCAGGAAGGAGACTGTCCACTACAATAATTACAGACCTTTAGTAGAGCTGGTTGATTTTAAAAGAATACAAAACAAGAAATCACTTCAAGATAGTGAGAGGGGGGCTGCCCTGGTGGCGCAGTGGTTAAGAATCCGCCTGCCAATGCAGGGGACATGGGTTCAAGCCCTGCCAGGAAGATCCCACATGCCGTGGAGCAACTAAGCCCATGCGCCACAACTACTGAGCCTGCACTCTAGAGCCTGTGAGCCACAACTACTGAAGCCCATGCGCATAGAGCCCATGTTCTGCAACAAGAGAGGCCACTGCAGTGAGAAGCCTGTGCACTGCAACGAAGAGTAGCCCCCAGCTCACCACAACTAGAGAAAGCCTGTATGCAACAACAAAGACCCAACACAGCCAAAAATAAATAAATAAGTTAAAAAAAAAAAAAGATAGTGAGAGGGTTGTGTGTGTGTGTGTGTGTGTGTGTGTGTCAGTGAGGACAACAATTCAAAATCATCTGTATTTTAAAAATTAAAAAATTTTAATTGCATTGTAAAATTTCCAGCTGTGTAAATCTTCCAAATTATAAATTGGCTCTTGTGAGAAAGATCATTCATGAAAAGTTCACACAATTAAGCATTTACTTAAGATTATGATGTTTGTTTTTACCAAATTAAGTATTACGACAAGTAGTATTTAGCCAATACCATTTTAAGGTTCATAAGCCTTGGTTTGTGTCCTAGAAAATACGAGTATCCTAATTCAGAAGTTAGACTAGTCTCATCATTTCCTCTTGGCCTGAGTCACCATCTCTCTTGAGACCCAATGGCTAGTGCTAGCATTTTGGTCATGAAGTCTACTTTTGCCTTGGATTGTTCCTGAAAGCTTCCTGATGGTTCTTGATGGTTCATCTTCTCTGTTCAGTGGATCTCCTGAGCTTTCTCCCCAAAGTCCTAATTCCTGGACTAGTAAAAACTATAAGAGACACTAGTGCAAACCACTTTTGTTGAAAAGGCAAAACAGTTTTTGATAAATAATATCCCTCCTTCATGAAGTTTAGGAAGGTTAAAGACAAAAATACATTGCCTCTTCATATGCTTTAAATGTAGAGGTAGTAGTGGTGTCAGTTATTAAATTTACCTTTACTTTCTTGGCTAATGAGATTTTTGCCCTCCTAAGTTAAATCAATTATGTAGAGATAGTTTTATTTGCATCTTAGCCTGTATATAAGTATTTTATAGTTTTGAAAGCCTTGATTACCGTGTAATTATACCTTTGGAAATTATTTTTGAAACCAATATGTATAAATGCTAAGCTGAGAACACAAAATTTTATGGTACCTGTTGATGGAGTTTGTCCAAAAATTTCTTTAACGGTGTTCATTCAGATGGTGCAGCACTTATTTACACTTCAGTAAAAGAAAACAAAAATATAGATTTAGTATATAAATACATTGTTCAGAAACTCTATGGATTTCCCTATAAGATTCCTGCTATTGTTGTGGAAAAAGATGCAGTATTTATGTAAGTATACTCTTAAATGTATTGTTTTATCATGTGTTGTTGCTCCAGTTCGATGGTGTATCATCATCATCATCTCATTTTCATTTGAAGTGAGACCAGTAGACTTTTCCATGATGAGTAGGTGAGAATCTGTTCCTAGATTGTTTTATTTATAACCTGCCTTGATTTATTTATCTTTGCCTTTTAGTTTTACTGCTGGCCTGAACCCTTTTGAAAGGCTTGCTATTATAACTAAACTATCTATTGGGTGCATATATCAATGTATCTACTCACTAATTGGTTATGATACATAAAGGACCCAATGTATAATCTAGACATGCTTTGAAAAGTTATCTGAATAAATTGGGAGGTAAAAATAATTACCACCTTCTCCCCAAGAAACCTGTAATGACAGTTTTAAAATCAGGAAGATTGATAATAATTTTAAGTAGAAATTAGTAAACTTGAGTATTATAATAAAACTGATTAATTTTCCATAATTTGTCAAATTTAACTTCATAAAAATATTCCCCTTAATATGATCATGGATTGAATGAAAGAATGACTATATAAACGCTTGAGAATTTGTCATGTGCATTTCTTTCTAGTCCAGCAGGGTGGGATAATGATAAGAAGATAGGAATATTACATGAAAATTTTCAAATGTTAAAAGCAGAAGATAATTTTGAAGACATCATAAGTAAACCACCTGTCCGAAAGGTAACAGTTTTAGTATGTAGTCTTAATATTTAGGCTTTTAAACTGAGAGGGAAGTCCATAATTTTAAGATTGTAGGTAGAAAGGTAAGGGGGTCCTTTTCTATCAAGTTGTGTACTTTACAACCTAGAGCTCAACCAAAAGCCGAGAATACCTTGTTAGAATAATTGTATTGGCTTCTGTCTGTCTAGGCAGATCTTGCATCTTCATGGTCATTAGTTATTCATACTAGCCCACAGCTGTCCAGGGGCTGCCAGGTTCCTAGATTTAATTTTAGTCTTTACTGTTACATGTCATTCTTATAACTATTAAATCTCGTTTCAGGAGGTATTCTTCTTTTATATATCTTGATTTTGCTAAGCAGTATATGGTGATTTATGGTTAGATAGTATAGATGCTTATGAAAAGTTGTATAAAAATGAGCATTTGCATGTAGTACTTCTCACTGGCTAATTTGAACGTGTTTCAGGAAAAAGTAATTTTGATTTAACATATAATAAAGTTCTTAATTAAGAACTCAAATATTTACATTAAGTAGTTAGAAATAAGAAAAGTAATGTCAAATGAAAAATCAGTTGGTGTGTTACTTGGTTTGGATGTCTGTTAAAAGAAATGCACACATCAAAAAAAAAAACCCCAATTTTTCCCATTCTCTCTTTTACCAGCAAAATTGTGCTCTAAGTTGTCTTTTATTCATTTTGCAAATATTTATTGAGCCGCTGTTTAGGCACTAGGTGCTGAATAGGAGGGTGATGCAGTAGTGAATCAGTATATATGCCACCTCTCAAGTGGTGATCAGTGCTATGGAAATGAAGCCGAGTGAGGGAAGGGTGAATGAGAGGACCGAGGTGGGGAGGGCTGCAGTTTTAGAAATGATGAGGGCATGTCTCTGATGAGAGGGGAGAATGTTGAAGGCACAGGGAGCAGGAAGTGCACATGCCCTGAGGCAGGAGTGTGTGAGGGGGCCAGAGAGGCTGGAAAAGAGCCCCAGAGGGCCAGAGTGGTAGGAGAGAAAGGCCTCATCATTAGGCCGCAGTCAGGACTTTGGATTTCATGCTGAGTGGGATGGAAAGTGATGGGGGTGGGGGGGCGAGTTTGAGCACAGGAGTGATATAATCTGACCTAACCTTTCAAAGGATCGCTCTGGCTACTGGGTGGAAAATAGACTATGGCGTGCCTTGTACAGAAATAGGAGGAGCAGGAGACATTTGCAACTCCTTTTTTTTTCTTATTATTCAGCCGGTAGAAGAGGCATTATGTTTTTATTTCAGGGAAACCAGGGACAAGTTGATTTTCACTCAGCTGGGATATTATTGGCCCTTTTAAAACACCTAACTGTTGCTTAGCAGATTTTATAAGCATGACTGATATGCCTGTGGCTCTCAGGTTGTGCTGTCTAATACAGTAGCTACTAGTCACATACAGCTTTTAAATATAAATTAAGTAAAACTAAATAAAATTAAAAATTCAGTTTCTCAGTTACAGTAGCCACATTTCAGCTGCTCAGTAGCTACAGGCTAACGTATTGCACAGCACAGATATAGGATATTTATATTATTGCAGATAGGTATCGGACAACTCTGCTGTAGGGCCTTGGGGAGGGCAGCTCACCCATGTAAATATGGTTTAGGTAATGTTCATATTCTTGGTGTTTTTTAAAAAAATTATTCTAATCTAGAGAGTAAGTTGTGAATGACATTAACATAATATATTGAGACTTGCTCATTTATGCGTTGCTCATTTCAGTTTGTGCATGAGAAGGAAATTGTGGCAGAAGATGACCAAGTGTTTCTTATGAAGCTACAGGTATGAAATTACATCAGAAACAGACTTAGTATGATTAATGGTTAAACTATTCTTGTACATATTTTCTTTAAAAATACAGCAATACATGCCTGAATATCTAACCTAGAGTTTTTGTGTTTTTCAGTCCCTTTTAGCAAAGCAACCACCAACTGCAGCTGGAAGGCCTGTGGTCAGTATTACAGATTTTGACAAAATTACTAAAATGCAGTGCATATTGTTTTAGTTCTTTTTTTCTTAATTATATACCTGTCTCAAATGGGTATGCTTTGATATAAGCTTGAATTAAGGATTCTCCTGGAATTTGTGAGATTTTAAAAGATAAAACTTCACTCCCTTTAGAATATTGAAATCATAAATACCTATTTTGCAACATTTGTCCCACATGAGTTACTGTGCCAAACCGTTTATATGTGCTATTTTATAAATCCTCACAACAGCCAGATGAGGCAGGTCCCCCATTTTGCTGGTGGGGAAATGGAGGCTTTGGAGGACATCATGGCTTGCCTGAGGTTTTACAGCTGGTGGGATGGGATGCAAGTCCAGATTGGAGTCCAGATCTGACTCCCAAGCTTATACTCATAACCACACCTCATATTCAATATGTTCTTCTTTTTCCGTTGAAGGGAAAGTTAGTATTCTAAAATGCAGTGGGTCTCTGGTATTCTAATAATGAGGGCACAATTGCTAAACACTTCTGCCCAGGGCTTGCAGCGTAAAGGGACCAGTAGAAGATATGGGGGACAGTTGCAAAGTAGTTTCTTTTTGTGATAATTTCTGTGAAGTTGAAAGTTCCAGGGTTCTGTAATTATGGCTTTCCTATTTTTACTTAGGATGCCTCGCCAAGAGTCCCAGGAGGCTCCCCTCGAACATCAAATAGATCTGTGTCGTCCAATGTTGCCAGTGTGTCACCCATCCCTGCTGGGTCAAAAAAAATTGATCCAAACATGAAAGGTACATTTCTCTCTTTCTTAGAGAAAGCAACACAATACATTTAACAATAGAAATCTACCTAGAGTCATTCCACATTTTGCTTTAGCTATTTTCATTTTTATTCAATAGCTTCTAATCTTTGTGTCTGTCAATACAATCTCATAGTCAGTCAGACTGTGAACCATTTTATGGTGTAGTCTTAACATATCATCTCTGTGCTGTGAGCTTTATGAAAGCTTTGTGTTATATTTAATCATTCTGCTATGGTAGGTCATTGAAGAAATTCATGTTTTTCCTATAATGGGTTATCTGCAGTTAACATAAAGGAAAAAACTATATGCATTATAGTTATTTCTATAGGAATAATTGCCATAAGTGGGATTAGTAGGTGAGAGTTTGTACCTTTTTATGCCTTTTGGTGATGTTTCTCAAATGGATTTTTCAATTTACATGTCATCAACATTGAGTGTTGCAGTTTGCCCACAATCTAATCAGCATTCTCTAAGTACTAACTAATAAGAGCTTTCCCCCCTAGTATTTCCTTTCTGTTTGTATTTTTCTTCTGTGAATTGTTTATTGCTATCCTTTGCCCATTAATATCTTAGAACTCCTACTGGTTTTCATATAGCATTGGGTAACTTTTTGTAATACTTGAAGGAAATATTTCTCAACAGTTATATTTTTGAAGAACGCCTTTCAAAAGAGAGATATATTTGCATCTAACAATCTGTTTTAAATGCCTTTTGCCTTTTAAAAATAACTCTCTAATTTTTTAATAATTATCTTACGCTCTTAACACTCATATTTTGTTTTATATAGGAGTAGATTAGAGAAGTTACCCAGCCTCAAAAGATTAAACTTGAATTTGGAACATTTTCTGTGTATAATTCTACAATAATAATTTATAGAAAAGTTGAATGCTTTGAGTACAAGTTTTTTATCTTAACCTTTTTTTTTTGTAGCTGGAGCTACAAGTGAAGGTGTCCTGGCAAATTTCTTCAATAGTTTGCTGAGTAAAAAGACTGGTTCCCCAGGAGGCCCTGGTGTTGGTGGTGGTAGCCCTGGAGGTGGGGCTGGAGGTGGAAGCAGTGGTTTGCCACCATCTGCCAAAAAGTCAGGTATAGTTACCTGGAGCTTTTTTTTTTTAAAACAGTTTTATTGAGATATAATTTACATACCATGAACTTTGCTCATTTAAAGTGTACAATTCAAAGTTTTAGTATATTTACAGACATACGTAAACCATTACCATAATCTAATTTTAGAACATTTTCTTCTCACTAAAAAGAAACATCCAACCTATTAGCAGTTATCCTTGCCTAACGTCCAGCCTATTAGCAGTTATTCTTCCCTCCCCTGAAGTCCTCCTAGGCAACAAACAATGTTTTCTGTCTCTTTGTATTTGCCTATCTGGAGAGTTCATATAAATGGAGTCATATAGTATATGCCTTCTTTAAAATAATGTTTCCGAGGTTCATCCATGTTGTAGCATATGTATCAATATTTTGGTTTTTTTACTGCTGAAAAAATTCCATTGTATAGATATGCATACATACTTTATTTATCCATTTATCAGTTGATGGACATATGTTTTCATTTCTCCTGGGTATATATCTAGGAGTGGAATTGCTGGGTCATGTGGTAACTCTGTTTAAATTTTTAAAGAACCGCCAAAGTGTTTTCCAAAATGCTATACCATTCTACATTCCCACCAGCAGTTTATGAGGGCCCCAGTTTTTCTCCATCCCTTCCAACAGTTGTTATTGTTCATCTTTGTGTTTTAGTTGTTTTGTTTTTTTGGTTTTGCTTAACCAAGTCAAAAATGTCTCTCTATTTGTGTGTGTGTGTGTGTGTGTGTGTGTGTGTGTGTGTGTGTGTTTTAATTGAAATATAATTGATTTATAATATATTAGTTTCAGGTGTACAACACAGTGATTTGATATTTTTATACATTATAAAATGATCACCACTTGTCCATCTTTTTGGTTAGAGCCATCATTTTGGCTGTGAAGTTGTATCTCATTGTGGTTTTGATTTGCATTTCCCTGATAGTTAATTATGTTGAGAATCTTTTCATGTGTTTAATAACCATTTGTATATCTTCTTTGGTGAAATGTCTATTCAAATCCTTTGCCCATTTTAAAATCGGGTTATTTCTCTTATTGTTGAGTTCTAAGTGTTTTTTATATATTCTCTTTACTAGACCCTTATCAGATATAGAATTTGCAAATGTTTTCTCCCCGTGTTGGTTATCCCTTCACTTTCTTGAGTGTCCTATGAAGCACAAAAGTTTTGAATTTTGATGAAGTCTTTTCCTTTTGTTGTTTTTATAATTGCTCCTCAAGCAGACTTTTTAACCCATTCTCCTTTTTTAATCACACCTTCTTGCCACCTTTTTCACAAGTACCTGCAGCTACCATTTTTGAACATTTTACAGGTTTCTGGGTATAAATTGAATTATTTTCTGGCTTCTCACACTCTCAGTATTGAAGATTACCTTTCTCAGTACTGCTGATTTAATTACCACTCACTCATCTTTCCAAATTCCGAAATTTTGTTGCTATTTTTGTCTTTTACTGTTCTTATTCTATGCCTTTAAAAAAGTATACCTTTATGAGATTAAATGGTAGGTGCTAGTTTTACTTCTATTTGATAACAGACGCCACAATTTAAAATGAGGGAATTTAGGGGCTTCCCTGGCAGTCCAGTGGTTAAGACTGTGCTTCCACTGCAGGGGGTGCAGGTTCGCTCCCTAGTCAGGGAACTAAGATCCTGCATGTTGCGTGGTGAGGCCAAAAAAGAAAAAAAAAAAAAGGGAATTTATTTTTAAATTAAGGATGTTTATATAACTGTGTTTTAGATAAAGTTAATGAAACTGTTGGCAATTGTTAAATGAAGACACATTGGTGTTAAGGATATTTTGACTTATGTCTAAATCTTGGTTTCTTTTCCTTTAAATAGGCCAGAAGCCTGTCCTATCAGATGTTCACGCGGAACTAGACAGAATTGCACGAAAACCAGTTACAGCTTCTCCTGCAACACCCGCATCTCCTACGGAAGGAGAAGCTTCTTGAAGATACCAAATAAAGCCATTTATTCAGTTTTCTGGGATAATGTAAACTTGCCTCTGCCTTCTCCTTCAAAAGTGGAATTAGGGAGCTGGAGTGCTTTTTCAGATGGACTAATAAATTCATGTCTTTTTTGTGTATGTGGTTGCCCATTTTATAAAAGGGAAGTATACAGAAGAAAAATTATCCTACACTATGTAGGATTGCTATTTGCATTGCCACTTTGCGTAAGGAAGTAATTTTGGATTTTGAAAAACTCAAATTTATAGATCTGAAATACAGCCATGTGATCATATTCTAAAGGCTACTTAAAACATATAGGAGGGTTTGAGAAGGGCAGAAAATAATATGCTTTGGGCATTCGACTTACTTGGAAGGAAGTCCAAGCTTATTTTAGTTAAGACTATTAAAAAATCATTAAAAAAAATTATGTGTTAGTTTTGCTGGAAAAGAAGATCAGTTGTCAGATTTTCCACACCAACGTAAATATACCACCACACATGGAATATGCTGAGAAAATGATCAGATAGCATTTCATACACTAGTCATTGTCTCAATCCATGATCCTGTAAGTTGTCATCAAAATATGATTTAGAAATATTGGTCAAGATTTGTTTCTTTAACTGAGAAGAAAAGAAAGCACACTGCCTAAATGTGTAAAAGAAAAATGCAGAGGTTGTTAAAATGTAAAGAGGTAACAGTCTTTGGATTTGTCTATATATATATATATCTACATATATATATATATCTATATCTATATATCTATATATATTGATATATATATATATGGCTCTGCCTTAATATACCCCTTTTTTGTTTGTGACTTTCAACTATAATCAGTTAATAAAGTATTTATTCTCTGCATTCAGGTTCAAATAACTTGTTGCATTCTCTTATATTTAAATTTGTATTTATCATATAATGAATAAGATTTGTTAGTATTTTAAAGTGTTTTGACTTAATAGGATTATTAAGCTTTCTGATCTTCTTTCTAAGAGATGAGTACATGAGATTCACTGCCTTGTCAAAGGAATTTACCTTGATCAGTACATCTTCCCCATAAACATGTCTTGAACTACAGAATCTTACATCAGCATTCCTAGTAGTAAAAATAGAGCCTTATATCATTATTTAATGGACACAAGCTGTTTTAAAAGTTTGGCAAGTGCACTGAAACATAGCTACTCCCTTACAGGTGAGATCACCTGGTAATAGTTCCACCTTTTCAATACTCAGATTTTAGTCCTTGTTTTGGAACCTTCATGAGAACAGTTTGATTTTCCTACTGAAGTTCAACTAAAGAACACATGTACATTTGACCTATTGTGTAATTTCAGATAATTGGGGGACAATGGTTACTACCATTTGCATTGATCTTTGTTATAACTTTAAAATATATATTCCAAAGATTTTTTTTTCAACAAAATATTTGAGGACAGTACCTCTACTATCAAACATAATTCTTTCATTAGAACTTTAAAATCTGTTTGGTTTTATAATAGTATTTGGCTCCTAATGGTTGAATGTAAATACTAAAAATATATGAGAGGGTTATAATTTGTTTCAGTGTGGGAAAAACTTAGGATGTTTGTGGGCATGGAAAAATTAATTCGCAAAAACATTTTGTTTAATAAAATATGAGATGAAAAATGCCATTGATAAAATCTTCAGTCCGGAAGGGGTTCTGCAGTCCTGGTGTTGTAAAGACCAGTTTTTTTAAACTAGTAGTACTTGATGAAGTAAGTGAAACTAATGAAGAGCATTGCAGACTGTGCATTATGGTATACTTTGGTATGTCTCCTGTGTTTGCATGTCTAGACCAACTCATGTTTTTTTCTGTGTGACATTGGAGATGTACTAGAAAATCCTCAGAATTACATTGTTACCTGAAGTAATTGTAATTGTTCACTTTATATGGGATTCAGTTTTAACTAATCAAAAATCTTGCGTTTACTGCGTTTAAACCTATTTTTGTCCCTATTTTTTTTTTTTTTTTTTGCGGTATGAGGGCCTCTCACTGTTGTGGCCTCTCCCGTTGCAGAGCACAGGCTCTGGACGCACAGGCTGAGCGGCCATGGCTCACGGGCGTAGGCGCTCCGCGGCATGTGGGATCTTCCCGGACCGGGGCACGAACCCGTGTCCCCTGCATCAGCAGGCGGACTCTCAACCACTGTGCCACCAGGGAAGCCCTGTCCCTATTTTTGCAAGGAAATTTGTTTTTAAACTACTTAATCTTTTTTGTTTGTTTTTTTAGCACTTTTTATTGAAGTATACAGAACAGAAAAGTGTACAAGTTACAGGTGTATGGTTTGAAATATCACAAAGTGACCACATATAACCAGCATCAGGATCAAGAAAGACGGTGTTATTTGCACCCCAGGCGCTTCCCTTGTGCCCCTTGTCAGTCCTCCCACCCACCAAGTAACTACTGCCCTTTCTTCCAAAGCTGTAGATAAGTTTTACTTATTTTTAAGCTTTATATAAATGGAATCTTAACATTTATATTCTTTTGTGTCAGGCTTCTTAGTATTCTGTGGTTCCTCCATTTTGTTGCCTATAGCAGTAGTTACCCATTCTCATTGCACCATAGTATTTCATTGTGCAAATACACTGTAATTTTTGCAGTTTGCTATTGATGGGTGTATATTAGTTTCCTATTGCTGCTGTAACAATTTACCAAATTTTAGTGGCTTAATACAGTTTTATTATCATACCATTCTCGAGGTCAGAAATCCAAAATCAGCTGTACTAGGTTAAATTAAACTGTCAGCAGGGCTGGTTTCTTTTGGAGGCTCCAGGGAGCATGTTTCCTTCCTTTCCAGCTTCTAGGGGCTGCCTGAATTCCTTGGTTCCTGGCCCCCTCTCCATCTTCAAAGCCAACAGCATAGCATCTTCTACTCTCTGCTTCCATCACATTGCTTCTCACTCTGACCCTGCTGCTTCCCGCGTATCAGGATCCATGGGATTAAACTTTGGCCCACGTAAGTAATCCAGTATAAGCTCCCTCAGCACGTCACTCGTCTTGCTTGCATGGTTTCTGTAAAGAAATTGGATGTTATTCTTAACCTTTGCTCCTCCATAGATGTTTTTTCCCTTTGGCTTCTTTTAAGATTTTTTAAGTCTTTGATTTTATGCAGTTTGAATATGATATGCCTAGGTGTAGTTTTTTTGGGGAGGTGGTTATCCTTCTTAGTGTTCTCTGAACTTCCTGGATCTGTGGTTTAGTATCTGACATTAACTTGGGGGAAATTCTCGGTCATTATTGCTTCACATACTTTTTCTGTCATTTTCTGTCTTCTCTCAGGCATTTTCATGTATATGTTACAACTTTTGTAGTTGTCTCACAGTTGTTGGGTATTCTGTTCCCTGTTTTTCTTCCCCAGTCTTTTTTCTCTTTGCTTCTTAGTTTTGGAAGTTTCTGTTGACAGGTCCTCCAGCTGAGAGATGCTTTCCTTAGCCATGTCTAATCAACTAATGAGCCCATGGAAAGCATGCATCATTTGTTAGGTTTTTTTTTAATCTCTACCTTTAAAAAAGAATTATTTCGGGTTTCCCTGGTGGCGCAGTGGTGGAGAGTCCGCCTGCCGATGCAGGGGACATGGGTTCGTGCCCCGGTCTGGGAGGATCCCACATGCCGCGGAGCGGCTGGGCCCGTGAGCCATGGCCGCTGAGCCTGTGCGTCCGGAGCCTGTGCTCCGCAACGGGAGAGGCCACAACAGTGAGAGGCCCGCGTACCGCAAAAAAAAAGAATTATTTCTTAGAATTTCCATCTCTCTGCTTACATTAGCCATCTGTTTTGGTGTGTCTACTTTTTCTGTTAAAGCCCTTAACATATTAATCAGAGTTGTTTTAAATTCATGGTCTGATAATTCCAACATCTCTGCCGTGTCTGAATCTGATACTTGCTCTGTCTCTTCAAACTGTGTTTTTTTGCCTTTTACTTATGCCTTGTAACTTTCTGTTGATAGCTGGACATGATGTACTAGGTAAAAGGAACTCCAGTGAATAGACCTTTTAGCACTGTGGTGGTGAGGTGTTGGGGAGGGGAGGCATTCTGTAGTCCTATAATTAGGTCTCAGTGAACCTGTGTCCCTGGGTTGTGAACTTCATAAGTGCTTCTCCATCCCCCCTGCCCCCTTACACACCATAGGTGAGACAGGATGGCTAGAGGGAGCTGGAGCTGGGTATTTCCCTTCTACCAGGTTGTTTAGGCTCTGATAAACCCCAATTAAGGAGGCTCTGATAAAATGGCTTCTCTTGAGGACAGGCCTTGTTAAGAACAGAATACTCTGACTTATTTCAAGACGGTTACTTTCTTCCTTCCCCTACTGGAAGCACCAGGGGATTTTTCTCTGATTTTCCCTTTGAGACCCTGGTAGGGCTCCAGGAGGTAAAACTCACAAAGCAGTGGGGATCCCCTTCTAACTGGAGGTTTTTAACTCAGACTTGTCTACTCTGAGCCTCTAGCAATTTGTCAGTTACAGTTCCAGCTTTCTTACCCCAGCACTGTCTCCCTTAGAGGTTTCTGCTTGGAAGTTTCTGCTTCAGTAAGTTGTGGTTCTCTGTGTCCACCTGCCTACCTCTCCAATATGAAGGACTGCAGTTGGCCCTGTGACCTCACTCCTCTGACAGATCTAAGAAGAATTGTTGATTTTTCAGTTCAGCTTTTTACTTGTTAGGATGGAGAGATGACTTCCAAACTCCTTACTTGGTGGACCAGAATCCCAAAGTCTAATTTCCCCCTCTCAAAATCCTAATCACACCTGCAGAGTCCCTTTGCCGAATAAGGTAGCATTCACAGGTTCCAGGGATTAGGATGTGGACATCCTTGGGGGGCCAATAGTCAACCTACCACAAGATGTTTGGGTGGTTTCAGTTTTCCAATTGCTGTTACTAATTGTGTTGTTATGAACAGTCTTGAATGTGTCTTGTGGAAAACATGTTCTCCGCTCTGTTGGGTGTATATGTAGACATGGATTGCTGGATTCAAAGGCTATGTGTATATTCAGCATTAGCAGGTGTTAAATGTTTAGCAAAAGTTTTTCCAAAGTTATAAGAGGTCCCATTCCTGGGAGAAAATATTTGCAAATTTTATATCTGATAAGAGTATGGTATTCAGAATATATAAAAACTCTTAAAACAATAGGAAGACAGCCCAATGTTGAAATGGACAAAGTATTTGAATAGATATTAATTCAGAGGAGATATATGAATGACAAGCACATGAAAAGTTGCTTGATGTCATTAGTAATTGGTGAAATGCAAGTCAAAGCCACAATGAGATACCACTTCACAGCTGAAATAAAAAATAAGTGTTGGTGAAGATGTGAAGAAATGAGAACTCCTGTACATTGCTGGTGGGAATGTAAAATGGTGCAACCACTTTGGAAAACAGTATGGTTAAACATATAGTTACCACATGACCTAGCATTTCCACTCCTGGATATATACCCAACAGAAATGAGAACGTATGTCCTCACAGAAACTTGTATACAAATGTTTATAGCAGCATTATGTATAATAGCTAAAAGGTGGAAACAAACAAAACATCCATCAGCAGACAAATGGGTGAACAGAATGTGACATATCCATACAATGGAGTATTTTTCAGCTATAAAAAGGAATGGGAGTTCCCTGGTGGTCTAGTGGTTAGGACTCTGTGCTTCACTGCCGAGGGAACTAGGATCCTGCAAGCCACACAGCGTGGCCAAAAAAGAAAAAGGAGTGAAGTATTGATACATGCTACAACATGGATGTACTTTGAAAGCATGTTAAGTGAAAGAAGCTAGTCAAAAAGTCAGAATGTATGATTCCATTTATATGGAATGTCCAGAATAGGCAAATGCGTTGAGACTTAAAGTAAATTAGTGGTTGCAAGAGGAGAGGGCAATGAGGAGTGACTGCTAATAGGTATAGGGTTTCTTTTGAGGGTGATGAAAATGTTCTGGAATTATACAGTGCACAGTCTTGTGAATATACTAAAAACTTGACGTCGCTTCGAAAGGGTGAATTACATATCAATTTTTTAAAAGGAATTCGCATTACTACCAGCAGTATATGTGTTCCAGTTGCTCTACATCTTTGCATACACTTGCTATTGTCTATCATTCTGGCAGGTTTTTTATTTATACAATAGGATCTCATTGTGGTTTTAATTGTATTTCCCTAATAACTAATGCAATTAAGCATGTTTCATGTTTATTGGCCATTTGGATATCCTCTTTTATAAAGTACCTGTTTAAGAATCTTAAGAGTCTTCTTTTTTTTTATCCCCCTCAGAAAAATAGGGAGATATTTGACTTTTTCTTACTATCTCATTCTTTACGTGTTCAGAATACTAGTCCTTGTCAGATACGTATTGCAAATATCTTCTCTCATTCTGTGGTTTGGCCTTTTCACTCTCATTGCTATCTTTTGATGAATAGAAATTGATTTTAATGTTCCATTTGCTAGCTTTTCTTTATGGTTATTGATTTTTTTTTTTTTTACCTGTTTTGAAGAAGTCTTTGCTTGCTCTCAAGGTCATGAAGATAGTCTAAGTTTTTTTTTTTCTAGAAGCTTTATTGTTTTACTTTTCTACAATTCATCAATTCATCTGGGATTGATTTCTGTGCATGGTATGAAATAGGGGATAAAGGTTTTTGTTTTTTTTTTTAGTGTGGTGTTCAATTAATTCATTACCACTCTGTTGGGGGGGGGTATCATCCTTCTGAACTGCAGTGTCACCTGGGTCATAATTTGTCCATTTATGCATGCATCTGTTTCTGGACTTTTTGTTCTTTTCCATTTGCCAGTTTCTCTACCCTGTACCAGTACTACAGTCTCAATTTCTGTAGTTAAAAAAAAAGCCTTTATCTGGCAGCCTAAGCCCTCCCCTATTGTTTTTCCTTAAGATTGTTTTTGCTATTCTTGACCCTTTGCATTTCCATATAAACTTTAGAAGCAAGTGGTCAGTTGCCACACCAAAGAAGTGGCCTTTTTTTTTTTTTTTTTGCGGTTTGCGGGCCTCTCCCTGTTGTGGCCTCTCCCGTTGTGGAGCACAGGCTCCGGATGTGCAGGCTCAGCGACCATGGCTCACGGGGCCCAGCCGCTCCGCGGCATATGGGATCTTTCCGGACCAGGGCACGAACCCATGTCCCCTGCATCGGCAGGCGGACTCTCAACCACTGCGCCACCAGGGAAGCCCAGAAGTGGCCTTTTGATTGAGATTGAATTTATGGATCAATTTGGGGATAATTATCATATTTACAGTATCTTCCAAACTATGCACAGGAATATCCTTCCATTTAGATAGGCCTTCAGTCTCTCCTCGCAGTGTTTGTATTTTTCAGTGTATCATCTTGCACCTTCTTTTGGTAGATTTTTTTCCAGCTAATTTTTTTAGGCTATTTTATTATTTATTTATTTTTTTGGCCATGCCGTGCAGCTTTCGGGATCTTGGTTCCCTGACCAGGGATTAAACCGGGGCTCTCAGCAGTGAAAGCTCAGCGTTCTAACCACTGGACCACCAGGGAACTCCCTTTTTGATGCTGTTTTAAATGGTATCCTTTTAAAATGTTATTTTCTTTGTTGCTGGTATGTGGAAATACACTTTTTTCATATTGATCTTATCCAGCAACCTTACTCAGATTCATTTGTTAATGTTCATCCGTAGTTTATTTTACATGTGTCCTGTCTACAGTCCTCTGCTCTCCCAGCTGAGCTATTGAAAGGTGCACCATCTGTAATTTATTTTATATTTTTCTACATATAATTATGTCATCTGCAAATAATGAGTTTTAGTCTTTTCTAGTGTTATCTTGCTTTGTGACGCCTATGCTCCAGTATAGGATTCTATAGAACTGAAGAGAGGAAGCATCTTTATCTTGTTCCCCATCTCAGAATGAAAGCTTTAAATTTCACTATTGAGTATATTTGCATGCTTTTTGTAGATACTCTATCAGAAAGAAAGTTCTCTTCTTTCCTAGTTACTTTATATCATAAGTTTTATGAATGGGTGTTGAATTTTATAAAATGTTTTTTATTAGATAATTTTTCTGTTAATGGTATCAGTTACATTACCTTTTAGAAATATTAAGCCAACTTTGTATCCCTGAAATTAACTTGATCTTGATGTATTTTATTATATTGCTGGATTTGGTTTGCTAATATTTTATTAGGATTTTACATCATGCTCCTGAGAAAAATTGTCCTGTAATTTTCATGGTTTTGTCAGTGTTTGATATCAAGATTATGTTGAAATCATAAATCAAGTTGGAAAGTATTCCCTCTTTGTAAAGAGTTTGTGGGACTTCCCTGGTGGTCCAGTGGCGAAGACTCTGCTGTCCTAATGCACTGGTTCGATCCCTGGTCACGGAACTAGATCCCACATGCCACAGCTAACACCCGGCTCAGCCAAATAAATAAATAAATATTAAAACAAACAAACAGTTTGTGTAAGATTGGTGTAATACTTGTTAGTTTTGCTTCTTTAAAACTATCAGATATCAATTTATAAGGCCTGTTGTGGAACTTAACAGTAGCCCAAATGGTAATATCTGTTACAGTTTTCGTATGTGGGCTTTCGTTTTAGAGAAAGTACTTGCTTTTTAAACTGGTAAAATGCCAGAATACGGGAATTCCTCTTTCATGTAGCACCTTATTAATGTCTTTATCAAATAGTGGTTCCCCATGCTGAAATAGGATTGTAGACAATGATATCAGGGAATTCTCACTATATGTGTAAGAGTTATCCTGTGATCATGATCACTTCAGAGACTTATAGGAAAAATTGTAGTCCATACATACAATAAAAAATACATGAAGTAATTAATGTGAAGAGGTATATGAAATTCAAGGATTTATTTATTTATTTTAGTGCTACGCGGGCCTCTCACTGCTGTGGCCTCTCCTGTTGCGGAGCACAGGCTCTGGGCGCGCAGGCTCAGCGGCCATGGCTCACGGGCCCAGCCGCTCCGCAGCATGTGGGATCCTCCCGGACCGGGGCACGAACCCGCGTCCCCTGCATCGGCAGGCAGACTCCCAACCACTGCACCACCAGGGAAGCCCAAATTCAAGGATTTTTAAAAGGTATTTCTCAATCAGATAATTAGAGAATATATGGATAGAGTTATACTTTGAGAAATAACCATAAAATAATGATGCTTCCAATTTCTCAAAATATGACTATATATATAGAGAGAGAGGGAGGGAGAGTAATATATACAGACACACACGTTTGGGGCAGAGTAGTACCTTGATCTCATTGTATCACCAAAATCTGTTTAGAATTAGTTGGTGACAATTCTTTTCTGTCTTATGTTGGGTTAAGATTTTTTTCTAAAATTCAAATATGGGTGATTCTTAAAACTTCTGGTCACAAGACTCCTTCCCCCACCCCCTGCGTGAGGCTTGGGGGGGGTCTTAGTTCCCCAACCAGGAATTGAACCTGGGACCTCAGCAGTGAAAGTGCTGAGTCCTAACCACTGGACCACCAGGGAATTCCCAAGACTCCTTTATATTTGTACTTATTAAGAACCCCAAAGAATTATTGTTAATGTGGTCACTTATCTGTATTTGCCATGTAATAAATAAAAGCTGAAAATTTTAAAATATTCATTTATAAATAACAATAGTAATTCCATTACATGTTAAAGTAACTTTTTATAGAAAACAACTTTACAAAACTAAAAGTATGTAGAAGGGTACTGTTGTTTTACATTTTTACAAGCTCTGATGCCTGGCTTAATGGAAGACAACTGGGTTCTGTCATCTGCTGTATTCCGTCTGATCTGATGTGCTGTTTGAATTCCAGGAAGAAAATCCAGCCTCACAAATACATAGGTGGAAAAAGGAGGAGTATTTTAATAGCTTTTCCAGATAATTGTGAATTTCCTTTTCTGATACTAAAGCTTGACAAGTGTTAGTTTTTTAAAGGTTAATTGCAGTGTGGGATCCATTGGTCTTTCTTGCCCTTTGAGTGGATTTTTACCCCTATGTGATTTTGTAACATTATTCACTGGGTTTAGAAAATATCAGTTCACTGAACTACAGGGTTCTTCCAAATATTGACATGTCCCACTATAAAATGTCTCCCCAAATCACATATTTTTAGTTATTATCAGATCTCATTAGAAAAGATTAAGTGGTGGGAAACTGTCAGGCTGAGTGATGGATACAAATTTTCCAAGATTCTGATTTTTTGAAAGTTCAACTTTTATCAGTGTAACAGATACTGTCAGTTTTATTCCTTGTACTGACAGGCTCACTTCGCTTATTTCTGAGAAAATGTCTGCCAAATACATCTGAAAAACCAGTTGGGCTGCAAGTAGTTCTTTCAAGTAAGCCTGGTGGAAGAAGTGGCCAGTTCAGCTTACCACTCAGTAGCACAAAAACACTTCTGTAAGCAGCAGAAGTGGTACACGTGTCCTTCCATTTCCTCACACAGAATTTTAGAAGAACTGGTACTAAATGGTTGCAACTTAGTGAAATTAATTTTTACTTCATCAAGGGAATTCTTAAGTGAACTTGGCTTTATATTTTCCCACAGAGTGGTAGAGTGGTGAAGAATACGCTGACTACAAGTTCAGTTTGGTGCCACTGCCTTGCCTTGTGCTAGAGTGCTAGCAGTTTTACTCCACCTGCGGTGCAAACAAATGTTCACACAGTGAAAAAGGCAGATGACCTCTTAGTAGTTGTATGAGAATAGTTTTGACTTTATGGAATCCCAGAAAAGTTCTCAAGACCTCTAGGGGTCCTCTGAGCACACTCAGAACTGCCATTATAACCCAGTAGCCAAAATCAGTCATTTGATTTTGTCCTGTGTTGCCTTAGAATTTAAAACAAGGCTTTGGTTCAGAAATTTTGGTTGACGTCCTGTAGGATGTGACTTTTCTAAACATTTTCTATTAAAGTGTGTTCTGTCTTTAATGCTACAACTTTGCCAATAGTTACCTGGGTTAGTCTCCTATTATTCTGTGTTTTGTGCATGTGCACTCTGGTCTTTTCAAGTTCTACTCAGATGGGAAATACTATTAAAATGACAGGTGAGGGCTTCCCTGGTGGCGCAGTGGTTGAGAGTCCGCCTGCCGATGCAGGGGACATGGGTTCGTGCCCCGGTCCAGGAAGATCCCACATGACGCGAAGTGGCTGGGCCCGTGAGCCATGGCCACTGAGCCTGCACGTCCGGAGCCTGTGCTCTGCAATGGGAGAGGCCACAATAGTGAGAGGCCCGCGTACCGCAAAAAAAAAAAAAAGGTGATAACCAAATTTTATACAATTTTTAAAGGTTACTTTCCATTAATAGTGATTACAAAATATTGGCTCTATTCCCCATGTTGTACAGTGTATTCTTGAGCTTATCTTACACCCAGAAGTTTGTGCCTCCCACTCCCCAACCCCTGTAACCATTAGTTCTCTATATTTATGAGTCTGCCTCATTTTTGGTTATATTCACTAGTTTGTTGTATTTTTTAGATTCCACATATAAATGATATCATATCTGAGCCTGGAGCAGCCACCTGCACCTTGTGTTCCTGTCTCCCTGTGTCTGTGTGCTGCCCTGGTCCACTCTCCTTGAATTACCCCTGGTTAATCCCCTAGTATTTGTCTTTCTCTGTCTGACTTATTTCACTGAGCATAATGCCCTCCAAGTCCATCCACATTGCTGCAAAGATCAAAATTTCGTTCTTTTTAATGGCTAAGTAGTAGTCCATTGTATATATGTACCACATCTTCTTTATCCATTCATCTGTTGATGGATTCTTAGGTTGCTTCCATATCTGGCAATTGTAAATAATGCTGCTATGAACATTTGGGTGCATGTATCTTTCTGAATTAGTGTTTATTTTTTTCGGGTATGCACCCAGGAGTGGAATTGCTGGGGATGGCCACATCTTTTGCTGTACTCCCAAAGCTTTTGCTGCTCTTTAACTTCATATGCAAGAACTGCGGTGCCAGGATGCTATGGAAGACCGTGGAAAGAGGCAGAAGAGCTGGATTACTCCATTTATTAATCCCTTGACTCTGTAAGTCATTTATTGTTCCGTAGCCTTAGTTCCATCGTCTGTGTGGTGTCAAGGACAACCTGCTTAGGTGTAGAGTTACAAACGTGGTAAATGAAATTGAGGCTGTGGAGTCCTTTCTAAACTGAATCGTTGCACAGATAAAATTTTCATAGCTGCAGGGAAGGAGTTTTAATTTACATAAATTCCTTAAATACTAGTCCCATGATTATTCAAGTATGTTTAGCTATCTGCTCTAAATATATTTGTGTAATTAGACCACTTCTGAAACACCTACTGCCTTGTATGCTTGTTTCTATAAGAAAAGTTATATATATACACACATATATATATTTATACATGTGTGTATATATTTATACATATATGTATAAAATGGGATTATACCAACTGATAGCTATTTGTAAAGATAAAATTAGATCCATACCTGACATCAGTCACAGGAATCAACTCCAAATGTATCAGACCTAAATATAAAATATGAAACCATAGAATTACTAAACGAAGACATAAAATTGTTTTGTGTCTGAGTGGGGAAAGGCTTTCTAACTTTAACTCAATGCACATGCAATGAAAGAAAAATTTTATATTCACCTACCTAAAAATAATTGGGGAAAAAAAAGCATGATGGCAAAAAGCACCGTAAGCAGAGCCAAAAGACAAGCAAAAAGTTTGAGAGATAGTAGTTGTATCACAGATAAAGAGCTGATATACCTAATATTTGAAGAACTCTTAAAATAGAGGTGGGGGAACTAAAATCCTTATAGAATATAAATAGGCAAAAAACTGAACAGACAAGTAAAACATAAAAATAGCCCTTGAACATATGTAAGTATGTTCAGTTTTCCTCAGGGAGAAGTGCAAATTAAAATTACACCAAAATACTATTTCTCCCCATCTGAACGAAGAAAATTCAAAGCTTGATTCTACACTTTGTAGGAGATGTGGAGATGTTGGAGAAACAGCTGTGTTCACTATTCCTGGGAGTGCAAAACAGTGTAACCTCTCACAAGGGCAATTCACAGTATTTAACACAACTACACAAACTTAATACTCACCTACCTAGGAATTTACCCCAAAGATACATATCTGACAATACAAAAATAATATTCACACAGTTATTCATTGTGACATTATTTGTAATTGCAAAATATTGGAAACAAGCTAAATGCCTATTCATAGGAAATTGGGTGAATAAACTGAGGTATGGCCACTCAATGTAATTATTCAAAAAAAAACAAAACAAAAAAATGAAGCTGATTTCTATGAACTGACATGCAGGAACTTCAGAACAGTGTATGTCTCTTTCCACTAAAGAAACACAGGGGAGATAACCAGAAGCAAACAAAATGTTACCTGCAGAGGGTGATTGAGCAAAATGAGACAGAACAGATAGACTGAACACCTAAGTGTACCTTTTTGTATGTTTTTACTTATGGAACTTTTGTTTATGCTTCACATTTTCAAACACTAATACTTAATCGATGATGAAGGGAAAACAGATTGTTTTCTGGAATCTTTAATGACGCTCAGTGTGAGGCACCCTCTGTTAAGAGTGGCCTTCTAATGACAGAGACACCCTGTAATCTAAATCCCAAACTGGACCCCACCCTCTTTTCCCAAAGCAGTCAAAAGATTCCACCTTGCTCCATCACATCTCCCACCCAAGCAATCAGACTGTCCTGAAGTAAAATACCCAACTGATATTAAGGAAGGAGGCTAAGTTATCTAGAGTCTTTTCCCGCAAATACCTCTGAGGAATTAACTCCGCACACAGGAGTGCAGAAAGCCTAGAACGAAAGGCATCACTAGCATTCCTTTGCCATCGCAGCCCTCTGCTGGTATACATAAAATGTGGAGATTGACGAAGTTACTTGCTTATCCTCTAATCTTGTTGATAAACTATCATCCCTAGGAGATTTCTGATCCAAACTTTTCTTTGCTTACTTGGCACAACACAGCACCAAACACTGAAGTGTTTGGAAACGTTGACGAGGAAAACTTGAGACCTTTTTCTTTGCCTCTGTGACACTACTTCTGTGTTCTCCTGCTCTCTAAACATGCCTTTATTTCTGTGACTCCTGTTCACCTTCTCTCGCACTCCTGCCAAAGTCCTAGCCTAAATCCTTCTCTCTGTAGGTTCTTCCCTTGAATTTTTTTTTTCTTTTTTTTTTTTTTCTGGCCGTGCAGCTTGGGGGATCTCAGTTCCCTGACCAGGGATTGAACCCAGGCTATGGCAATGAGAGCCCGGAATCCTAACCATTAGGCCACCAGGGAACTCCCTTTCCTTGAACCTTTGTACAGTTCTGTCAGTTTGATGAGTTTCCCAAATGTTTTATCTCCTCCAGATCCATATTTGAAACTAGGTACTAAGAACTCCACTTGAACTTACTTCAGGCACGGAAACCTTGGTGTGTCCTAGTCTGAGTTCTTCACCTTGGCTTTGTTTAGACAAAAGATCCAAAACCTGAAAATAAGGCCGAAGGATTACCAAGTGCCCTTTCGATGCCATATATCAGACTAGAGCAGGCTTTTCAAAAGGTGGCCCTGCGGATGAATGGATAAAGAAGATGTGGCACATATATACAATGGAATATTACTCAGCCATAAAAAGAAACGAAATTGAGCTATTTGTAATGAGGTGGATAGACCTAGAGTCTGTCATACACAGTGAAGTAAGTCAGAAAGAAAAAGACAAATACCGTATGCTAACACATATATATGGAATTTAAGAAAAAAGAAAATGTCATGAAGAACCTAGGGGTAAGGCAGGAATAAAGACGCAGACCTCCTAGAGAACGGACTTGAGGTTATGGGGAGGGGGAAGGGTGAGCTGTGACGGGGCGAGAGAGAGTCATGGACATATACACACTAACAAACGTAGTAAGGTAGATAGCTAGTGGGAAGCAGCCGCATGGCACAGGGATATTGGCTCGGTGCTTTGTGACAGCCTGGAGGGGTGGGATAGGGAGGGTGGGAGAGAGGGAGACGCAAGAGGGAAGAGATATGGGAACATATGTATATGTATAACTGATTCACTTTGTTATAAAGCAGAAACTAACACACCATTGTAAAGCAATTATACCCCAATAAAGATGTTAAAAAAAAAAAAAAAAAAAGGTGGCCCTGGGCTAGCAGCAGCAGCAGCACGTTGGAACTTGATATAAATACAAACTCCCAAGTTCCACTCAAGATCTCCTGAGTCAGAAACTGTCGGGGTGGAGCCCTAGAAATCTGTGATTCAACAGGCATTCCTGGTGATTCTGCTGAGAATCTGAGGTAAGAACTACTGAACTAGAGTGGGATTGTCAGACTGTGGCTTGTGGGCCAATCCGGCCCAGTGCCTGTTTTTATAAAGTTTTATGGGGATATGGTTGCAATATAGCATTTATTTATGTATCATTTATGGCTGCTTTCACTCTACAACAACAGAATTGAGTACTTACGACAGAGACTGCATTGCCCTCATGGCCTAAGACATTTACCATCTGGCCCTTTACAGAAAAAAGTTTACAAACCCCTAAACTACAGCATTGTCCCGCACACCCTCTGAAGGGTCATCAGTGGTCTAGGGAAAGATAATTTTACTTACTATTTATTATTGAATTGGGCCCAGAGTCTATAACGTTAGGTGTTAATTATAGAAGATATATAAGCTACAAATAATTTTTTGTCTTTATTTATTTTAATTTTAAACATTGAAGTATAGTTGATTTACATTGTGTTAGTTTCAGGTATACAGCAACTTGATCAGTGAGACGTATATCAATTTTTTTCAGATTCTTTTCCCCATATAGGTTATTACAGTGTTGAGTTCCCTGTGCTATCCAGTAAGCCCTTGTTGCTTACCTATTTCAGTGGTCCCCAACCTTTTTGGCACCAGGGACCAGGTTCATGGAAGACAATTTTTCCACTGACCTCCCCCCTGCCGCCAGTGACCCACGGGGCGGGCGCGGGGGTATGGTTCAGGTGGTAATGTGAGTGATGGGGAGCGGCAGATGAAGCTTCACTCTTTTGCCCACCACTCACCTCCTGCTGTGCGACCCAGTTCCTAACAGGCCGGGACCAGCACGGGTCCGTGGCCCGGGGCTTGGGGACCCCTGATCTATTTTATATATATTAGTGTGTCTATGTTAATCCCAATTGCTAATTTATCTCTCCACCCCTACCTTTCTCCTTTGGCAACCATAAGTTTGTTTTCTAAGTCTGTGAGTCTCTTTCTGTTTTGTAAATTTGTTCATTTGTATCAGTTTTTAGATTCCACCTATAAGTGATACCATTATATTTGTCTTTCTCTGTCTGACTTACTTCCCTTAGTATGATAATCTCTAGGTCCATCTGTGTTGCTGCAAATGGCATTATTTAATTCCTTTTTATGGCTGAGTAATATTCCATTGTATATATGTACCACATCTTCTTTATCCATTCATCTGTTGATGGACATTGTGGTTGCTTCCATGTCTTGGCTATTGTAACTAGTGCTGCAGTGAACATTGGGGTGCATGTGTCTTTTCGAATTATGGTTTATCCTGATATATGCCCAGGAGTGGGATTGCTGGATTATGTGGTAGCTCTATTTTCAGTTTTTTAAGGAACCTCCATAGGGTTCTCCATAGTGGCCATTACCAATTTACATTCCCACCAAACGGTATAGGAGGGTTCCCTTTTCTCCACGCCCTCTCCTGCACTTATCATTTGTAGACTTTTTGATGGTTGGCCATTCTGACTGGTGCGAGGTGATACCTCGTTGTATTTTTGATTTGCGTTTCTCTAATTAGCGATGTTGAGCATCTTTTTGTGTGGTTTTCTCTTTTTAAACAGTGTGAGTAAAATTTACCTCTTGAAAGTGCCCGGTTTTGAATTTTTTTTTCTTTTTTTAAAAGTATTTATTTATTTATTTGGCTGTGCCGGGTCTTAGTTGCGGCACGTGGGATCTTTGTTGCCGGTGCGGGATCTTTAGTTGCAGTATGTGAGATTTTTTTTTTAGTTTCAGGATGCAGAATCTTTTAGTTACGGCATGCGAACTCTTAGTTGTGGCATGTAGGGTCTAGTTCACTGACTGGGGCCCGAACTCAGGTCCCCTGCATTGGGAGCTTGGAGTCTTAGCCACTGGACCACAAGGGATGTCCCTTGAATTGTTTTTTGATGACCTACTCCAGGACATTTCTTGAGGGCAAGTGTCATATACAGCCCCTCAGGCCTTGTGAAGATGGAAGTGCCCGTAAGTCGAGGTTTTAAAGTTGTTGTTGTGGGAAATAGCCACAAGGTGGCAGGATTTCTTCATGCCCAGGTCTGATTACTCAGGCAACCAGAGCCTTAGCGAAAGTGGTGTTCCTGGGTTGTCAGTTAGAGTGGAATGTGCCAGAACAAAGGCCCAAGGACTTGTGTCTCATTACTTCTTACCCTTTACTTTTCACCTTTCCCCAGACAAACCCCAACCCCTAGAAAACCGCTACACTGAGGGTGCTTTCGTCTGGAGGTGGGGCGATTCTAAGGAAGGAGGCTGGAGGTGAGAACCCCACCACCAGGAGACGTGGAGACCAGGTAAGTTTTCAAAACTCTTCCAGCCCAGAGGGTCCACCCTTCTTTGCGTGCACTGGGCTTGGTTTAGCTGTAAGAGGGCCCGCCTGAATCTGGAGATTGTGGTCCCACCCAGAGGGGACCAGGCACTAGAGGGTCAAGGGGGGCTTATTTGATGGTACATCCTTTCTAACTCCCTGAATCCCAGGGTAGTCCAGCCTTGAGACCCAAGCCTACTCAGGCTCCAGGGATGGGACACCAGCTTGGGTCACCAAGGCCTGAGGGGAATATAGTAGGTGTTTCTTTTTTTTTCTTTTTAATTTAAATTTAATTTTTATTTTATATTGGGGTATTGTTGATTTACAGTGTTGTGTAAGTCTCAAGTCTCAGCGACTTGATTCAGTTATACATAGACATATATCTATTATTTTTCGGATTCTTTTCCCATATAGGTTATTACAGAGCGTTGAGTAGAGTTCCCTGTGTTATCCAGTATCCAGTTATCCCTGTTGATTATTTTATATATATTAGTGTGTCTATGTTAATCCCAATCTCCTAATTTATCCCTCCCCCCACCTTTCGCCTTTGGCAACCATAAGTTTGTTTTCTGTCTGTGAGTCTGTTTCTGTTTTATAAATTAGTTCATTTGTGTCCATTTTTAGATTCTACCTATAAATGATATGATGTTTGTCTTTGTCTGACTTACTTCACTCTTTTCTGATAGAAGTGAAAATGATTTCTCTGCTAGAGTTAATCACAAATGCAATAATTTGTGATTATTACAAATTAGCCATTTAGCTAATGGCTAAACATTAGCCAGTTTCGGATCTAACCTAGTAATCTTATTTCAGCTTTTTTTCATACATAGACACACTCACAGACATATACACACATACCACGATCTTTCATATAATTCTCTGAACCATTTTGCATTCTTTTGATTGCTAGTAAGTTAAATAATTCTTTGAAGCATGCTGACATACTTGGAGGACCGTCATGTTTTTCACTTTTTGAAGTTTATACTTTGATCCTGACAAGAGTTAATTCCTCCCATGTTCCTTGTCTCTGTCAATCTTTGTTATATGGCTTGAAATTTTAGCACCTGTTCCAATTCCTCCCTTTTTCTTCAAACACATCAATCGCCAAATCGCTCTGGTTTTCCCTCCCGCACGGTCTTTTCAAGCCACCCCTTCTGCTCTCTTTCCATGAGCACTGTCTGAATTTGAGCCTCTCCTTCCTACTTCCAGAACTTCTACAACAGCCCCTACCTGGCTGTTTGTAACCAGCCCAGTCTACACAAGGCTGCTAGAAAAATATCCTCAAGCAAGAGCTCTGGTCATTTCACTTCCCTACTTTGGTGGTTCCTCATTGTTCAACAGTAAAGGAAAGCCCTAGTTCCTTAGCCTGATTTCTAAGGCCCTCCAAAATCTGACCCTCAGTTTATCCTCCTTGACAACCCTTTGTCCTTCCAACCTCTGTTCTATGTGCAGTCTCTTTGCTTTCCATCCCGTTGCCCCTCTGCCTGCAGTGCCCTCTGTCCTCTTTCTGCATGTCCAAAGCTCAGTATTCTTTAACCCCCAGCTTGAAGCTCTACCACGTAGATCCTTTTAGCTGAAAGTCATTTCCCTCTACTCTGAGTTCCCAAAACATTTACTTTGTATCTCTTTTATGGCACATACACTTTGTTTTGTGACCTGGTCTGTTATGTATGTTTCTTGTTTCTGTGGCCTCTTTGTTGTTTTTTTTTTGCGATTCGCGGGCCTCTCACTGTGTGGCCTCTCCCGTTGCGGAGCACAGGCTCCGGACGCGCAGGCTCAGCGGCCATGGCTCACGGGCCCAGCCGCTCCGTGGCATGTGGATCTTCCCGGACCGGGGCATGAACCCGTGTCCCCTACATCAGCAGGCAGACTCTCAACCACTGCGCCACCAGGGAAGCCTTCTGTGGCCTCTTTGTAGGACAGTGTCTGTGGTCCAAATTTGTATCCACATTACTGCCTAACTGTGCTAACATAGATAAGAGAGCCATGAAGTTTTTTCAGTAGGAGCTGCTGGAAACTTAAAATTTCAACTGAAAAGGTAGCACCAAATTATTTTTTTAATGTTGAAAATCTCCTCAAATTATATTTTCCCAAACTATCTCTTTTTGTGAATGTTTTCTTTCCTTCATTTAAAAAATATTAACTATATTAAAGGAGAAAACTGAATACTCTCCAAAACGTAAATGAATCTTCCTTTCTTCTATTTAGTGTATCTTTTCTCTATAAATAAGATTTCTCATTTCAATGCAGCAAGTCCCAGCATTTAACTATCCAGTGTTCTTTATTCATTAATGAAGCGAAAGTTTTCTATGTGGCTGCCGTTTCCACATCCAAAAGACTCCCTAGTACAGTCATCCTATGGTGTCCGGCGGGGGGACTGGTTCCAGGACCCTCCCTGGATACCAAGATCCTCAGATGCTCTAGTCCTTTATATAAAAACATGTATTTGTATATAACATATGCACATCCTCCCATACATTTTAAATCATTTCTAGATAATTTATAATACCTAATACAATGTAAATGCTATGTAAGTAGTTGCTGACATACAGCAAATTCAAGTTTTGCTTTATGGAACTTTATGGAATTTTAAAAAAGTATTTTCTATCTGTGGTTGGTTGAGTCTGCAGATGCAGAACCCATGGATACAGAGGGCCAACTGTACAAGTGTTTGTTCATGAAGACCTAAAATCTTCAGTTGGTCTTTTAATTTATTAAGAAACAATAAGCAATGCACATTTTTTTAAACTGGCAGGGTATTAGTGTCCAAATGCTAGGCACCCCCAAATCAATCAGAGCAAAGGAGGTTATGGCACATCTGCTGTCTCCTACCTAATAGCTTTCATTCCCATCGTGTTATGAAACAGTGTTCCTCCACATTTGGATGGATTTCTCACCGGTAGTATCTGGAGAGCTTCTTACAAAATTATATTCCCAAGACCCACCCAAATCCAGACACTTTGGGGCTGGATCTCCAAGGAGCTTTATTTTATTTTATTTTTTATTTTTTTTGTGGTACGCGGGCCTCTCACTGTTGTGGCCTCTCCCGTTGTGGAGCACAGGCTCCGGACGCACAGGCTCAGCGGCCATGGCTCACGGGCCCAGCCGCTCCGCGGCATGTGGGATCTTCCTGGACCGGGGCACGAACCCGTGTCCCCTGCATCGGCAGGCGGACTCTCAACCACTGTGCCACCAGGGAAGCCCCAAGGAGCTTTATTTTTAACTTCGCAGATGATTCTTCGGCACCCTGAAGTTTGCGAATCACAGGCTACATTCTATCCTCTTCTAAGTTCAAAGAGAAGCAGAGAACCTTTTTAGACTTTCCCAAGTGCACCGTAAACAAACCAAGAGCGTTGAGAGTCGTCCATTTTTTCTCCTCTCTCTAAGTGTCCTTCTTTGTAACTTTCCCTTAATATTTTATTTTGAAAATATCCAAACACAAAAGTTGAAATAATTGTGCAGTGGACACCTATGTACTACACCATTAACATGTTATCACAGTTGCTTTATCACAAATCTCTCCTTTCATCCATCTCTCTATTCATCAACTCATCTTTTTTTTTTTTTTCATGAATTTCAAAGTAAATTTCAGACACAGGTAGTATCTAATTTGGGATGATGCTGACTTGAAGAATAACAAGGCAATGAATTCTTGTAGCCCTTGTGAAAGCACAGTGGCTTTATTGGCCAGGATTGGTGGCTGCTTGACCTCAGCAAGAGGTTAAGAATGTGTTTAATCAAAGACAGAAGGATAGTTTGGGCTGACTGTAGATTATCTCCCCGCCTGCCACCCTCATCCCCTGCAGCAGAGTAGTTTCTGTTTGTCTCTATTCATTTGAATGGGAGCTTTTGTTTTGTTACTGGGAGAAGAAAGGGAGGTTTGGGGCTGTGGAGAACAGAAGATAAATGTGAAAGCAGAGGGCAGCAGTAACCCCTCCCTTTAACACTGTTTCAAGGCCCTAATGGAGAGATGGGTTACAGGCTGAGGTTGCTGGCTTAGTGGTTAGCAGCAAGGCCATGAGTCATACTGCCTAGGCCTACATTCTACTTGTCCCTGGGTGTTCGACCTCGGATGTGATACTCAGCCTCTTGGTCTTGTTTCTGAACCGAACTTGGGTCCTCTTGCCCAGCATGCAGCAAAGCCAGTTTACTGACACTGGGTTGTAGTAAAGGAAAGTACTGCATTTATCGGAGGGCCCAGCAAGGAGAATGGACAGCTCATGCTCAAAAGACCCGAGCTCCTTGATGGTTTTCAGGGGAGGGTCTTAAAGGCAACATTTGGGGTGAGAGTTGCAGAGGGCATGACTTTCTTCTGATTGGTTGGTGTTGAGGTAACAGGGTGGTGTTTCAGGAATATATTTTTTTTGTGGTATACGGGCCTCTCACTGTTGTGGCCTCTCCCGCTACGGAGCACAGGCTCCGGACGCGCAGGCTCATGGGCCCAGCCGCTCTGCGGCATGTGGGATCTTCCTGGACCGGAGCACGAACCCGTGTCCCCTGCATCGGCAGGCGGACTCTCAACCACTGCGCCACCAGGGAAGCTCTGTTTCAGGAATATTAATCACCAACCTTCTGGTTCCAACCAGTCTGGGGTCTATGTGCTTGTGGTCAGCATGTAGTCACTATCCTCCACCAGCATGGGGGTCTTAGTTCCTGCAGAACAACTCAAAGATCTGTGGTCAGATTATGTGTATATATCCCCTGAGGAAGAACTAGGACTCTGTTTAATCCCTGAGCTATCATTTCTTGACTGCTTTTCTTTTGTTTCTGCATTCGTCACTTCCATAATTAGTAATTGCTTGACTCTGCTCTTGGGAACTCAGAGAAGGCCTAGGAAGACTAAAGCCTTTTATTAAAAACAAGAACTGGGGGACATGGAGGGGCTTTTGTACCTGGGAGGATTGGGTTCCAGCCTCAGTTTTCTCATCTGTAAAATGAAAGTAATTACAGTACCTACATTATATTGTTGTGGAGAAAATATGTGTGCCTAGCATGTAACTTGATCAACTTCGTTTGCTAAAATATAATTACCTTCCTTGATGAGTATCTTTAAGTTCACACAAAATTAACATATAGGGCTGTAGCAGCTGGTGAACAAAAAAGAGACAAGTAAATGAAACGATTTTGATAGTTAAGCCTAGAAGGAATTCAGAGAGAAGCAGGAGGGAGAAATCCTGAAAGTCCTTCAAGAAAACCCATAGCACTTAAAATGAAATCCAATTTTTTCCCTTGCTCTGCAAGGCCCCTACATTATCTGGCCTCTGCCTACATCTCCAACTTCACCGCCTCTCTTTCTCCCTTATTTAACCTAGCCACACCAGCCGTTTCATAAGGACCCGAGCTCATTGGATCCTCAGGACATTTGCACCTGCTGTTCCCTTTCCTTGGGTCTCTCCGCAGATCTTTACAAGTTAGAAAAGAGGTAAGGCCTCGCGGCAGGGGGCGGGGCTCTGGAGGAGGCGGGGCAGGGGCGGAGTCGGCCGGAAGTGGGGCGGAGGGCCAGGAAGTGAAGGTCCTGGTAGCGGAGTCGGCGAAGTCTGCGAAGCCAGTTGCGGCCTTGCGTTCCCAGACCGTGGGCGATGGAGAACGGAGCGGTCTACAGATCCACGACCGAGGCGCACCCGGGGCCCGCCAGAGGCGCCCGGAGCGGCCTCGTCGCCTACTTCAACCTGCGCCGGCTCAAGGGGACCCGGCTAATCATCAAACTCCTTCAGCTGGTGAGTCCGCGGCCGGGGCTCCCGGGCGAGAGGAGACAGTCGAGCGGCTCTCAGCTGGCAGTTAAGAAGCGGCCGTTTCCACATCTCCAGTTCCTTCCCTCTCCGCCTGGGGAGGGTCCGTTCCCCTCGGGGCTCCCCCTTCCTGCCGTCGCCCCCTCATCCCGGCTCCCTCCCCCGCTGGGTCCCCGACGGCTACCTAGGACCACCGAGCGTGTTTGGCGGGCGCAGGAAATGCGTCAGAGACCCAAGTCAGCCGCGTAGACTTTCTCTCCTCCTCTGTAGGACTTCGGCTCTTCTCCCAGCTGTAACTCTGCATTATCTCCCAAAGTGCCTGTATTTAGACTATGAAACGCTTTTTGTTTATCTTTCTCTGGTTCTTGCGGGTTTCCTGGTGCGAGCCCAAGGGGGCAGTTTAATTTGTTGGACAAAGTCTTCCGATACTACACGAGGCATAGAGATGTGTGTGTCCAATAAATTGTCTCCCAAAAGTTTTATATTGATTGGAAAAGAATTACTTCTGAATGAGCAATATGTGTGTACCAAATACGAAGTCAAAAGGACAGCTTTTTATGTGTTATGTGTAGGTAGCACAGCGAGGACATTCTTTTTCAATGTCGCTGAGTTTCAGTTTACTTTGGGCATTGGTTAAGGACCTTAAACCTACTACTGAAAATATCAAAACATCTTTGAGATTTAAATTTTAATTCAGATTACACACATATTAAGTTCCTATGTTTTGTTTTAACCAATGATGGGTAACATTTTCTGCAAGAGGAAAACTCAGACTGTTTATAGAGTGTTTATGGGTTGGGTTGGTTTTTTGAACCAACCAAGTGAAAATAGCCAGTTAGTTTCCTTGGAAAAATCTTAAGTTCTTAGAAATCAGGTAACCAGAACTTGTATTCTTAGAACTCAGATGACCTGCTTTTATTGGATAGAAAAATAGTAGTCAGAAAACAAACAGTACTTTTTAGCCACCAAAAAGATCACTTCTGAGAATAATTGGGGAGTCATTTGGAAGCAAGTGACACTGTGGCCTGTGGAACCCAAGGGTCTGGCTCTGTCTCCTTTTAATTCCATATTGGCAACCTTTCTGTTCTTACCAGGTGTCATCAGCTCCCTCCTGCCATTGTTCCTTTGCATGGGCTGTTCCTTCTACCCAGAAGGGCTTCCTTCTGCTCTTCCTCTTGTCAGCTCTCACTTGACTTTTAGATATCAGCCATGTTTCTCTGCCTTAGAGCTAAAATGTTTCTACATAAATAGAACTCTTTAGAACAGAAAAGGGGTAATATTCATCTGAAGCACTCTTGCTGCTCAAAAGACATCATCAATTCTGGTCTGTTGCCCATTAAATCTGCTTTTAGTTGCCTTTATGTTTCCTTTCTAATCAGAACTGGCAAATCTAAAGTAAAATTTCCCATTACCTTGTTTATAGTTTAGTAAACTGTAGTTCCATATCTTCAGAATAGAATACAGCCAGAAGTTTGGATAGACTTTTTACTTGGATGTGGAGAGGAGAGGAAGATGAGTTTGCCTTTCGAGGGTTGTTAGACTATTCCTGCTTGTTCTCCATCATCCGTAGGAGAAAGAGTGAGAGAATAAAAACTGCCACTGCACAGCTTGCGGGATCTTAGTTTCCTGACTCGGGATCGAACCTGTGCCCTCTGCAGTGAAAGCTCGGAGTCCTAACCACTGGACCGCCAGGGAATTCCCTCTGTTTATGGGGAACTTGTAATGTTACAAGAACACTTTCTTTAATATAGATAAAAAAAATATTTCATTATTGCCTTTCATTTTGATGGTTTTCTTTTTGTTCCTGCTTTGTCTGTTTTAATGTCTTGCCTCTTCACAACAGTATATTATAGGAGTTACCCAGAAAGTCCCAAGGAAGTTATATATAGAATAAATGAAAACTGTCATCCAGCCAGGGGCAACAGGCAAAGTCTTCTTTGCCTTAACTCAAACTCTGCCTTTAAGTTGTTTTACTTTAGATAACTTATTTTTTAATTAAATAGAATTGGAAAGCTCCAAGAAGGAAACAACCATAGTGGAGAAACCCCTAATCAAAAGAGGAGGTACTTTGGGCTTCCCTGGTGGCGCAGTGGTTGAGAGTCTGCCTGCCGATGCGGGGACACGGGTTCGTGCCCCGGTCCGGGAAGATCCCACATGCCACAGAGTGGCTGGGCCCGTGAGCCATGGCCGCTGAGCCTGCGCGTCCGGAGCCTGTGCTCCGCAACGGGAGAGGCCACAGCAGTGAGAGGCCCGCGTACCGAAAAAAAAAAAAAAAAAAAAAGGAGGTACTTTAATAAGAGACCTGCAAGCCCTATGACATTTTATTCAAAATATATTGCATTTCTGTGTTTGGGTACATTATTCTAGACCCATAAATCTTATCAGATTCTCAAAGACCCCAAAAGGGAAATGAATCTTATTCTAAAACTTAAAAAACACTGTGTACTTAGGAAATTCTTAGAGTCCTAGGAAGTTGCATTGGATTTCCTCTGAGGTTCTTTCCACTCTTAAGATTTTTAGAAATCTCTGAGGCTCTGTGGGATGTGCTTGCTGGTACAGAGCTGAACACCAAAGGGTAGACAGAACGGAGCCTGCAAACAGAAGGGGAGGTTAGAGAGAAAAGAGAATAACCAGTTCTTGAGTTAACATACTCTGGGAGTTACATGGCTCTGTCTACCATTCAGATGTGACCTTAATTTTTTCAAAGGCTTGTCCATGCACCCTTCCAGAGCTGAAGAAAAAATAGAGACTCAGCTGAGAATTTACCATAAGGAGTCATTGCAGGTCTAAATTGATGCACTTTATTTATTGTACCCTTAGACTGGTCCTTATGCCCATATTTTATTTTGTGACGTTTTTGTTATTGTTATTTTTGAGGGAGTTTGTTTTTGTTTTAAGGGAAGAACTGACCTTTGGCAACCTAATTCCTTGCTAGTAAACTGGTGCAGTCATCTAAGTATGTGTGATATTCTCTCTGCCACAAGCCAGCATGGTGTTTATGGTACCAATTGAATGTCCTGAAGGTTGCATAGTACTATGATTATAATGACTTCTTTTTTTTTTTGGCTGTGTTGGGTCTTCGTTGCTGAGCACGAGCTTTCTCTAGTTGCGGCGAGCCAGGGCTTCTCATTGCGGTGGGCAGGCTCTAGGCACGCGGGCTTCAGTGGTTGGGGCATGCTGGCTTAGTAGTTGCGGCAGGTGGGCCCTAGAGTGCGCGGTCTTCAGTATTTGTGGCACGTGGGCTCAGTAGCTGTGGCTCGCAGGCTGTAGAGCGCAGGCTCAGTAGTTGCAGTGCACGGGCTTAGTTGCTTCGTGGCATGTGGGGTCCTCCTGGACCAGGGATTGAACCCACGTCCCCTGCATTGGCAGGTGGATTCTTAACCACTGCGACACCAGGGAAGTCCCCATAATGGCTCTTCAGGCAAGCAGTTTGATTTAGAATTCACCAGTCATTTAAATTTATTAAATTATAAATATTGTTACTCTGTAAGTGCCAAGAAACAGATCACTTAGAAACAGTTTGTATTATGTTGGTGCTCTTTTCATGATTTAAATGTGAAAACTGTTAGGTACTAAATTGAAATGCTCTGTTTTTACCTTGAAGAAGATCTGTAATGTCAGCAAATTATATCTTCGAATGTTTGGGAGAATAAATGTTTGCCAAAGGCAAGGGAGGCTTACCTGATTTCAGGCTGACTGATTTGTTTACTTGAACCTTATGTATCACTACAAGGTTTTTAATAGCAAATTCAGAAATTCACAGACTAATATAATTGTGTAGATGGAGCCTTATAATCAATAGCAAATGTTAAAAAGTTCTTTTCATGGGAAGTTTTTTGGTGGTAGACTGCTAAATGATGGAGAATTAGTATGTAGTATGATGACTGTTAATTTTAGGGAAGACTGAAGTTTCAGAAAAGGTAGTGAAACTGAAATGGAGACACAGGGTAGTCATTATCTGAATATTTAAGTCACCAGAAGTGTAAGGCCATCTTTAGTCACTAAGACTTCCCAAATGTGTTGACCCTAGCACATTGGTTTTAATGTATGATTTACCAGCAAAAGGGGAAATGCACAAAACTATGGTTGTAACTTCAAAAACCCAACTTACAGGGAAAACCTACACAAACATACATAGTCGTAAAATGAACTTAACAAACAGTGCTTTATGGGGGGAAACAAGTACAGAGTAGGAGTTAGGAGACCCGGGTTCTTGTCTGTGCCTGGCTCACTTGGGATTTAGTCTGTCAGAGATTAAGTCCATCAACTGTAAGCATGAGGCTGGGAGACTGTGCTCTCCAAGGGCTCTCCCAACTCTAAGAGCTTGATAATTCCCTTAATTATGTTTGGGTAAAATTTCGTCATTAGAAGGAGCCGCATTGGGTGTACGTACTGTTGTTAGATACTTAGCCTAATATCCAGTAAGCAATCTTTAGTACATGCCTTCATGCCATTGAGAGCAAAACTGTTTGCCAGAAAGTAATCAGTGAGCCTCTAAATTTATGGGTTGCATTCACCATTATTTCCTTATGCAATTCAGTGACTTTATCTCTTTTCCAATCTTTAACCACTTTGGTATTTAATGCTGGTGACCACACATTTCTCAAACTTCTTCCCTTAACTTTCACATCTTTTTTTTTTTTTAATACAAAAAAGTGTCTGCTTACAAATATAAACATAAATATATACGATTACTTACATATATATGATTAATAAAATAAGCCACATTTCAGCCCTCACACCACTCACACACTCCGCAGCATCATTGTTAGATTTACAATTTGGAGGAGTGTGTTTACTTCCTTTCTTTTTTTTGGCTGCACCCCTACATCGGAAACGCGGAGTCCCAACCGTTGGACCACCAGTGAAGTCCTTGCTTTTAAAATTTTTTGAATTTATTTGTTTGTTTATTTACTTATGGCTGCATTGGGTCTTTGTTGCTGCATACGGATTTTCTCTAGTTGCGGCGAGCGGGGGCTACTCTTCGTTGTGGTGCGCAGGCTTCTCATTGTGGAGCACGGGCTCTAGGTGCGCAGCTCAGTAGTTGTGGCACACGGGCTTAGTTGCTCCGTGGCATGTGGGATCTTCCCGGACCAGGGATCGAATCCATGTTCCCTGCATTGGCAGGTGGATTCTTAACCACTGCGCCACCAGGGAAGTCCCGGAAGTCCTTACTTCTTAAGGAGTTTAGGAAAGAAGTGTTAAACTTCCTGTGACTTGCTTGTCTGGTGCAAGTTGCCCTGTTCTCTCCTCCCCTTGAACTGTTGATGTTCCTTCAGGCCTCATCCGGACCTCCGCTCCTCCTGTCTGCTAACCAACTAAACCAGACAGGCAGTGCCTGCATCTAGAAGTCCATACTCCCTGACACGATCATCACTGTCACTCAACTCCTTAACCATTTTCCTCATCATTTCCCATCCAGTTAGGTTGGTTGCCTTATTATCCCTTTTGGGCTACTGTGCAAATCCTTGCTGGCATGAATCTGTTCCTTTTGTGCTGCACCTGGAATGCCCTCTGCCTATCCTGATCCTGTGTGTCTCTTGGCCCTGATTTGAGTCTTGCTTTCCCACTCATCTTTCTCCAGCTATTATTAGTGCAGGTGGATCTGAACATTTTCCTGATATTTCCTGAATTTATGTATAACAAATGCTCAATTATGAGATATAAAATTATTGTTTTCTTATACATTGATCTTGTTGCTCTGTTATTACATGTTCCTATATATATTACAATGTTGGATACATAATACTCAATACACTGTATTTTTTTAACTTTTTTTTCCAGCATCTTTACTGGAGTATAATTTTGTTTAAAATTTTTATTTATTTATTTATTTATTTATGGCTATATTGGGTTTTCATCGCTGCGTGAGGGCTTTTCTCCAGTTGCGGCATGCGGGCTTCTCATTGCGGTGGCTTCTCTTGTTGCGGAGCACAGGCTCTAGGAGCGTGGGCTTCAGTAGTTGTGGCTCATGGTCTCCAGAGCGCAGGCTCAGTAGTTGTGGCGCATGGGCTTAGTTGCTCCCACGGCATGTGGGATCTTCCCGACCAGGGCTCGAACCCGTGTCTGCTGCGTTGGCAGGCAGATTCTTAGCCACTGCGCCACCAGGGAAGCCCTATTGGAGTATAATTGCTTTACAGTGGTGTGTTAGTTTGTGCTGCATAACAAAGTGAATCGGCTATACATATACATATATCCCCATATCTCCTCCCTCTCGCGTCTCCCTCCCACCCTCCCTATCCCACCCCTATAGGTGGTCACAAAGCACCGAGCTGATCTCCCTGTGCTATGTGGCTGCTTCCCACTAGCTATCTATTTTACATTCGGTAGTATATATAAGTCCACGCCACTCTCTCACTTCGTCCCAGCTTACCCTTCCCCCTTCCCTGTGTCCTCAAGTCCATTCTCTATCTCTGCGTCTTTATTCCTGTGCTGGCCCTAGGTTCTTCAGAAACATTTTTTTTTTTAATTCCACATACATGTGTTAGCATATGGTATTTGTTTTTATCTTTCTGACTTACTTCAATCTGCATGACAGATTCTAGGTCCATCCACCTCACTACAAATAACTCAATTTCATTTCTTTTTATGGCTGAGTAATATTCCACTGTATATATGTGCCACATCTTCTTTATCCATTCATCTGTCAGTGGACACTTACATTGCTTCCATGTCCTGGCTATTGTACATAGAGCTGCAGTGAACATTGTGGTACATGACTCTTTTTTACATCTTTATTGGAGTATAATTGCTTTACAATGGTGTGTTAGTTTCTGCTTTATAACAAAGTGAATCAGTTATACATATACATATGATCCCATATCTCTTCCCTCTGGCGTCTCCCTCCCTCCCACCCTCCCTATCCCACCCCTCTAGGTGGTCACAAAGCACCGAGCTGATCTCCCTGTGCTATGCGGCTGCTTCCCACTAGCTATCTATTTTACGTTTGGTAGTGTATATATGTCCATGCCACTCTCTCGCTTTGTCACAGCTTACCCTTCCCCCTCCCCATATCCTCAAGTCCATTCTCTAGTAAGTCTGTGTCTTTATTCCTGTCTTACCCCTAGATTCTTCATGACATTTTTTTTTCTTAAATTCCATATGTATGTGTTAGCATACGGTATTTGTCTTTCTCTTTCTGACTTACTTCACTCTGTATGACAGACTCTAGGTCTATCCACCTCATTACAAATAGCTCAATTTAGTTTCTTTTTATGGCTGAGTAATATTCCATTGTATATATGTGCCACATCTTCTTTATCCATTCATCTGATGATGGACACTTAGGTTGTTTCCATCTCTGGGCTATTGTAAATAGAGCTGCAGTGAACATTTTGGTACATGACTCTTTTTGCATTATGGTTTTCTCAGGGTATATGCCCAGTAGTGGGATTGCTGGGTCATATGGTAGTTCTATTTTTTTTTTTTAGTATTTTAAGGAACCTCCATACTGTTCTCCACAGTGGCTGTATCAATTTACATTCCCACCAACAGTGCAAAAGGGTTCCCTTTTCTCCACACCCTCTCCAGCATTTATTATTTGTAGATTTTTTGATGATGGCCATTCTGACTGGTGTGAGGTGATAACCTCATTGTAGTTTTGATTTGCATTTCTCTAATGATTAGTGATGTTGAGCATTCTTTCATGTGTTTGTTGGTAGTCTGTATATCTTCTTTGGAGAAATGTCTATTTAGGTCTTCTGCCCATTTTTGGATTGGGTTGTTTGTTTTTTTGTTATTAAGCTGCATGAGCTGCTTATAAATTTTGGAGATTAATTCTTTGTCAGTTGCTTCATTTGCAAATATTTTCTCCCATTCTGAGGGTTGTCTTTTCGTCTTGTTTATGGTTTCCTTTGCTGTGCAAAAGCTTTGAAGTTTCATTAGGTCCCATTTGTTTATTTTTGTTTTTATTTCCATTTCTCTAGGAGGTGGGTCAAAAAGGATCTTGCTGTGATTTATGTCATAGAGTGTCCTGCCTATGTTTTCCTCTAAGAGTTTGATAGTTTCTGGCCTTACATTTAGGTCTTTAATCCATTTTGAGCTTATTTTTGTGTATGGCGTTAGGGAGTGATCTAATTTCATACTTTTACATGTACCTGTCCAGTTTTCCCAGCACCACTTATTGAAGAGGCTGTCTTTTCTCCACTGTACATTCCTGCCTCCTTTATCAAAGATAAGGTGACCATATGTGCGTGGGTTTATCTCTGGGCTTTCTATCCTGTTCCATTGATCTATCTTTCTGTTTTTGTGCCAGTACCATACTGTCTTGATTACTGTAGTTTTGTAGTATAGTCTGAAGTCAGGGAGCCTGATTCCTCCAGCTCCGTTTTTCTTTCTCAAGATTGCTTTGCTACTCAGGGTCTTTTGTGTTTCCATACAAATTGTGAAATTTTTTGTTCTAGTTCTGTGAAAAATGCCAGTGGTAGTTTGATAGGGATTGCATTGAATCTGTAGATTGCTTTTGGTAGTAGAGTCATTTTCACAATGTTGATTCTTCCCATCCAAGAACATGGTATATCTCTCCATCTATTTGTATCATCTTTAATTTCTTTCATCAGTGGCTTATAATTTTCTGCATACAGGTCTTTTGTCTCCTTAGTTAGGTTTATTCCTAGATATTTTATTCTTGTTGCAATGGTAAATGGGAGTGTTTTCTTGATTTCACTTTCAGATTTTTCATCATTAGTGTATAGGAATGCCAGAGATTTCTGTGCATTAATTTTGTATCCTGCTACTTTACCAAATTCATCGATTAGCTCTAGCAGTTTTCTGATAGCATCTTTAGGATTTGCTATGTATAGTATCATGTCATCTGCAAACAGTGACAGCTTTACTTCTTCTTTTCCGATTTGGATTCCCTTTATTTCCTCTTCTTCTGATTTTTGTGGCTAAAACTTCCAAAACTATGTTGAATAGGAGTGGTGAGTGTGGGCAACCATGTCTTGTTCCTGATCTTAGTGCAAATGCTTTCAGTTTTTCACTGAGGACGATGTTGGCTGTGGGTTTGTCATATATGGCCTTGATTATGTTGAGGAAAGTTCCCTCTATGCCTACTTTCTGCAGGGTTTTTATCATAAATGGGTGTTGAATTTTGTCGAAAGCTTTCTCTGCATCTATTGAGATGATCATGTGGTTTTTCTCCTTCACTTTGTTAATATGGTGTATCACGTTGATTGATTTGCGTATATTGAAGAATCCTTGCATTCCTGGAATAAACCCCACTTGATCACGGTGTATGATCCGTTTAATGTGCTGTCGGATTCTGTTTGCTAGTATTTTGTTGAGGATTATTGCATCTGTGTTCATCAGTGATATTGGCCTGTATTTTTCTTTCTTTGTGACATCCTTGTCTGGTTTTGGTATCAGGGTGATTGTGGCCTCGTAGAATGAGTTTGGGAGTGTTCCTCCCTCTGCTATATTTTGGAAGAATTTGAGAAGGCTAGGTGTTAGCTCTTCTCTAAATGTTTGATAGAATTCCCCTGTGAAGCCATCTGGTACTGGGCTTTTGTTTGTTGGAAGAATTTTTTTTTTTTTTTTTTTTGCGGTACACGGGCCTCTCACTGTTGCGGCCTCTCCCATTGGGGAGCACAGGCTCCGGACACGCAGGCCCAGCAGCCATGTCTCACAGGCCCAGCCGCTTCGTGGCATGTGGGATCCTCCCGGACCGGGGCACGAACCCGTGTCCCCTGCAACGGCAGGCGGACTCCCAACCACTGCGCCACCAGGGAAGTCCTGTTGGAAGGTTTTTAATCACAGTTTCAATTTCAGTGCTTGTAATTGGTCTGTTCATATTTCTGTTTCTTCCTGATTCAGTCTTGGCAGGTTGTGCATTTCTAAGAATTTGTCCATTTCTTCCAGGTTGTCCATTTTATTGGCATAGAGTTGCTTGTAGTAATCTCTCATGATCTTTGGTATTTCTGCAGTGTCAGTTGTTATTTCTCCTTTTCATTTCTAATTCTTTTGATTTGAGTCTCTCCCTTTTTTTCTTGATGAGTCTGGCTAATGTTTTATCTATTTTGTTTATCTTCTCAAAGAACCAGCTTTTAGTGTTATTGATCTTTTCTATCGTTTCCTTCATTTCTTTTTCATTTATTTCTGATCTGATTTTTATGATTTCTTTCCTTCTGCTAACTTTGGGGGTTTTTTGTTCTTCTTTCTCTAATTGCTTTAGGTGCAAGGTTAGGTTGTTTATTCGAGATGCTTCCTGTTTCTTAAGGTAGGATTGTATTGCTATAAAGTTCCCTCTTAGAACTGCTTTTGCTGCATCCCATAGATTTTGGGTTGTCGTGTCTCCATTGTCATTTGTTTCTAGGTATTTTTTAATTTCCTCTTTGATTTCTTCAGTGATCACTTCGTTATTAAGTAGTGTATTGTTTAGCCTCCATATGTTTGTATTTTTTACAGATCTTTTCCTGTAATTGATATCTAGTCTCATAGCATTGTGGTCGGAAAAGATACTTGATACAATTTCGATTTTTTTAAATTTACCAAGGCTTGATTTGTGACCCAAGATATGATCTATCCTGGAGAATGTTCCATGAGCACTTGAGAAAAATGTGTATTCTGTTGTTTTTGGATGGAATGTTCTATAAATATCAATTAAGTCCATCTTGTTTAATGTATCATTTAAAGCTTGTGTTTCCTTATTTATTTTCATTTTGGATGATCTGTCCATTGGTGAAAGTGGGGTGTTGAAGTCTCCTACTATGAATGTGTTACTGTTGATATCCCCTTTTATGGCTGTTAGTATTTGCCTTATGTATTGAGGTGCTCCTATGTTGGGTGCATAAATATTTACAATTGTTATATCTTCTTCTTGAATTGATCCCTTGATCATTATGTAGTGTCCTTCTTTGTCTCTTGTAATAGTCCTTATTTTAAAGTCTGTTTTGTCTGATATGAGAATTGCTACTCCAGCTTTCTTTTGGTTTCCGTTTGCATGGAATATCTTTTTCCATCCCCTCACTTTCAGTCTGTATGTGTCTCTAGGTCTGAAGTGGGTCTCTTGTAGACAGCATATATATGGGTCTTGTTTTTGTATCCATTCAGCCAATCTGTCTCTTTCGGTGGGAGCATTTAGTCCGTTTACAGTTAAGGTAATTATCGATATGTATGTTCCTATTCCCATTTTCTTAATTGTTTTGGGTTTGTTATTGTAGGTCTTTTCCTTCTCTTGTGTTTCTTGCCTAGAGAAGTTCCTTTAGCATTTGTTGTAAAGCTGGTTTGGTGGTGCTGAACTCTCTCAGCTTTTGCTTGTCTGTAAAGGTTTTAATTTCTCCATCAAATCTGAATGAGATCCTTGCTGGGTAGAGTAATCTTGGTTGCAGGTTTTTCTCCTTCATCACTATAAATATGTCCTGCCAGTTCCTTCTGGCTTGCAGAGTTTCTGCTGAAAGATCAGCTGTTAACCTTATGAGGATTCCCTTGTGTTATATGTTTTTTTTCCTTTGTGGCTTTTAATATGTTTTCTGTGTTTTTAATTTTTGATAGTTTGATTAATATGTGTCTTGGCGTGTTTCTCCTTGGATTTATCCTGTATGGGACTCTCTGTGCTTCCTGGACTTGATTAACTATTTCCTTCCCCGTATTAGGGAAGTTTTCAACTATAATCTCTTCAAATATTTTCTCAGTCCCTTTCTTTTTCTCTTCGTCTTCTGGAACCCCTATAATTCGAATGTTGGTGCGTTTAATGTTGTCCCCGAGGTCTCTGAGACTGTCCTCAGTTCTTTTCATTCTTTTTTCTTTATTCTGCTCTGCAGTAGTTACTTCCACTATTTTATCTTCCAGGTCACTTATCCGTTCTTCTGCCTCAGTTATTCTGCTATTGATCCCATCTAGAGTATTTTTAATTTCATTTATTGTATTGTTCATCATTGCTTGTTTCATCTTTAGTTCTTCTCGGTCCTTGTTAAATGTTTCTTGCATTTTGTCTATTTCCAAGATTTTGGATGATCTTTACTATCATTATTCTGAATTCTTTTTCAGGTGGACTGCCTATTTCCTCTTCATCTGTTAGGTCTGGTGGGTTTTTATGTTGCTCCTTCATCTGCTGTGTGTTTTTCTGTCTTCTCCTTTTGCTTATCTTACTGTGTATGGGGTCTCCTTTTTGCAGGCTGCAGGTTTGTAGTTCCCGCTGTTTTTGGTGTCTGTCCCCAGTGTCTGAAGGTGGTTCAGTGGGTTGTGTAGGCTTCCTGGTGGAGGGGACTAGTGCCTGGTTCTGGTGGATGAGGCTGGATCTTGTCTTTCTGTTGGGCAGGTCCACGTCTGGTGGTGTGTTTTGGGGTGTCTGTGAACTTATTATGATTTTAGGCAGCCTCTCTGCTAATGGGTGGGGTTGTGTTCCTGTCTTGCTAGTTGTTTGGCATAGGGTGTCCAGCACTGTAGCTTGCTGGTTGTTGAGTGAAGCTGGGTGCTGGTGTTGAGATGGAGGTCTCTGGGAGATATTTTCGCCATTTGATATTATGTGGAGCTGGGAGGTCTCTTGTTGACCAGTGTCCTGAAGTTGGCTCTCCCACCTCAGAGGCACAGCACTGACTCCTGGCTGCAACACCAAGAGCCTTTCATCCACACAGTGCAGAATAAAAGGGAGAAAAAGTAGAAAAAGAAAGAAAGGAAGGAAGGAAGAAAGGGAGGGAGGGAGGATGGAAGGAGGGAAGGAAAGAAAGAAAGAAAGAAAGAAGGTAAAGTAAGATAAAAGAATTATTAAGAAAAAAAATTAAAAAAAAAAAAAAAACAAGACGGGTAGAACCCTAGGACAAATGGTGAAAGCAAAGCTCTACAGACAAAATCTCACACAGAAGCATACACATACACACTCACAAAAAGAGGAAAAGGGGAAAAAATCATAAATCTTGCTCTCAAAGTCCACCTCCTCAATTTGGGATGATTCATTGTCTATTCATGTATTCCACAGATGCAGGGTACATCAAGTTGATTGTGGAGCTTTAATCCGCTGCTTCTGAGGCTGCTGGGAGAGATTTCCCTTTCTCTTCTTTGTTCTCACATCTCCCGGGGCTCAGCTTTGAATTTCGCCCCGCCTCTGAGTGTAGGTCGCCGGAGGGCGTCTGTCCTTCTCTCAGACAGGACCGGGTTAAAGGAGCCACTGATTCGGGGGCTGTGGCTCACTCAGGCCAGGGGGAGGGAGCGGCATGGAGTGCGGGGCACACCTGCGGCGGCAGAGGCCGGCGTGTCATTGCAGCAGCCTGAGGTGCGCCGTGTGTTCTCCTGGGGAAGTTGTTGCTGGATCCCGGGACCCTGGCAGTGGCGGGCTGCACAGGCTCCCCGGAAGGGGGGTGTGGATAGTGACCTGTGCTCGCACACAGGCTTCTTGGTGGCGGCAGCAGCAGCCTTAGCGTCTCATGCCCATCTCTTGGGTCCGTGCTTTTAGCCGCGGCTCACGCCCGTCTCTGGAGCTCCTTTAAGCAGCGCTCTTAATCCCCTCTCCTCGCACACCAGGAAACAAAGAGGGAAGAGAAAGTCTCTTGCCTCTTCGGCAGGTCCAGACTTTTCCCCGGACTCCCTCCCTGCTAGCCGTGGTGTACTAACCCCTTGCAGGTGTGTTCACGCCACCAACCCCAGTCCTCTCCCTGCGCTCCGACCGAAGCCCAAGCCTCAGCTCCCAGCGCCGCCCGCCCCTGCGTGTGAGCAGACAATCCTCTCGGGCTGGTGAGTGCCGGTTGGCACTGATCCTCTGTGCGGGAATCTCTCTGCTTTGCCCTCTGCACCCCTGTTGCTGTGCTCTCCTTCGCGGCCCCGAAGCTTTCCCCGTCCGCCACTCGCAGTCTCTGCCCGTGAAGGGGCTTCCTAGTGGGTGGAAACCTTTCCTCTTTCACAGCTCCCTCCCACTGGTGCAGGGCCCATCCCTATCCTTTTGTCTCTGTTTATTCTTTTTTCTTTTGCCCTACCCAGGTACGTGGGGACTTTCTTGCCTTTTGGGCGTCTGAGGTCTTCTGCCAGCGTTCAGTAGGTGTTCTGTAGGAGTTGTTCCACGTGTAGATGTATTTCTGGTGTATCTGTGGGGAGGGAGGTCATCTCCGCGTCTTACTCTTCCACCATCTTCCCCTCATCCCCATGACTCTTTTTGAATTACGGTTTTCTTAGGGTATATGCCCAGTAGTGGGATTGCTGGGTCATATGGTAGTTCTATTTTTAGTTTTTTAAGGAACCTCCATACTGTTCTCCATAGTGGCTGCATCAATTTACATTCCCATCAACAGTGCAAGAGGGTTCCCTTTTCTCCACACCCTCTCCAGCATTTGTTTGTAAATTTTTTGAAGATAGCCGTTCTAACTGGTGTGAGGTGATACCTCATTGTAGTTTTGATTTGCATTTCTCTAATGATTAGTGATGTTGAACATGCTTTCATGTGTTTCTTGGCTGTCTGTATATCTTCTTTGGAGAAATGTTTATTTAGGTCTTCTGCCCATTCTTGGGTTGTTTGTTTTTTTGATATTGAGCTGCATGAGCTGCTTGTTAATTTTGGAGATTAATCCTTTGTCAGTTGCTTCATTTGCAAGTATTTTCTCCCATTCTGAAGGTTGTCTTTTCATCTTGTTTATGGTTTCCTTTGCTGTGCAGGAGCTTTGAAGTTTCATTACGTCCCATTTGTTTTTTGTTTGTTTGTTTTTTGCGGTACGCGGGCCTCTCACTGTTCTGGCCTCTCCCGTTGCGGAGCAGAGGCTCTGGACACGCAGGCTCAGCGGCCATGGCTCACGGGCCTAGCTGCTCTGCGGCATGTGGAATCTTCCCGGACCGGGGCACGAACCCGTGTCCCCTGCATCGGCAGGCGTACTCTCAGCCACTACGCCACCAGCGAAGCCCCCATTTGTTTATTTTTATTTTTATTTCCATTTCTCTAGGAGGTGGGTCAAAAACAATCTTGCTGTGATTTATGTCAGGGAGTGTCCTTTCTGTGTTTTCCTCTAGGAGTTTTATAGTTTCCAGTCTTACATTTAGGTCTTTAATCCTTTTTGAGTTTATTTTTGTGTATGGTGTTAGGGAGTGTTCTAATTTCATTTTTTTAAATGTAGCTGTCCAGTTTTCCCAGCAGCACTTACTGAAGAGGATGTCTTTTCTCCACTGTATAGCCTTGCCTCCTTTATCAAAATAAGGTGACCATATGTGCATGGGTTTATCTCTGGGCTTTCTATCCTGTTCCATTGATCTGTATTTCTGTTTTTGTGTCAGTACCATACTGTTGATTACTGTAGCCTTGTAGTATATTCTGAAGGCAGGGAGCCTGATTCCTCTACCTCCATTTTTCTTTCTGAAGATTGCTTTGGCTTCTCAGGGTCTTTTGTGTTTCCATACAAATTGTGAAATTTTCTGTTCTACTTCTGTGAAAAATGCCATTGGTAGTTTGATAGGGATTCCACTGAATCTGTAGATTGCTTGGGGTAGTATAGTCATTTTCACAATGTTGATTCCTCCAATCCAAGACATGTTATATCTCTCCATCTGTTGGTATCACCTTTAATTTCTTTCATCAGTGTCTAATAGTTTTCTGCATACAGGTCTTTTGTCTCCTTAGGTAGGTTTATTCCTAGGTATTTTTTTCTTTTTGTTGTTTCCTTAATTTCTCTTTCTGATCTTTCATTCTTAGTGTATAGGGATGCAAGAGATTTCTGTGCATTAATTTTGTATCCTGCAACTTTACCAAATTCATTGATTAGGTCTAGTAGTTTTCTGGTAGCATCTTTTGGAGTCTTTGTGTGTAGTATCATGTCATCTGCAAACAGTGACAGCTTTATTTCTGTTCCGATTTGGATTCCTTATATTTCTTTTTCTTCTCTGACTGCCGTGGCTGAAACCTCCAAAACTATGTTGAATAATAGTGGTGGGAGTGGGCAACCTTGTCTTGTTGCTGATCTTAGTGGAAATGGTTTCAGTTGTTCACCATTCAGAATGATGTTGGCTGTAGTTTTGTCATATATGGCCTTTATTATGTTGAGGTAAGTTCCCTCTATGCCTACTTTCTGTAGTGTTTTTATCATAAATGGGGGTTGAATAATGTTACAAGCTTTTTCTGCATCTGTTGAGATTATCATATGGTGTTTCTCCTTTAGTTTGTTAATATGGTTTTTCACATTGATTGATTTGTGTATATTGAAGAATCCTTGCATTCCTGGGATAAACCCCATTTGATCATGGTGTATGATCTTTTTAATGTGCTGTTGGATTCTGTTTCCTAGTATTTTGTTGAGGATTTTTGCCTTTGTTTTCATCAGTGATGTTGGCCTGTACTTTTCTTTTTTTTTTTTGGCTGCATTGGGTTTTTGTTGCTGCCTGTGGGCTTTCTCTAGTCGTGGCAAGCAGGGGCTACTCTTCCTTGTGGTGCTCAGGCTTCTCATTGTGGTGGATTCTCTTATTGCAGAGCACGGGCTCTAGGCTCGTGGGCTTCAGTAGTTGTAGCATGTGGGCTCAGTAGTGGCTCGTGGGCTCAAGAGTTGTGGCTTACAGGCTCTAGAGCACAGGCTCAGTAGTTGTGGTGCATGGGCTTAGTTGCTCTGTGGCATGTGGGATCTTCCCAGTCTAGGGCTCAAACCCGTGTCAGCCGCATTGGCAATCGGATTCTTAACCACTGCGCCACCAGGGATGTCCCTGGCCTGTAGTTTTCTTTGTGACGTCTTTGTCTCGTTCTGGTGTCAGGGTGATGGTGGCCTCATAGAATGAGTTTGGGAGTGTTCCTCCCTCTGCTATATTTTGGAAGAGTTTGAGAAGGCTAGGTGTTAGCTCTTCTCTAAATGTTTGATAGAATTCACCTGTGAAGCCATCTGGTCCTGGGCTTTTGTTTGTTGGAAGATTTTTAATCACAGTTTCAATTTCAGTGCTTGTGACTGGTCTGTTTATATGTTCTGTTTCTTCCTGGTTCAGTCTTGGAAGGTTGTGCTTTTCTAAGAATTTGTCCATTTCTTCCAGGTTGTCCGTTTTATTGGCATATAGTTGCTTATAGTAATCTCTCATGATCCTTTGTATTTCTGCAGTGTCAATTGTTGCTTATCCTTTTTCATTTCTAATTCTATTGATTTGGGTCTTCTCCCTTTTTTCTTGATGAGTCTGGGTAATGGTTTATCAATTTTGTTTATCTTCTCTAAGAACCAGCTTTTAGTTTTGTTGATCTTTGCTATTGTTTCCTTCATTTCTTTTTCATTTATTTCTTATCTGATCTTTATGATTTCTTTCTTTCTGCTAATTTTGGGCTTTTTTGTTCTTCTTTCTTTAATTGCTTTAGGTGTAACTTTTGGTTGCTTGAGATATTTCTTGTTTCTTGAGGTAGGATTGTATTGCTGTAAACTCCCTCTTAGAACTACTTTTACTGCATCCCATAGGTTTTGGGTCATCGTGTTTTCATTGTCATTTGTTTCTAGGTATTTTTTAATTTCCTCTTTGATTTCTTCAGTGATAGCTTGGTTATTAAGTAGTGTATTGTTTAGCCTCCATGTGTTTTTTTTTTTTTTTTTTTTAGAGTTTTTCCTGTAATTGATATCTAGTCTCATAGCGTTGTGGTCGGAAAAGATACTTGATACGATTTCAATTTTCTTGAATTTACTGAGGCTTGATTTGTGACCCAAGATATGATCTATCCTGGAGAATGTTCCATGAGCACTTGGGAAGAAAGTGTATTCTGTTGTTTTTGGATGGAATGTCCTATAAATATGAATTAAGTCCATCTTGTTTAATGTATCATTTAAAGTTTGTGTTTTCTTATTTATTTTTATTTTGGATGATCTGTCCATTGGTGAAAGTGGGGTGTTAAAGTCCCCTACTATGATTGTGTTACTGTTTATTTCCCCTTTTATGGCTGTTAGCATTTGCCTTATGTATTGAGGTGCTCATCTGTTGGGTGCATAAATATTTAAAATTGTTGTATCTTTTTCTTGGATTGATCCCTTGATCATTATGTAGTGTCCATTTTGTCTCCTGTAATCGTCTTTATTTCAAAGTCTATTTCATCTGATATGAGAATTGCTACTCCAGCTTTCTTTTGATTTCCATTAGCATGATGTATCTTTTTCCATCCCCTCACTTTCAGTCTGAATGTGTCCCTACATCTGAAGTGGATCTCTTGTAGACAGCATGTTGGTGGGTCTTGTTTTTGTATCCATTCAGCCAGTCTGTGTCTTTTGGTGGGAGCATTTAATCCATTTACATTTAAGGTAATTATCGATATGTATTTTCCTATTACCATTTTCCTAATTGTTTGGGGTTTGTTATTGTAGGTCTTTTCCTTGTGTTTCCTGCCTAGAAAAGTTTTTTTAGCATTTGTTGTAAAGCTGGTTTGGTAGTGCTGAATTCTCTTAGCTTTTGCTTTTCTGTAAAGGTTTTAATTTCTCTGTCTAATCTGAGTGAGATCCTTGCTGGGTAGACTAATCTTGGTTGTAGGTTTTTCCCTTTCATCACTTTAAGTATGTCCTGCCACTCTCTTCTGGTTTGCAGAGTTTCTGCTGAAAGATCAGCTGTTAACGTTACGGGGTTCCCTTGTATGTTATTTGTTGTTTTTCCCTTGTGCTTTTAATATTTTTTCTTTATATTTAATTTTTGATAGTTTGATTAATATGTGGCTTGGCATGTTTCTCTTTGGATTTATACTGTATGGGACTCTCTGCACTTCCTGGACTTGAATTAACTTTTCCTTTCCCATGTTAGGGAAGTTTTCAACTATAATCTCTTCAAATACTTTCTCACTCCCTTTCTTTTTCTCTTCTTCTTCTGGGACCCCTGTAATTCCAGTGTTGGTGCGTTTACTGTTGTCCCAGAGGTCTCTAAGACTGTCCTCAATTCTTTTTTCTTTATTCTGCTCTGCAGTAGTTATTTCCAATATTTTGTCTTCCAGGTCACTTCTCCGTTCCTCTGCCTCAGTTTTTCTGCTGTGGATTCCTTCTAGAGACTTTTAAATTTCATTTATTGTGTTGTTCATCATTGTTTGTTTGCTCTTTAGTTGTTCTAGGTCTTTGTTAAACGTTTCTTATATTTTCTCCATTCTAGTTCCAAGATTTGAGATCATCTTCACTATCATTACTCTGAATTCTTTTTCAGGTAGACTGCCTATTTCCTCTTCAATTGTTTGGTCTGCTGGGTTTTTACCTTGCTCCTTCATCTGCTGTGTGTTTTTCTGTCTTCTCATTTTGCTTATCTTACTGTGTATGGGGTCTCCTTTTTGCAGGCTGCAGGATCCTAGTTCCCGTTGTTTTTGGTGTCTGCCTCCAGTGGCTAAGGTTGGTTCAGTGGGTTGTGTAGGCTTCCTGGTGGAGGGGACTAGTGCCTGTGTTCTGGTGGATGAGGCTGGATCTTGTCTTTCTGGTGGGCAGGACCGTGTCTGGTGGTGTGTTTGGGGGTGTCTGTGACCTTATTATGATTTTAGGCAGCCTCTCTGCTAATGGGTGGGGTTGTGTTCCTGTCTTGCTAGTTGTTTGGCATAGGGTGTCCAGCACTGTAGGTTGCTGGTTGTTGAGTGGAGCTGGGTCTTAGCGTTGAGATGGAGATCTCTGGGAGAGCTTTCGCTGTTTGATATTACATGGAGCCGGGAGGTCTCTGGTGGACCAGTGTCCTGAACTTGGCTGTCCCACCTCACAGGTACCGGCCTGACACCTGACCGGAGCACCAAGACCCTGTCAGCCACATGGATCAGAAGAAAAGGGAGGAAAAAAAGAAAGGAAGAAAGAAAAAATAAATAAAATAAAGTTACTAAAATTAAAAATAATTATTGTGCTTCCCTGGTGGCGCAGTGGTTGAGAGTCCGCCTGCCGATGCAGGGGACATGGGATCGTGCCCCTGTCCGGGAAGATCCCACATGCCACGTACTGGCTGGCCCGTGCGCATGGCCGCTGAAGCCTGTGCGTCTGGAGCCTGTGCTCTGCAATGGGAGAGGCCACAACAGTGAGAGGCCCGCATACTGCAAAAAAATGATAATAATAAATAAATTATTTAAAAAGTTAAAAAGCAGTAAAAAAACGAAAAAAAAAAAGAAAGAAGAGAGCAACCAGACCAAAAAAACAAATCCACCAATGATAACAAGTGCTAAAAACTATACTAAAAAAAAACAAAAACAAAAAACGGACTGGCAGATCCGTAGGACAAATGGTAAAAGCAAAGCTATTCAGAGAGAATCACACAAAGAAGCATACACGTACACACTCTCAAAAAGAGAAAAAGGAAAAAAATATATCTCAAAAAAAAAGGAGGAAGAGAGCTACCAAATCAGTAAACAAATCTACCAATGATAACAAACTCTAAACACTAAACTAAGGTAAACATAAAACCAGAAATAAATCCGATGCAGAAAGCAAACCTCAAGTCTACAGTTGCTCCCAAAGTCCACCGCCTCAATTTTGGGATGATTTGTTGTCTATTCAGGTATTCCAGAGATGTAGCGTACATTAAGTTGATTGTGGAGATTTAATCCGCTGCTCATGAGGCTGCTGGGAGAGGTTTCCCTTTCTCTTCTCTGTTCGCACAGCTCCTGGGGTTCAGCTTTAGATTTGGGCCCACCTCTGCGTGTAGGTCGCCTGAGGGCGTCTGTTCCCTACCAAGATGGGATGGGGTTAAAGTAGCAGCTGATTAGGGGGCTTTGGCTGTCTCAGGCCGGGGGGAAGGAGGGGTGTGGAATGTGGGGTGAGCCTGCAGCAGCAAGAGGCTGGCGTGACATTGCAACAGTCCCTGAGTTGCACGTGTGTTCTCCCAGGGAAGTTGTCCCTGAATCACAGGACCCCGGCAGTGGCGGGCTGCACAGGCTCCCGGGAGGGGAGGTGTGGAGAGTGACCTGTGCTTGCACACAGGCTTTTTGGTGGCTGCAGCAGCAGCCTTAACGTTTCATGCCCGTCTCTGGTGTCCGTGCTGATAGCCATGGCTCACGCCCATCTCTGGAGCTCCTTTAGGCAGTGCTCTGAATCCCCTCTCCTCGTGCACCCTTTTGGGAGGTCTGAGGTCTTCTGCCAGAGTTCAGTAGGTGTTCTGTAGGAGTTGTTCCGCATGTAGATGTATTTCTGATGTATTTGTGGGGAGGATGGTGATCTCCACATCTTACTCCTCTGCCATCTTGAAGGCCTCCCTCTAACTTATTTTTTAAATTGAGGTATAATTGACATGTAACAGTTTCAGATGTACAACATAATAATGTGATATTTGTATATATTGTGAAATGATCCCTTTATTTGGTATTAGAGACTGTACAGTGCTGTGGGAGATTTTAAAGGAAGGTTAGTAGCATCAGAGATGGGGAGTCAAGAGAAATTTTCATACTGAATATAGCTTGTCGTGTTAATTTCATGGCCTTTATCTGGGAATAGGAACTAGTAAATTCCAAACTTGATCTACTACCCCTTCATTCTCTAAGATGTCCATGCAGAACCCTCCTCTTGATACTGCTTTAGGGCTTAAGGTCAGTAAGAATGACTCCTTTAATAAGTTTGGAATAGGTCTTGTAATGACTTGTCACTGATTGCTTCTGGCCCAGCTGGATCCTGCCCTTTTCTTAGGGAGAGTAGATAAGCAGTCTGTGTCTCTACTACAGATAAGATTTTATTGTCTTATAGCCTGCACTGATGAGTGTTCCTCATAATCTCATTATTGTAGAGAAGAATGGTTCAAGATCAACTATTCTCACACCCCTATTAGAGTTTTAGGCTCATATCTTCTCATAGTTAATTGACTTTCATACACCTCAGGTGTATTTTGCAAATGTCTCATAGAGAAACTCCTAAAACTTGGACAAGATTTAACATAGAGTCAAGAATAAAGCAAATGGAATATTAAGACATTTGGTATCTTATTATACTGTAGACTTATAAAAACTCCTCTTGTAATTATAATTACAGGTGAAGAAGTACTTTTACACAATGACCTTTTGGGACTTGGCTTGATGTGTTGCTTTATCCTGTGGTGCGGTGACTGGGAACGCCTCGCCTAACATCTGTCTGATGTGAGGAAGTTGTTTGGGATATTCTGGACCATTTTATGCCTCATTAACTTACAGGAAATCACAGCAATAGGACCTATTTTCATCCTTACATGCATTCTTTTTCAGTTGTGGGAATATATGAATTTTGTATTGCCAACAGGAAGGGGGAAATCCCTTAGAGGTTTAGATGCCAATTTGGATTTGACTTTTTTTTTTTATTTTGAAATAATTATAGAATCACAGGAACTTGCAAGAACAAAATGTAAAGGGAGGTCCTTTGCATCCGTGTGTGTGTGTGTGTGTGTGTGTGTGTGTGTACCTCTATGCTCTTTTATCAAGTGTAGCTTCCTAAATCACTGCTGCAATCAAGAATCAGAACTTTTCCATCAGACTTCCCTGGTGGCGCAGTGGTTAAGAATCCACCTGCCAGTGCAGGGGACATGGGTTCAATTCCTGGTCCGGGAAGATCCCACATGCCGCAGAGCAACTAAGCCCGTGCACCACAGCTAGTGAGCCCGCGCACCTAGAGCCCATGCTTCGCAACGAGAAGCCACCGCAACGAGAAGCCTGCACACCGCAATGAAGAGTAACCCCTGCTCGCCGCCACTAGAGAAAACCCACACACGGCAACGAAGAAATATTGCAGCCAAAAAATAAATAAATAAATCAATAAAAATTAAAAAAGAAAAAACAAAACTGTTCCATCACCGTGTGGTTCCCTCGTGCCACCCCTTTATAGCCACACCTCTCCCCTCTCCCCTGGCCACCACTAATTAGTTCTCTATCTCTATAAGCTTTGTTATTATATAAATGGAGTCATGCAGTATGTAACCTTTGGAGATTGGATTTTTTTCACTTTGCATAGTTCTCTGGAGACTCATCCAGATTGTTGCATATACCAAGTTTGTTCCTTTTTATTGCTAAGTAGTATTCCATGGTATGGATTACCACAGTTTGTATAACCATTGAAGGACATCTGTAGTGTTTAGAGTTTGGGTCTCTGATGAGTAAAATGTTATGAACTTTCATGTATCAGTTTTTGCAGGAACGTAAGTTTTCATTTCTCTTGGTCATATACAGAATGTAGGAATGCAGTTGCTGGGTCATATGGCAGTTGCATGCTTAGTTTTTAAAGAAACTGCTAAACTGTTTTCCAGAGTGGCTGTACTATTGACCTCTGATTTGATGAAAGTGTTTCGTAGGATAAAATTTTGATTGCCTACTTAACGTATGTGTTGATTTTGGTAGCAGTTTTATTGCCATTAATATATCTGGTGGCTCCTGCTGGCCTGACTTGTGTGAGACGGCATTTCCCAAAAGGCTTTGACTTGGGTCATCAGTCATTTTGATGGTTTAATACCCAGAAGGAAATTCCCTTAGCTTCTACAAAACCCACACAAACTGCACAAGTGAATCTCTTCTCTCTCTTCCTTCCTATTTCTAGAGAAGAGTTAGCCTCACACGTTGAGCCCTGAATCTTGCCTTTAGAGATCCTCTTTTCTTTCTCTGTCTTTAGACATCTTACAGGTTTCTGTCTAAGCATTTAAACATGCTCAGTTCTCTCCTGTCTTGAAATTCCTTTCCCTTTGACCTCATCCACTACTACCCTTTATCTGGCCACTCAAAGCTGCACTGGGTGACTGGGCTGTCTCTATTGCACTGCCTTGTCCAGCCCTCACTTCCAGTGTACAGTATAGTAATCTAGGTTGCCTCCCTGAGCACACTGAAATGGTCCTGTTGATGTCACCAGCAACCCTGTAGCTCAGACTCATGTAAGCGTTTCAGTACTGTGAGTAGCATTCAGCACTCTTGATTACTTGCTCTGAGTAGAAATACTTTTTTCTTGATCGACTACCCCTTGGACTGCTGCTCCTAATTGTCCTTTGCTGTTGTCTCCCCCTCTGCTCATCCCTTAAATCTTGGGGTTCCTCACAGTTCTGCAGAGGGCCGACTTTCCTCATTCTGGGTAATCTCCTACATCTTAGTCTCCACCTCAGACCTGTCCCCTGAGCTCCAGACCCATATATCCTTTTGCCTCCTAGCCAGCTCCACCTAACTCTTCTGGAATTTATTCTCTTCCCAGCACCCTTGCCTCTTAAAAAGAAGAAGAAAAACTCTTCTTTCTTCAGTGAGGCACCAGTGTGTTAATACCACATCACACAACAGTGGGAGCGCTGTTAAAACCACCTGCATTTAATTGAGTTGCCAAATTAGCCAGAGATAACTGTTCTCCATTAAATACAAATGCATAAAAATTATACTTAAAAAAATTATTTATTTAGCTGCGCCGCGTCGTAGTTGTGGCACGTGGGATCTTCACTGCCACGTACGGGATCTTCATTGCAGCATGCAAACTCTTAGTTGCAGTATGGGGGATCTAGTTCCCTGACTAGGGATTGAACCCCGGCCCCCTGCATTGGGAGTGCAGTCTTAGCCACTGGACCACCAGGGAACTCCCCAAAATTATACTTTTTATGGCCAGTTAAATAACTGCAAGACTAAAATTGAATGTGAAAAGGAATTGTTTCTATGAAAATAAATTGAATGCTTTGGAAAGACGAAAAAAGCTACTAAAATACTTGCAGTGGAATTAAGTAAGAGCAAGGCAACTGTGAAAGGCTAGTAAAACTAGTCCGACTCTAGAAGGATTCTGTGCGCTGCTTCTCAGGTGTCCCAGATCTTGCTCCACTTCAAATAACATCAGTCTGGAAGTGGTAGTCATAAATGATGGAAGTGATTAATGCAGAAAACATGATGAGGAATTCCAGTCAGGTGCATTCTCAAAGAAAAGGCCCACTTCAAAAGACTGAATAAATAAATGTGCCTTTTGTTTTAAATGAAAATAAAATGGTTTAAGCATATATGTATTAACTTCTTTCCTATTCCATTTGTATTCATCCTGTCTGATGAGGGCTTCTACTGCATCTTCCAGTGATTTCACTCTTGTCCATTACTACTACCCTGCTCACTGTCTTTCCTCTGATTTCTGACATCAGCTTCCCCAACTGGGTGTCCAGCCCCAGTTTTGCCCTCCCCCACTGTCTCCCCCTCCCCGTCTCCAGCCCCACCCTGGCTCTCCTCCCCATCCCTTCTTTATATTGTAGCTATAAAGAACTACTAAAAGCATAAACCTGATCATGTTACCCCTTTGCTTTATACACTTATTTATTTATTATTATTTTAAAATTTATTTTTGGCTGCATTGGGTCTTCATTGCTGCATGCAGGCTTTCTCTAGTTGCGACGAGCGGGGGCTACTCTTCGTTGCAGTGCGCGGGCTTCTCATTGCAGTGACTTCTCTTTGTTGCAGAGCACGGGCTCTAGGCGCGCGGGCGTCAGTACTTGTGGCACGTGGGCACACTCGTTGTGGCTCGCGGGCTCCAGAGCACAGGCTCAGTAGTTGTGGCGCTCAGGCTTAGTTGCTCCATGGCATGTGGGATCTTCCCAGACCAGGGCTCAAACCCATGTCTCTTGCATTGGCAGGCGGATTCTTAACCACTGCGCCACCAGGGAAGTCCCTACCTCTTTGCTTTAAAAACGCTTAAAATCCAGATTCCTTAAACTAGTAAAAGGAGGCATTTAGATCTGGCCTCTGCTTATTACCTCTCTGGTCTCATTTCATGATTTCAGTGCTGCCATCCCCTCCCCTCTGACATGTTAGCCATGTTGACTCAACTCACTTTCACAGTTGAGTGGGGCTTGTGGGATATCTGTGTGTGGTTGGCGTGGGAAGGTACCGAGCTCTCTCACTTCTAGGTCTTTCTGTGCACTGCTTCTCTGCCTGGAACTTTTTCCCCTATCTTTCACCCCACAACTGACTCTACTGTCCTTCTGGTCTCAGCTTTCCTTCAGGAAGCCTTTCCCAACCTCCAGATTGAGTGCTTTTTCTGTGTGCTTTTATAACAACACCCCGGATTTCTCGTATTCTAGCATTTAGCACACAGTAGGTAGTTAATTATCTGTGTACCTATATTCCCTTCAAGGCAACTGGAGTGTAAATTATGTGTAGATCAGGTTCATTCAGTAATCTTGTTTGCCGAGTCTCCACTTGATAAATATTTGAGTGAACAGGTGGTGTTTTCTGAATACTGTAGGTTTCCCTGAAAAACACTTAAGCAAAATGTTTTGTTTCTTTTGTAGGTGCTGTCTCTGTTGGCCTTTATCTGTGAGGAAGTTGTGTCACAATGTACTTTGTGTGGAGGCCTTTACTTTTTCGAATTTGTAAGCTGCAGTGCCTTTCTGCTGAGTCTCCTTATGCTGATTGTGTACTGCACTCCAGTTTATGACAAAGTTGATCCCGCAAAAGTCAAGTCATCGGTAAGCATGAAAAAATATAATCCCTATAACAAGAATTTATATATTTTTGGATCTTGTGTAGTTGTATTATTCACAGTAGTAATGCTTTCATAACTCAGTAACAGGAAAAGACTCTATCCATTGTTCCAGCTCTGCCTCTAAGCAACTCAGTTTTTCCCTGCCAGATGGTATGGTAGAGGGGGAAGGTGAAATTAGAATGAGAGTGACAGACACTGCTGATAATTTACAGTTATTGGTGGTTTAATCTAATTCACATGAGGTATTTTGTAAAAACTAGGATTTTGTCACTTTTGATTTCTCACATTTCAGACTGTCACTCACTAGTTCTGCAGTTATTCACTGTGTGCCTGTTGTAGGCCAGGTGTTATGCCGGACGTAAGAGATGGAGTAATGAACTAATGGTGATATATTGATATTTCTAAAGCCTCTAAACAAAAGAGCATGTAATTCTACCTATTTTGTTTTGATTTTATTTTATGAAAGAAAGTTCTCTATAAGTGAATTTAGAAGGTATTTGTTAAATTCATTGTGCAAAAATTTCCCTTTTAATAAAAGTCTATGTGAGAATTTTATACTCACAAAATTAGAGATGTATAACTTTCTAAAGACTTAGTCTGCTGACCCTCTTTTTATTTGAGTATAATATGGATTTTTGAGATAACAGATGAGATAATTTATATAGTTACTGCATTTAAGAAAGAAAGAATTGAGCAGTTTACTTCTTCAATAGCATTCAAGTTATCAGGAGTGGTTTATGAGGAATTGTAACTATCAGGGTTGCTTTATGAAAGAATTCACAGTTTTGAGGGAAGAGATCAAAATTAAGGTAAATTTTAACTATTAAAAAAAGAGAGGGACTTTCCTGGTGGCACAGTGGTTAACAATCCGCCTACAAACACTTCTCCTCGGCCAATTGGCAAAAAAAGTGGCCCACAACATCCAGAGTCCCATTGTTGCTGTAGAAATAGAAGCCCAGAGAGAGCTACAGGGTGAAAGTGAAAGGGAGATCAATCAAGAAAAAATGTACAAAGAAGACAGGAGATAAACAGAAAACAGGAGGAAGAGGGTTTTTTCTTGAGGAAAAAAACAGAAAAAAGAGAGAAATAACAGATGGAGCCCTATGGCTGACAGGATCTTGGTGCTCAGGCCGGGTGTCAGGCCTGTTCCTCTGAGGTGAGAGAGCCAACTTCAGGACACTGGTCCACCAGAGACCTCCCGGCTCCACGTAATATCAAACGGCGAAAGCTCTCCCAGAGATCTCCATCTCAACGCTAAGACCCAGCTCCACTCAACAACCAGCAACCTACAGTGCTGGACACCCTATGCCAAACAACTAGCAAGACAGGAACACAACCCCACCCATTAGCAGAGAGGCTGCCTAAAATCATAATAAGGTCACAGACACCCCCAAACACACCACCAGACACGGTCCTGCCCACCAGAAAGACAAGATCCAGCCTCATCCACCAGAACACAGGCACTAGTCCCCTCCACCAGGAAGCCTACACAACCCACTGAACCAACCTTAGCCACTGGAGGCAGACACCAAAAACAACGGGAACTACATACTGCAGCCTGTGAAAAGGAGACCCCAAACACAGTAAGTTAGGCAAAATGATAAGCAGAGAAACACACAGCAGATGAAGGAGCAAGGTAAAAACCCAGCAGACCAAACAATTGAAGAGGAAATAGGCAGTCTACCTGAAAAAGAATTCAGAGTAATGATAGTGAAGATGATCCCAAATCTTGGAACTAGAATGGAGAAAATATAAGAAACGTTTAACAAGGACCTAGTAGAACTAAAGAGCAAAGAAACAATGATGAACAACACAAAAAATGAAATTAAAACTTCTCTAGAAGGAATCCCATAGTAGAATGACTGAGACAGAAGAATGGATAAGTGACCTGGAAGATAAATTATTGGAATAACTACTGCAGAGCAGAATAAAGAAAAAAGAATGAAAAGAATTGAGGACAGTCTTAGAGACCTACGAGATAACAGTAAACGCACCAACATTGGAATTATAGGGGTCCCAGAAGAGGAAGAGAAAAAGAAAGGGACTGAGAAAATATGTGAAGAGATTATAGTTGAAAACTTCCCTAATATGGGAAAGGAAATAGTTAATAAAGTCCAGGAAGCGTAGAGATTCCCATACAGGATAAATCCAATGAGAAACACACCAAGACACATATTAATCAAACTATCAAAAATTAAATACACAGAAAAAATACTAAAAGCAGCGAGGGAAAAATAACATACAAGGGAATCCCCATAAGGTTAACAGCTGATCTTTCGGCAGAAACTCTGCAAGCCAGAAGGGAATGGCAGGACATATTTAAAGTGATGAAAGGGAAAAACCTACAACCAAGATTAGTCTACCCAGCAAGGATCTCACTCAGATTAGACAGAGAAATTAAAACCTTGACAGAGAAGCGAAAGCTAAGAGAATTCAGCACTACCAAACCAGCTTTACAACAAATTCTAAAGGAACTTCTCTAGGCAGGAAACACAAGAGAAGGAAAAGACCTACAATAACAAACCCTAAACAATTAAGAAAATGGTAATAGGAACATACATATTGATAACTACCTTAAATATAAAGGATTAAATGCTCCCATGAAAAGACATACACTGGCTGAATGCATACATAAACAAGACCCATCTATATGCTGTCTACAAGAGACCCACTTCAGACCTTGGGACACATACAGACTGAAAGTGAGGGGATGGAAAAAGATACATCATGCAAATGGAAATCAAAAGAAAGCTGAAGTAGCAATTCTCATATCAGACGAAATAGACTTTAAAATAAAGACTATTATAGGAGACAAAGAAGGACACCAAGGGATCAATCCAAGAAGAAGATATAACAATTGTAAATATTTATGCACCCAACATAGGAGCACCTCAAAACATAAGGCAAATGCTAACAGCCATAAAAGGGGAAATCGACAGTAATACAATCATAGTAGGGGACTTTAACACCCCACTTTCACCAATGGACAGATCATCCAAAATGAAAATAAATAAGGAAACACAAGCTTTAAATGATACATTAAACAAGATGGACTTTATTGACATTTATAGGACATTCCATCCAAAAACAACAGAATACACATTTCTCTCAAGTGCTCATGGAACATTTTCCAGGATAGATCATATCTTGGGTCACCAGTCAAGCCTCGATAAATTTAAGAAAATTGAAATCATATCAAGTATCTTTTCCGACCACAATGCTCTATTAGATATCAATTACAGGAAAAACTCTGTTAAAAATACAAGCACGTGGAGGCTAAACAGTACACTACTTAATAACCAAGATATCACTGAAGAAATCAAAGAGGAAATCAAAAAATACCTAGAAACAAATGACAATGAAAACACGACGCCCCAAAACCTATGGGATGCAACAAAAGCAGTTCTAAGAGGGAACTTCATAGCAATACAATCCTACCTCAAGAAACAAGAAACATCTCAAACAACCTAACCTTACACCTAAAGCAATTAAAGAAAGAAGAACAAAAGAGCCCCAAAGTAGCAGAAAGAAAGAAATCATAAAGATCAGATCAGAAATAAACGAAAAAGAAATGAAGGAAATGATAGCAAAGATCAATAAAACTAAAAGCTGGTTCTTTGAGAAGATAAACAAAATTGATGAACCATTAGCCAGACTCATCAAGAAAAAAAGGGAGAAGACTCAAATCAATAGAATTAGAAATGAAAAAGAAGTAACAACTGACACTGCAGAAACACAAAGGTCCATGAGAGATTACTACAAGCAACTATATGCCAATACAGACAACCTGGAAGAAATGGACAAATTCTTAGAAAAGCACAACCTTCCGAGACTGAACCTGGAAAAAATAGAAAATACAAACAGACCAGTCACAAGCACTGAAATTGAAACTGTGATTAAAAATCTTCCAACAAACAAAAGCCCAGGACCAGATGGCTTCACAAGCGAATTCTATCAAACATTTAGAGAAGAGCTAACACCTAGCCTTCTCACACTCTTCCAAAATATAGCAGAGGGGGGAACACTCCCAAACTTATTCTACGAGGCCACCATCACCCTGATACCAAAACCAGACAAAGATGTCACAAAGAAAGAAAACTACAGGCCAATATCACTGATTAACGTAGATGCAAAACTCCTCAACAAAATACTAGGAAACAGAATCCAACAGCACATTGAAAGGATCATACACCATGATCAAGTGGGAACGCGAGGATTCTTCAATATACGCAAACCAATCAATGTGATACACCATGTTACCAAATTAAAGGAGAGCCATCATATTATCATCTCAATAGATGCAGAAAAAGCTTTTGACAAAATTCAACCCCCATTTATGATAAAAACCCTCCAGAAGTAGGCATAGAGGGAACTTACCTCTACATAATAAAGGCCATATATGACAAAGCCACAGCCAGCATCATCCTCAACGGTGAACAACTGAAACCATTTCCACTAAGATCAGGAACAAGACAAGGTTGTGCACTCTCACCATTATTATTTATTTATTTATTTTAAAAAATTTATTTATTTATTTGTGGCTGAATTAGGTCTTTGTTCTTGCACGCGGGCTTTCTCTAATTGCGGCAAGTGGGGTCTACTCTTCGTTGCGGTGCGCGGGCTTCTCATTGCGGGGGCTTCTCTTGTTGCAGAGCATGGGCTTTAGGCATGCGGGTTTTAGTAGTTGTGGCTCGCGGGCTCAGTAGTTGTGGCTCACAGGCTCTAGAGCGCAGGCTCACTAGTTGTGGTGCACGGGCTCACAGGCTTAGTAGCTCCACGGCATGTGGGATCTTCCTGGACCAGGGCTCGAACCCGTGTCCCCTGCATTGGCAGGCAGATTCTTAACCACTGCGCGACCAGGGAAGCCCCTCACCACTATTATTCAACATAGTTTTGGAAGTTTTAGCCACGGCAGTCAGAGAAGAAAAAGAAATAAAAGGAATTCAAATCGGAAAAGAAGTAAAGCTGTCACTCTTTGCAGATGACGTGATGCTATCCATAGAGAATCCTAAAGTATCTACCAGAAAACTGCTAGAGCTAATCAATGAATTTGGTAAAGTAGCAGGATACAAAATTAATGCACAGAAATCTCTTGCATTCCTATACACTAAGAACGAAAGATCAGAAGGAGAAATTAAGGAAACACTCCCATTTACCATTGCAACAAAAAGAATAAAATACCTAGGAATAAACCTGCCTAAGGAGACAAAAGACCTGTATGCAGAAAACTATAAGACACTGATGAAAGAAATTAAAGGTGATACAAACAGATTGAGAGATATACCGTGTTCTTGGATTGGAGGAATCAACTTTGTGGAAATGACTATACTACCCCAAGCAATCTACAGATTCAGTGGAATCCCTATCAAACTACCAATGGCATTTTTCACAGAAGTAGAACAGAAAATTTCACAATTTGTATGGCAACACAAGAGACCCTGAGTAGCCAAAGCAATCTTCAGAAAGAAAAATGGAGGTAGAGGAATCAGGCTCCCTGCCTTCAGGCTATACTATAAGGCTATAGTAATCAAGACAGTATGGTACTGACACAAAAACAGAAATACAGATCAATGGAACAGGATAGAAAGCCCAGAGATAAACCCATGCACATATGGTCACCTTATTTTTGATAAAGGAGGCAAGACTATACAGTGGAGAAAAGACAGCCTCTTCAGTAAGTGCTGCTGGGAAAACTGGACAGCTACATTTAAAAGAATGAAATTAGAACACTCCCTAACACCATACACAAAAATAAACTCAAAATGGATTAGAGACCTAAATGTAAGACTGGAAACTATAAAACTTCTAGAGGAAAACATAGAAAAAACACTCCCTGACATAAATCACAGCAAGATCGTTTTTGACCCACCTCCTAGAGAAATGGAAATAAAAACAAAAATAAACAAATGGGACCTAATGAAACTTCAAAGCTTTTGCACAGCAAAGGAAACCATAAACAAGATGAAAAGACAGCCCTCAGAATGGGAGAAAATACTTGCAAATGTAGCAACTGACAAAGAATTAATCTCCAAAATTTACAAGCAGTTCATGCAGCTCAATATCAAGAAAACAACCCAATCCAAAAATGGGCAGAAGACCTAAATAGACATTTCTCCTAAGAAGATATACAGATTGCCAACAAACACATGAAAGTATGCTGAACATCACTAACCATTAGAGAAATGCAAATCAAAACTACAATGAGGTTTCACCTCACACCAGTCTGAATGGCCATCATCAAAAAAATCTACAAGCAGTAAATCCTGGAGAGGGTGTGGAGAAAAGGGAACCCCCTTGCACTGTTGGTGGGAATATAAATTGATACAGCCACTATGGAGAACAGTATGGGGGTTCCTTAAAAAACTAAAAATTGAACTACCATACGACCCAGCAAATCCCACTACTGGGCATATACCCTGAGAAAACCATAATTCAAAAAGAGTCATGTACCACAATGTTCACTGCAGCTCTATTTACAATAGCCAGGACATGGAAGCAACCTAAGTGTCCATCAACAGATGAATGGATAAAGAAGATGTGACACATACATACAATGGAATATTACTCAGCCATAAAAAGAAATGAAATTGAGTTATTTGTAGTGAGGTGGATGGACCTAGCATGTGTCATACAGAATGAAGTCAGTCAGAAAGAGAAAAACAAATACCGTATGCTAACACATGTGTATGGAATCTAAAGAAAAAAAGATGGTCATGAAGAACCTAGGGGTAGGAAAGGAATAAAGACGCAGATGTAGAGAATGGACTTGAGGACATGGGGAGGGGGAAGGGTAAGCTGGGACGAAGTGAGAGAGAGGCATGGACTTATATATACTACCAAAATACATAGCTAGTGGGAAGCAGCCTCATAGCACAGAGGGATCAGCTTGGTGCTTTGTGACCACCTATAGGGGTGGGATAGGGAGGGTCGGAGGGAGATGCAACACGAAGGAGATATGGGGATATATTTATATGTATAGCTGATTCACTTTGTTATAAAGCAGAGACTAACACACCATTGTAAAGCAATTATACTCCAATAAAGATGTTAAAAAAATAAAAAACAAAAACAATCCGCCTACCAGTGTAGGGGACACGGGTTCAATCCCTGGTCTGGCAAGATTCCCACATGCCACGAAGCAGCTAAGCCCGCGTGCCACAACTACTCAGCTCTGTGCTCTAGAGCCCGTGAGCCACAACTACGAAGCCCGCACGCCTAGAGCCCATCCTCCACAACAAGAGAAGCCACTGCAATGAGAAGCCTCTGCACCACAGTGAAGAGTAGCCCCTGCTTGCTGCAACTAGAGAAAGCCCGTGTGCAGCAACAAAGACCCAGTGCAACAGAAATAGAGAGAGAACTGGATAAATACAAAGCAGTAAGATTTTATTGTTTTAAATTAATGAGAACCAAGCGTTGGGTCCTATATTGATCATACACCTAAGATTTACTTTTTTCTGTATACTCTTTTGTACCTCTTAAGTTTTGTACCATAAGAATCTATTGCCTTCTTTCACTTATTTATTTTTTTGCATTTAAAAAATTTTATTGAAATATAGTTAATATACAGTGTTGTGTTAATTTCTGCTGTACAGCAAAGTGATTCAGTTATACATATATATATCCTTTTTCACTATGGTTTATCACAGATATTGAGTATAGTTCCCTGTGCTACACAGTAGGGCCTTGCTGTTTATCCATCCTGTATATACTAGTTTGCATCCGCTAATCCCAAACTGTCAATCCTTCCCTTTCCCACCCTCCCTCCCCTTTGGCAACCACAAGTCTGTTCTCTAAGTCCACGAGTCTGTTTGTTTAGTAAATAAGTTCATTTGTGTTGTATTTTAGATTCCACATATAAGTGATATCATATGGTATTTGTCTTTCTCTGTCTAACCTACTTCACTTAGATGGACCTAGAGGTCATCATACTATGTTGCTGCAAATGGTGTGATTTCATTTTTTATGGCTGAGTAATATTCCATTGTGTGTATGTATTTGTGTGTGTGTATACACACACACACACACATATATACACCACATTTTCTTTATCCAGTCATTTGTTGATGGACATTTAGGTAGTTTCCATGTCTTGGCTTTTGGAAATAGTGCTGCTGTGAATATTGGGGTGCATGTATATTTTTGAATTACAGTTTTGTCTGGGTATATTCCCAGGAGTGGAATTGCTGGATCATATGGTGACTCTATTTTTAGTTTTTTGAGGAGCCTCCATACTGTTTTGCATAGTGGCTATACCAATTTACATTCCCACCAGCAGTGTAAGAGGGTTCCCTTTTTTTCACACCTACTCCAACATTTATTATTTGTAGACTTTTTAATGATGGTTATTTTGACCATTGTGAGGTGGTGTACCTCATTGTAGTTTCGATTTGCGTTTCTCTAATAATTAGCGATGATGAGCATGTTTTCTTGTGCCTATTGGCCATCTGTATATCTTCTTTGCAGAAATGTCTATTTAGGTCTTCTGACCATTTTTTAATTGGGCTTTTTTTGTTATTGAGTTGTTTGAGTTGTTTGTATATTTTGGAAATTAAGCCCTTGTCAGTCGCATCATTTGCAGATATTTTCTCCCAGTCCGTAGGTATAGTCTTTTCGTTTTGTTTATGGTTTCCTTTGCTTTACAAAAGCTTATAAGTTTGATTAGGTCCCATATGTTTATTTTTGCTTTTATTTCTATTGCCTTGGGTGACTGGTATGATTGGTACAACTTATGTCAGAGAATGTTTTGTCTATGTTCAAGGAGTTTTATGGTGTCATGTCTCATATTTAAGTCTTTAAGCCATTTTGGATTTATTTTTGTGTATGGTGTGATGGTGTGTTCTAACTTCATTGATTTGCATGTGGCTGTCCAACTTTTCCAATACCACTTGCTAAAGAGAGTGTCTTTTCCCCATTGTATATTCTTGCCTCCTTTGTTGAAGATTAATTGTCCATAGGTGTTTGGGTTTATTTCTGGGCTCTCCACTCTGTTCCATTGATCCACATGTTTTGGGGCCAAAACCATGCTGTTTTTTTAATTTTTAAAAAATTTATTTATTTATTTATTTATGGCTCTTGTTGGGTCTTAACTGCTGCGCGCTGGCTTTCTCTGGTTGCTGCAAGCGGGAGCTACTCTTCATTGTGGTGGCTTCTCTTGTTGTGGAGCACGGGCTCTAGGCACGTGGGCTTCAGTAGTTGTGGCACATGGACTCAGTAGTTGTGGCTCATGGGCTCTAGAGCACAGGCTCAGTAGTTGTGGCTTAGTTGCTCCGTGGCATGTGGGATCTTCCCAGACCAGGGCTTGAACCTGTGTCCCCTGCATTGGCAGGCGGACTCTTAACCACTGCACCACCAGGGAAGCCCAACCATGCTGTTTTGATTATTGTAGCTTTGTAGTATTGTCTGACGTCTAGGGGGATTATACCTCCTGCTTTGTTCTTTTTCCTAAGGATTGCTTTGGCAATTCTGGGTCTTTTATGGTTCCATATAAATTTTAGGATTATTTGTCCTAGTTCTGTGAAAAATGTCATGGATAATTTTATAGCGATTGCATTAAATCTGTAGATTGCTTTGGGTAGCATGGCCATTTTAACAGTATTCTCCCAATCCAAGAGCATGGGATATCTTTCCATTTCCTTGAATCCTCTTTAATTTCCTTTATTAATGTTTTATAGTTCTCAGCATGTAAGTGTGTCACTTCCTTAGTCAGGTTTATTCCTAGGGGTTTTTTGTTGTTGTTGTTGGTAGTGGTGCTATTTTAAAAGGTATTGTTTTTTTACATTCCCTGTCTGATATTTCATTGTTAGTGTAAAGAAACGCAACTGTTTTCTAAATACTAATCTTGTATCCTGCCTACTTTGCTGAATTCATGTATTAGATCTAGTAGTTTTTGTGTGGAGTCCTTAGGGTTTTCTATGTTTAGTATCATGTCATCTACATATAGTGAAAATTTTACCTCTTTCCTTCCAATTTGGATACCTTTTATTTATTTTTCTTGTCTGATTGCTGTGGCTAGGACTTCCCAATACCGTGTTGAATAGAAGTGGTGAGAATGGGCATCCTTATTCCAGATGTTAGCAGGAAGACTTTCAGCTTTTCACTGTTGGGTATTATATTGGCTGTGGGTTTGTCATAAACAGCTTTCATTATGATGAGATATGTTCCTGTATATCCACTTTGGTAAGAGTTTTTATCATGAATGGATGTTGAATTTTGTCAAATGCTTTTTCTCATCTATTGAGATGATCATGTTATTTTTTCTCTTTTTTTTAATTGATTTATTTTATTTATTTTTGGCTATATTATAAAGCCTACTGCACGTGGGCTTTCTCTAGTTGCAGTGAGTGGAGGCTACCCTTAGTTGTGGTGCACGGGCTTCTCATTGTGGTGGCTTCTCTTGTTGTGGAGCACAGGCTCTAGGAGCATGGGCTTCAGTAATTGTAGCATGAGGGCTCAGTAGTTGTGGCTCTTGGGCTCTAGAGCACAGGCCCAGTAGTTGTGTCACATGGGCTTAGTTGCCCTGTGGCATGTGGGATCTTCCCGGACCAGGGCTTGAACCCGTGTCCCCTGCGTTGGCAGGCGGATTCTTAACCACTGCGCCTCCAGGGAAGCCCGACCATGTGGTTTTTGACTTTTGTTAATGTGTATTACATTGATATGCATATGTTGAACCATCCTTGTGAACTTGGGATGAATCCCACTTGGTCATGGTGTATGATCTTTTTTATGTGTTGTTGGATTCAGTTTGCTAATATTTTGTTGATAATTTTTGCCTCTATATTTATCAAAGATATTGGCCTGTAATTTTCTTTCTTGGTGGTATCTTTGTTTGATTTTGGTATCAGAGTGATGGTGTCTTCATAGAATGTCTTTGCGAGTGTTCCCTCATCTTCAGTCTTTTGGAAGAGTTTGAGAAGAATTGGTAGAAGTTCTTCTTTGTATGTTTGGTAGAATTTGCCTGTGAAGTCATCTGGTCCTGGACTTCTGTTTGTAGGGAGTTTTGGTTTCTTTTTTTTGATCACACCATGCAGCATATGGGATCTTAGTTCCCTGACCAGGGATCAAGCTCTTGCCCCTTGCATTGGAAGCATGGAGTCTTAACCACTGGACAGCCAGGGAAGTCCCTGTAGGGAGTTTTTTTGGTTTGATTTTTTTTTTTTTTTTACTATAGATTCTGTTTCACTTCTGGTGATTGGTCTGTTCAAATTATTTCTTCTTGATTCAATTTTGGTGGGCTGTATGTTTCTAGAAAGTTGTCCATTTCTTCTAGATTGTCAAATATGTTGGCATATAATTGTTCATAGTATTCTCTTACGTTTTTTTTTTGTATTTCTGCAGTATCAGTTGTGATTTTTCCCCTTTCATTTCTTATTTTGCTTATTTGGGTCTTGTCTCTTTTCTTCTTGGTGCACCTGGCCAGAGGCTTATCAATTCTGTTTACCCTTTTAAAGAACCAACTCTTGGTTTTATTGATTTTTTTTCCTATTTTTTTAATCTCTATTTTATTTATTTCCTCTCTGATCATTATTATCTCCTTTCTTCTGCTGACTTTAGGTTTTGTTTGTTCTTCTTTTTCTGATTATTTTAGGTGGTGGGTTAAGTTACTTGAGATTTTTCTTGTTTCCTAAAGAAGGCCTGTGTCACTATGAACTTCCTTCTAAGAACTGCTTTTGTTGCATCCCATAGATTTTGTTTATCTTTTTTGGCTGCGCTACATAACTTGTGGGATCTTACTTCCCTGATCAGGGATTGAACCCGGACCCTCAGCAGTGAGAGCATGGAGTCCTAATCACTGGACCACCAGGGAATTTCCCCATAGATTTTGTATGGTTGTGTTTTCATTGTCATTTGCCTCGAGGTATTTTTTAATTTCTTCTTTGATTTCACCATTGACCCATTGGTTATTTTAGGAGCACGTTGTTTAGTCTCCATGTAATTGGTTTTTTTCTTGTTTCTTTTTCTGTTGTTGATTTCTGGTTTCATGCTGTTGTGGTCAGAAATGATGCTTGAAATAATTCCTATACCCTTAAATTTGTTGAGGCTTGTTTTGTGCCCTAGTATGTGGTCAATCCTAGAGAACGTTCCATGTGCGCTTGAAAAGAATATGTATTCTGCTTTTTGGGCGTGTAATGTCCTGAAAATATCAACTAAGTCTGTTCTGTTGTATCACTTAGGATCTCTGTTGCCTTATTGATTTTCTGTGTAGAAGATCTGTCCATTGATGTGAGTGGGGTGTTAAAATCTACTATTACTGTACTCCTGTCAGTTTCTCCCTTTATGTGTGTGTTTGTTTTATGTATTTGGGTGCTCCTATATTGGGTACATACATGTTGACAAGTGTAATATCCTCTCCTTGTGTTGATCCTGTTATTATATAGTGTTCTTTATCTTTCTTTATAGCCTTTGTTTTAAAGTCTATTTTGTCTGATAGGAGTATTGCGACCCCCACTTGTCGTTTTTGTTTGCATGAAACATCTTTTTCCAACTCCTCACTCTAAATCTATATGTGGCCTTTGTCCTAAAGTGGGTCTTTTTTGTTTTTTTAATTATTTATTTATTTTTTGGGGCTGTGTTAGGTCTTCGTTGTTGTGCATGGGCTTTCTCTAGTTGCGGCAAGCGGGGGCTACTCTTTGTTGCGGTGCGTGGGCTCATTGCAGTGGCTTCTTTGGTTGCGGAGCACAGGCTCTAGGTACGTGGGCTTCAGTTGTTGTAGCACACAGGCTCAGTAGTTGTGGCTTGCAGGCTCTAGAGTGTAGGCTCAGTAGTTGTGGCACACAGGCTTAGTTGCTTCGCAGCATCTGGGATCTTCCTGGACCAGGGCTTGAACCCGGGTCCCCTGCATTGGCAGGCGGATTCTTAACCACTGCACCACCAGGGAAGTCCCTAAAGTTGGTCTCTTGTAGGTAGCATAGTGTATGTAGGCTCGTTTCATCCAGTCTGCCACTCTGTGTCTTTTGATTGGAGCATTTAGTCCATTGACATTTAAAGTAATTATTGATAGATATGTATTTATTGCCATTTTAAACCTTGTTTTCCCGTTGATTTTATATATCTTCTTTGTCCCTTTTTGTTTTTCCTTTTGTGGTTTGAAGACTTTCTTTGGTATTATGCTTATGTTCTCTTCTTTTTGGTGTTTGTGAACCTATTGTGTGTTTTTGATTTGTGGTTGCCCTGTTTTTCAAGTATATTAACCCTTCCCACTTGCTTTAGACTGATAATCATATGGGTTCGAACACATTCTAGGAAATTACATTTTCTTACTCTCCTCCCCCACATTTGATGATTTTGATGTCTTCTTTTACATCTTCATGTTCTTCCTTTTGCTGTTCATTGTGGTTATCATCACTTCCACAGAAATTTTTGATTGTCTTTTTTTAAATCTATATATGAGCTTACTTAAGTGATTTACTTTCTGATTAGGATTTTCTCTTTTCTATAGATTTTTCTTTTCTATTTAGAGAAGACCTTTCAATATTTCCCTTAGGATGGGTTTGGTATTGCTGTATTCTTTTAGTTTTTGCTTGTCTGAGAAATTCTTCATCTCTCCTTCTATTCTAAATGATAATCTTGCTGGGTAGAGTATCCTAGGTTGCAGATTTTTCCCTCTCAGGACTTTGAATGTATCTTGCCACTTCCTTCTGGCCTGCAACATTTCTTTGTTTTTTTTCCATAGGCACCTTTTTTGGGGGGGGGTGGGGGAGGCTACATTGGGTCTTCGTTGTGGCCTGTGGGATCTTCATTGTGGCATGCAGGATCTTCTTTTGTTGTAGTGTGTGGGCTCTTCGTTGCAGTGCATGGGCTTCTCTCTAGTTGTGGTGTGCGAGTTTTCTCTCTCTAGTTGAGGTGCATGGGCTCAGTAGTTGTGGTGCATAGGCTTAGTTGCCCCACAGCATGTGGGATCTTAGTTCCCCGACCAGGGATCGAACCTGTGTCTCCTGCATTGGAAGGCAGATTCTTTACCATTGGACCACCAGGGAAGTCCCTGGCCTGCAACATTTCTGTAGAGATATATGTCTTGGTGTAGGTCTGTTTGGGTTTATCTTGTTCTGGACTCTCTGTGCTTCCTGTACCGGGATATCTGCTATCTTCTCTAGGTTTGGGAAGTTTTCAGCCATCACATCTTCAATTCCCTTTTCTCTTTCTTCTCCTTCTAGGATCCCAGTTATGCATAGATTGGCATGCTTTGTATTATCCCACAGGTCTCTTATGTTGCTTTCATTTTGTTTTTTCATTTGCCTTTCTGTCTGCTGTTCTGATTGGGTGATTTCCATTATTCTATCTTCCAGGTCACTTGTTCTTCTGCATTATTCGTTCTACTATTCATTGCCTTTAGCTCAACTTTCAGTGAATGAGTTCTCTAATTTTTCTTGGTTCCTTTTTATAGTAATCTGCATTTCTATCAATACTCCTTAACTTCTTCAGTGTTTTCATTATCTCCTTTTTGAACCTGATGTCTATTAGACTGAAGAGGTCTGATTTGTTGTTTGTTCTTTCAGGGGAATTCTCTTGATCTTTTAATTGGGAATGGTTCCTCTGCTTTTTCATTTTACTTATATTTCTCTTTATGAGTTGAGGACAAACAATTATCTACTGTGGTTTGGAGGGCTGTTTTTATGTGGGGGTGTTCCTGTGTAGCCTTTGTGGGTTTGATATTCTTTGGTGTGAGGGCTGTTTTTAGCTTGGATGCCTGCCACCTCTTTCCTCGGTGTATGCTAGCTGTTATTATCCCCTTGCTAGGTGTGACTGGTGTTGTGGTGACCAGAACCTGCACTGGATATTGAGTGGGGCCTCCTCCTTGCTCTGTGGTTTTCACTGCTCTATCAGAGGCTGGGTTTGTTCCCTAGCTGTTGGAGTAGAAGCCCCCAGATGCATTTCTGAGTGATGGTGCATGGTAGGTGGGATTGGCGTGCTCCCATTGGGAGAGGAGCCACTGACTATTTCTCTGCTAGATCTGTTCACATGTGAGTGTGCTCACCTGTCACCCGTTGTGCAGGCTCACAAAGTACACTGCTGCTGGCACTGCCCTTGCCCCTGTCTCAACCTTGGGAATGCCATCAGTCAGCCCTGGTGTCCCCCTGGCCTTGTTTTCACGAGGCCACCAACGCAGATCCACTGAAGTCAGGTTCCAGGACTATAGTAGTTGTGCACCTGGACCCACTATGGGGGCTATAGAGGCAGCTCAGACCCTGGCCCAGCCCAGTCCCCACATGCATGTGCCCACAAAGCCCACAGCTGCTAAGGCCAGATCTGTCCAAGCCATGGGAGGACCCGTTGTCCCTCGGATGTCCTGCAGGTGCTGAACTTACACGGCTGGCAGTGGAGGTGTAAGTCTGAGGCTTGCACAGCTGCAGGGAGAGATTTCAGCCCTACCTCCTAAGTCTCGTGGCCGCTGGGGTCCAGCTGTGGTTTCAGCTCTGCCTCTGTGTGTGGGCAACCCACTGGCGTTTGCTCCCGGAGCCCGCCAAGGCAGCGGCTGGTTTGCCGGAGCCTGTCAAGGCAGGAGCCCCCAAGGCGGTGGCTGGGGTGCGCTCGCCTGGAGCCTGCCAAGGTGGGGGCTGGCACGTGAGAAAGAGGCTGCTATGGCGGCCTCCATTGCCTCCTCATACGCCACTTAACGATGGCGCTTCACTTCTGTGACGGGCCTGGGCTTCTTCCGCAAACATCCCCAGTTGCGACCACACCACATTCCAGCCCCTTCAGGCTGTTTCCACACAGCCAACAGCAGCCCTCTCCCTGTTCTGTCCTCTAAACCCTGAGTTTCAGTACCCAGCCCCTTCCCCTACCAGCAGATGTGCATCTCAGGCTGGAATGCGCAGGGCGGTGGCACGGCTGTCTGTGCAGGTCTCTGTTTGTTCTGCCTGCCACAGACCTGAAGCTCCCTTTCTGTCCTGGTTGATCTCCCTGCCAGTGAGGGGGTATCCCACGGTGTGGGAACCTTTCCTTTTTCCAGCTCCCTCCCATGGCCGCAGATCCCGTCCTGCTTTCCCTTTTTTTTTTCCCTTTCGTCCTACCTGGTCACATGGAGATTTTTCCTGTCCTTTCAGGTGTTTGAGGTCTTCTGCTGGTGTTCAGTAGGTGTTCTGTGGGAACTGTTCCATTTGTAGGGGTATTTTTGGTGTATTTGTGGGAGGATGTGAGTTCCACATCCTTCTACTCTGCTGTCTTGACTGGAGCTCCTATCCCCTTCTTTTAATTCTTTAAGCATGAAATATTGCCATTTGCAGTAATATGTTAGTTACTGGACCTAGAGAATATTAAACTTAGTGAAGTAAGTCAGAGAAAGACAAATACTATATGATATCACTTATATGTGGAATCTTAAAAAAGAATCTGTATACAAAACAGAAACAGACTTAACAGACATAGAAAACAAACTTATGGTTACCAAAGTGGAGAGGGAAGGGAGGAGGGGACAAATTAGGGTTGTGGGATTAACAGATACAAACTACTATACATAAAATAGATAAGCAAAAAGGAATTACTGTGTAGCACAGGGAACAATATTCAATATCTTGTAATAACCTATAATGAATATAATCTGAAAAAATATAACTGAATCACTTTGCTGTACACCTGAAGCTAACACAATATTGTAAATCAACTGTACTTTAATAAAAAATACATATATATATAATGATTCTTTTAAGTTTGAAAAATTAAAAAACAAAAAGTTGATACCAAACAGCTAAAAAAATAACTTTGAAAAACAGGTAGAGTCTGAATCAAATCCATTAAGCCTTTGATGAACACATACGTGTAGTTCTTGGTATGGCCAATATATGACAGTTCCCGTTATCTTACCCGATAATAGCTGCTGTCAGTGTTTACTGTGTGCCAGGCACTTTATGTGCTGTGATTTAGAATCTTCACACCTCAGTGCTCCATTTTTCTGTTGAAGAAACTTAGGTTGAGAGTGGTTAAGTAACTTGTCCAAAGTTACACAGTGAGGGTGAAAGTAAACAGATTTGAACCCAGGAAAGTTCTCACACTCTGCAGTCTCACACTGCAGTCCTCACACTCTGCAGTCATGTGGCCTAGGCAGAATGCTGCTAGAACCACTGCCCTAGTAACTTTAGATGCTATCGTGGCAAATATCGTCACCACAAGAGTCTTTGTATAGCAATGACAACAGAACCCATTTGTTTTATGAAATACGTATTAAGAAGAGGATGCAGAGAATATCTTAGAATTTTTGTTAATTATATTTTTAATCTTTGAAAAGTCCTTTTTACAGATTAGTATGTGATAAGATTTGAACAAGGGAAAAATTCACTAGCATCTGAGCTGGTTGATTTGTAGCTTGAATGTGTAAATTTATATTTTAAACATTAAAGATTGAAAATATTTTTTTCATTTCTTATCTCAACAGCAAATAGCACTACTGTCCATAAAAATATTTTTAGAAATGTTTATAGTTTTTTAGTGCTGCATCTGTAGTGTTTAAGAACATTGATCTTTTTGACAAGAAACAATATAATATTTTCCAGTTTAGTATAATGGTCAAACTAAGCAAAATGTAAAGCACTTATTACATCAAACTTGAGCATTTAAAAAGTTATTTTAGAGTAAATACTAATTTTAAAATACTGAGGAGGGCTTCCCTGGTGGCACAGTGGTTGAGAGTCCGCCTGCTGATGCAGGGGACACGGGTTCGTGCCCCAGTCTGGGAAGATCCCACATGCCACTGAGCGGCTGGGCCCGTGAGCCATGGCTGCTGAGCCTGCGCGTCCGGAGCCTGTGCTCCGCAACGCGAGAGGCCACAACAGTGAGAGGCCCGCATACCGCAAAAAAAACAAAAACAAAAAAATACTGGGGAAAAAAAGAAAAATTAGTCATTTCATCCTAAAATAGCTTTTGTAAATATTTTACTGTATGCCTTTTGGGTCTTATAGAAAGTTTTAAACATAGTTGTAATTGTAGAGTATGTATGTTCTACTTTTCACCTAACATCGTAAGGAAGTCATGTTTGTTTGAATGGTTTAAAAATTACTTTTACTGTCTGCTTATTAATATACTTAAATTAAAAAAATCTTTATGTAAGGAGTTTTCTGTTTTAGAGAAAATGTTTTGAGTGTGTGGTGGTGGTAGTGTCTAGGGAGGAACAGTAATCTTTTTGGAAAGAGAATCTTTTCTATCCCATGCTCTTGCGGGTCCCATTGTATCAAGAATAACAATAGCCAATGTTTATGGAACATTTATTGTGTTTCTGGCACTGATCTGAGCACTTTCCATGGATTAACTCTAATCTATAGAATCACCTATGAATACGATATTGTTACTACTCTCATTTTGCAGATGAAGAAACAAAGGCACACAGACATTAGGTAACTAATTCAATCATGTAGCTAAGAAGTAATATTACTGGAATGTGAACTCAGGTAGTCTCGCTCTAGAACCCATGTTTATTGAATACTACATTGTTCTGTCTCAAAATGATTGTCTTGTTTTAATACCTCCTTGAGTGTACTCCAAATATTAGTAAATAGAGTTTTATATTTGTATGTAAGAGATTTAAATAATATTCATTTCAAAGGAATAGAAAAAAAGAGAAAGTGCTGCAGAAAAACACCTCTTTTAGAAGCAAAGAGGAAATCTCTGAAATTTCTTATAAGTGTTAAGTGAACTAACAAAATAGTTAATTCTGTTTTGGGTAGTTTTACTGATAGTAGGTTTAGTGGAGATTGCATTTAAGAAAACTCAAAAAATATCAAACTTAAAACACTTTGGAGTGGCTATCATTTTTCCCATTTCTCCTCTGAATCAAGTATGTATATGTCAAGCTCTGTTTTCACTTGGCATTTGAGAGCGAGCCTCATGAGTTGATGCCTGAGAGAACACTTGGAAACGATGAAGAATTCCATTGCTGTAAGCTGCACTATGATGAGATGTGGATGCTTTTATGTAGTAGATAATCTCATCATACAAGCTCATGTTTGATTACCCACTTGGCACAATTGAAAAACAACATGCTATTCCAAGAAAGTCTAAGTGTCTTTAGTTAATGATGGGTGATCCTTTTGAGTCTCTCTTTTCCAAAGTGCTTTAAAAGCACTGAAGTACTCTCAGGCCATCCTAGCATGGATTATGTTGAAAGGGAAGAAAAATGCTATTCTTTGCTGGAAGTAATGTGGGATTTAATAAATCCTTTGGCTTTGATCTTAATATGTCCTAGAAAGGGGACTTCCCTGGTGGTCCAGTGGCTAAGACTCCGTGTTCCCAATGCAGGGGACCTGGGTTCGATCCCTGGTCAGGGAACTAGATCCCACATGCCGCAACTAAAGATCCTGCACGCAGCAACGAAGTCCCCACGTGCTGCAACTAAGACCCAGCGCAGCTAAATAAATAAATGAATATTTTTTAAAAATTAATACATCCTAGAGAAAAAGATAAGCACACACATGCATGACCTTTGGGGAACTGTTTTTATTTTATTTCATTTTTATTTATTTGTAATAGAATATAATTGATTTTACAATATTGTATTAGTTTCAGGTGAACAACGTAGCAATTCAATATTTTTATAGATTATACTCCATTTAAAGTTCATTAGCAAATAACGGCTAGATTTTCCTGTGCTGTACAATATATCCTTGTTGCTTATTTATTTTATACATGATAGTTGGTACTTCTTAATCCCCTTCCCCTATCTTGCCCCTCCCCTTTCCCTTTCCCCACTGGTCACCACTAGTTTATTCTCTGTGTCTGTGGGTCTTTGTTACTCATTTGTTTACTTTTTAGATTCCACAAATAAGTAATAATGGAGAACTATTTTTATTAAAACATTATCTTGTGATGTACTCTCTGAATATGCCCTGTCCAGAGTGTGCATAGTGTTCCTTTACAGGGTATTTATCAAATACCAGGCTTATTGAAAAGTTAGAAGTTGAAGTATGTAAGTTTGAGTCAAGAAAAAAAGTCACTGAAGTTTTTTAAAAGTTAAAAATTAAAACATTTGTTTTCAGCCACCCTAACCATGCTGTATTCCTTATGTTTTATGTGTATGTATAGGATTTTTATATTACTGTGGGAACAGGATTGGTGTTTTTGGTGGCATCCATCTTATTCGCTTTGACACATGACAGTACCCCGGCTGAACTTGCTGCAATTGTAAGTACCTTTTATCTTCGCTTATTTTTATTTGCTTAGAAATATGGAATTTGGAAAGTACTTGACAGGTTATACAATAAGGGAGAGTGGTTTGTCTTTTAACTTATTTTTTAGTGTAATTTGATTAGAGGCCTAAAAGCAAATAAATATGATAGCCTTAAAAACCTAGAACCTGTCTTTAGAATTTGAGTTTTGTTAACAAAAATCCATTGAAGCCACATATGAACTTTATTGCTAATGGAAGTGGTAAAATTGACTTGATTATCTTATATTTCTCCCCTTTTTGGTTCAACAGAAACACACCTACATATCACATGCTGTTTTAGGTGTAGAGAATAGACAGGAGAAATGACCCCAAAGTTCAGCCTAGTATAAGAGATAGATAAGTAAATGTTTTTATCTGAAATCCTTGAGGGACCAAATGTTTTTTAGAATTCAGAATATTCTGCACTTTAGAAAGGTAATACTGTGCATATACTGTATTACACACCTTCAGAGGGCCTGGGCAGCACCTTGTAATCCAACATATTAATTTTTCTGAAGCATCTGAATATTCACAGTTAAAGAGATAGATAAAGACTGTAAAGAGTTTTACCTTGTGTCAATTTTCAGCCAAGTAAATCATGAAACTTCGAGTTTTTGTTGCTTTTTGGACTTCAGAATTGCAAATCAAGGATCATGGACTTAATTGGTGCCAGTGCTGTGAACATGAACAACTAACAACTGGTTAACAAGTCCTCTTACTAGTCAGCTGATTTCCAATTAATGCTTTGTTCATAAGAAAATTGAAGTTGTAATTAATTGAACTGTCGGCTAATAGATCATTAAAACTGCTTTTTATGATAGAACAACTCAAAAGGAGTTCAGAGAATTAGATGGCTATAACGTATCTACCTATTTATGTGAACACGATTTCTTAGTACTTACATGTATAAAAACAAAACAATAAAATTAATGCCGAACCTTGATGCATTCTAGCAATAAGTAATATTTAGTCATGGATACATGAACCAGTTGAAGAGAAAAAAAGCCTTATGCTTAATTTGTTTGTAATCATATTTTTGTTGCAGAAGAGTATGATAGGGTGAATCAGTAAAATACTTTCTAGTATAAAAATGTATTGCTGTAAAATCCTGTGGAGGAAGTAAAATAAAGTTGAGGAAATGTTGAGTTCGTGGGGGGAAAGAAAGCATGTCCTAAAATTACCAGCTATTAAAAAAAAGCTTATTTATGTGTTTTAATTAGGTGGTATGTCAGAATGTTACAGTATTCAGATTTCATTAGATATATTTAAGAGTGACTGGTGGTTTAAAAGCTCAGTATTTATAATCTGCTGGAAATTAACCTTTTGCAACTATTTAAATTATGAAAGTTATACAGACTGAAATGGGTGAGGGAGTCCATTTTTTAAAAAATTGTGATGTGAGCAGAAGAGCTAGAAGATCATTTGGGTTATATGCATAGAGGGTCCTGTACGGACCAGGGCTTTCTAAGGTGGTCAGAGATGTCTTCGTAGACAAGATGACATCTGATCTGCCTTTAAAGTGTCAAATAAATTTGCCAGTCAAATAAGGGGACAGATGCCATCAAGCCAAAATACAGACTCCAGAGTGGAGAAGGGACTTGGGTTTCGAGGGGTGGAATTGATAATTACATTTTGGTTGGATGTGTTGGGGACATCCAGGTGAATTAATGAATAGGGAGCTCCATTTGCTTTACAGTGAAATGAGGCAGAATGGAGGGATGGGATGTGAAGGGCAAGAGACTGCAGCAAATGACAACAAAATGTTAAACTTCATGGAGCTGGAGCCTTAGAATTGGGACTTTAGCCGTAACCTACATCGATTTTCTCTTTTTACAGAGCACTTCTTTGGCCCCCTTCCTTAAGGGTTTTTCTAGTGAAGAAGCTAAATTTGCACCATGGGCTTCTGTCTCTTGACAGAATTCTCAGAATGTTTGATTAGATGTTAGAAGAGTATAATGAGGAAGTGATTTAAGGAAGAGGTAGTAGGTAGTGGCGTCATGTTGCTGTGTCATTACAGTGTGACAGTGAGCTGGAAAATATTTTTTAGGTAATTGAACCATTTAACCTAAAAGTATCTTCAAAATAGAATTTCTGTTTTGATACAAATAACCTTTTCCATTTTTACGTAGGCGTGGCTGCCTGCTCTTCTCATCTGTCAGTCTAAACCATTGCTAACAATCCAGTGTTTTGTATCATGTTATAGGATTTTGTTTTTCATCTATTAACCTTAGCTTCATAGATTGGCACCTCACACATACACACACACACACACACACGACAGGACATTAATATATTGTGACCTTGACTAATGGCCATTATTCTGGAATTCTTTTTTTGTAACTTCTTTCCATTTTTTGATCTTAAAAGATTTTTAACCACTGATGTTAAGAATGATGTGTATAAGATAAATTGATGAATTGTCTTGCTTGTATAAAACACGATCAGAGCCAAGTAGGAAATGTGAGAGTATATTGCAGCATTCCTCATATAATCTTTGCCCCTTTTCCCTCCTCAGGTGTTTGGATTTCTAGCAAGTTTTGTGTTCCTGTCTGACTTTTTCCTTATGGTCTATGAAAAACGTAAGGAGCCCCAGCCAAGAAAACCTGAGGCTACTGTTAATGAACCACTTAATGCTCAGGGACTCTAGGGAACAGGTGTTACGTCGCCACTGCGTGGTGCCTGAGCCCTGGCAGAAGCTCTTGTAGAGTCTGTCATTATTAAACCACTTCTTTTGGAACACAAGGCAGAAAGGCAGTTTGATCAGTATTGATTGGACTGTGTGTCAGTCACCACAAATTGGGCCAGAGGGCTTTTTGTTTTAAAAAATATATGTGTATTTTTTGGTAACAGTTGAAACTTCTGTCAGATGAAGTTTTGTTTTGTTTGGAGGTGAGGGCAATTGTTTGTTTAAATCACATAGCTCAACTGATGATAAATTATTCTGTCATTGTTACTAGGCTTAGCTTTCAAATTACGCTTTATAGCTGTATAAACAGCATGATTAAGTTTATCCATTTAGAAATGGTTTCATTTTTAAATTAACTTGCTTAACTATAACTTTGCTTTTTGATGACTTGATAAAATTTAATGTATATTTAAGAGATCAATATTTTAAATGTTGGTCTAGGTTTTTTTCCTTAAAATGTAAAACCCAGTCTTTCTTTACTGTATCTCACTCAGACTTAAAATTATACTGTAACATTTTAGGATAATAATAATTGACTCTTTCTGAGACCTTTTATAGCCTAATAGAAAATGTATGGGAGATGTTGATATTTTACATGTTACAAAAGCAATAGCATCAGTAACCCCATGTTCATACTGTACTTTGCTTGTCAATATCTTGTAAAAAAAAAGATCTTTATATAGAAAGATAGAAAAATGGAAGAAACTGCTATCATGACTAAGGACCAAAGAAAGATAAGATACACTTTTGCACAATGCAGTGAAAGTAGTTATAAAAGTAGGCCTCAACCACTTCCAGATGCCTGAAGAGATGAGTTCATACTAGAAGACAGAAGATGGTTTGCTCCCTTTTGCCATATGATTATTTCTACTGAAGTTAATACAGCTCTGCAGGTTCTGTTCAGTGTTTTCTTTGGAGCCAATCTTCTTTTAAAACCCCAATCTTTGATTTTTGATTTGAGAGCCTCCCTCTTCTGTCTCCTTATAAGAATGGTCCATGTACTACTTCATCAGGCATAGCTGGGCCTCTGGCTCTGGCTTCCTTGATGGCAGATTCTCCGGAATCTTGGGCCCTTTTAATTGCATAGAGTATAGAGCAGGATCTTTAGGGTTCTTGTTCCCACATAGGCATTGCTCTGGTTTCTCTTCAAAGGAGACCTTTTCTTTTTTTTTTTTTTTTTGCGGTACGCGGGCCTCTCACTGTTGTGGCCTCTCCCGCTGCAGAGCACAGGCTCCGGACGCGCAGGCTCAGCAGCCATGGCTCACGGGTCCAGCCACTCCACGGCATGTGGGATCCTCCCAGACCGGGGCACGAACCCGTGTCCCCTGCACCGGCAGGCGGACTCTCAACCACTGTGCCACCAGGGAAGCCCAGGAGACCTTCTTAAGAAAGTGAATATCCAGAGATTCCTGCCCAGTTTAATACTGCTGATGGTGTAAGGGAGTAGTCAAACCATTCTCAGAAGACACTTCATACCCAGTTCTGATAATTTGGAAGAACTGTCTGTTGCTGGCAGTCTGTCTTAGAGCCAGCCAGCCAGGGCACTTTGAGCAAGACCTTTCTTAAAGTGGGTCCTTTTTTTTTTTTTTTTTTTTTTAAACGGGACCTTTCTGACCGAGTGGTTCACAGACTAGACCTTTCCTGTCCTCCTGGTAGATTTTTTTGACTCAAGACTGTAGGGCTCAGGCAATGAGCCCATGCATCAGATCCTTCAGTACTTTGGTGAAAGTCTTCTGGGCTAGTCGGTTTTCTGTCTGAAAGAGTGGAATCATGTTTCCAGTGAGGTAGTTTAATGACCTCATCCTTTTTAAATTTCTCATCTGCCAATTGTGTGTTGTAGATGGTTTTCAGACGCAGATGGCCGGACACAGCTTCTGCTCTTACTGACTTAGAACCTTATCCATTTGTATCAGAGCTTGGATGCTAGTGCTAGTGGTGATGTCACCACTACCTGCTTGGGAGATAATGAAACCAATCTTGGATGCTGTTTTTACTAGGTGTGCTGTCTGAGAGAGGAGAAATAGCCTGGGTCTTGGGTTCAAAGATAAGCAGCTTATGATAGGCAGGTTCTCAAATTTCACATCCAGCTATACCGTTGTCCTTTTAAGTATCATCTGCACCCAGCTAGGATTCAGAGCAGACCATCTGGGCTACCTCAGGGTCCCCAGTCATGCACTGGACTCAGTTGAGTTTGATGGAATGTCCTCTGCTGGCCTCACATCCACAGCATGTTGGCGTGGAACTTTTAAGCTCTGCTTGTTCTGAGGTTTCACTTCCATTTGTTTCATTGGCGCAGAATGGACCTCTTAGCTGGCCACCAAAAGGTAATATCTTCACTGGTATTTTGGGTCACTCTAGAACCTTTCTTCACATTGTTTTTTACAGGACCCATGACTGATTAGCCTACGTCTTCTATTGTAGAAGGAGTTAGGAGTAAAAAGGTCTTTGTGGTAAATAAAAATTTCAAGGTGAACTTGAAACCAAAGATACTGTTACTTACAGAAAAGGGCACACTCAGTAAATTCAAATGTAAAATAATTTTTTATTAACATTTATGGTAAATTTATATTTACACAAATAGACTGTTTAGAAAGAATCGTTCTTAAAAATGATAAGGGAAATGCACATACAGTACAAAAATTTTATAATTGCTATACTTCTGTTTGGGGACTGGGAAATGTATTTTTTACATTGTTTATAGCCAATCATTTTTGTATTTAATAATTTTAAATCCTGAGTCTTTTATATCTCTCTGTGTCAAATTTTGTAGTCTTCTTTTTAAATAAACCCACTTTATTGTTCACACCTTTGCAGTTGTTTAATTATTATAAAAACATGGTGTTTAAATGAAAGCTTTCTCCAGAGTTCTAGGAGTTGGCTCTACAACCTTGGTAAGAATACTGGACTTTGGATCTGCTTGGGCGTGGGGCATGGGTAGAAAAGAAACACGTCCAACTCCTACCCATGGGCTGTCCCTCTTCTTGGAAAGTTGGAATACACATTGAAACAACGTTTTTAGGGAGCCCTGTGTGAAGAGTTACAAAGAAATGGGCTTACCTGGTGGCGCCACGTGGTTGAGAGTCCACCTGCCGATGCAGGGGACACAGGTTCGTGCCCCGGTCTGGGAAGATCCCACATGCCGCGGAGCGGCTGGGCCCGTGAGCCATGGCCGCTGAGCCTGTGCGTCTGGAGCCTGTGCTCCGCAACGGGAGAGGCCACAACAGTGAGAGGCCCAAGTACCGCAAAAAAAAAAAAAAAAAAGAGTTACAAAGGAATGTTATGGACTAAATATGGCTTTAAATACTCCCAAAGAAGCAAATTTGGACTCGATCACATTTCTCAGTGTGGCCAACAATCCTAAAAACAAAATAGGTACATTCTCTCTCAAGCTGTTCAGTGATTGGGAAAGTGTGAAGCAAAACTGAGGTGGTGGTTCTGGTAAAGCTACAACTATTTGTGTAGTTTGCAAAATTCCTGCCTCCAGACATACAGAATAACAAGGTCTTTATAGTCGTCAAGAACTCACTGGAATTTGTACATTCTTCAGTTTTGTGTTTCGTTTTGATAAAGAGTGTGATTTTATCAATGTGCAGTCAACTGCAAGGAGCAGAAACCTAATTAAATAAGTGGGTCTTAAACAGTAAGGAAAATTTATTTCACAAGAAGTCTGGGTAGGGCAGTTCCAC